>NC_047557.1:94461706-95062778 GCF_012275295.1 Melopsittacus undulatus | reverse complement strand
CAGTCGAGTGCCAGATGATAACTGAATTTGAATGACACATTCAAAAAATCTTTCTTCTGTTTTCAAATTGTTAATTAAAAGTATTTCATTTTAAGAACATGACTTATCAACATCTTTCAGAAAGAAATGCAGTCAAAATGACAGGGCAAACTGACTGCCATTAAACATGAGGTTGTGTATGCCTGTCTGGACACAGTCCTATCATTAAGTTAAAGAATCACATGATTTGCTTCCAAAACTCAGTATTTCAGATGCATGGATTCAGGGAAATCAGAAATGGGAACAAACACTGACCCTTCTTTCCTAATTATGACATTTGCTGTATAATGAATCAAAATGAAATTCATAGAAAGAATGTTTGATATCATAGCTATTTATCACCAACGTTATTCACAGACAACAGGGGCTCTAAAGAGAAGGAATTTAGTTATGTAAGTGTCCTGATTTATAATGCTTAAGAGTCTACAATTATCAGATATTTGTTTTTACAGTGGTATTAGCAGTGCTCTTGCAAAATAAAGCAGTACAAAAATAAGACCATGTTTGATAACGTGCTCCTAGAGAATGTAGCAGTATAAAATTCCTGGATAGCTCCTCAGCTGGCAGAACCCCACTGGAGTCTTGCCATTTACACCAACTGAGGATATGACTGATTACCAAATTTCTACCCTACTCAATGAAAAGTGTGTTTTGCAATGTGTCGACTACACTTCACATGGAAGCAGAGATCCATAATCATTAATGGATGGCAATTAATTCTTCCTGTACACACTGGCAGAAATGGCTAGCAGCTAAACTAATGACTGGAGCTCTACAGCATTATCCAGGCAAGTGTGGTAAAATCTCCTTTTGTCAGTCAACTTCTGTTTTTGATAGCGGTTTCATCAATGTTCCTGTTGGTAACAGCTCTCTGAGTCCTCACTAGTGAACAATACTAATAGATTATTCAGTATCATGGCATTTTCAAATAAATTACTAGGAACTTAATTTTTATTATTTATCTGTTATGAATAATATTGCACTTGGTATTAGATCTAATGTTTAACAACAGGAGCTAAACAAAAGAACTGTATCTAATTTGGACTCTGAAGCTGACAAAAAATGAACCTAGATTGAGAAAATGCATTCCAGTGACAATGCAGTAGAATACCAAAAAATCTTTGGGGAGGGAAATGAATCTTTAAAGACTACTAATAGAGGTGAATAGCAGGATTTGATCAGAAATGGGAAACACTGTAAATATTTGAAAAAACATGTCCAACTAAAATAAATAAATAAATACATAAATAAAACCAAACCCAATATATATTGTCTTAAAACTCTGGAAAATGTTGTTACCAGCTAATGGTGATACCTGCAGAAGGAAAGGGTAAAAAAGGAGGCATTTTCCTGCGCTGGCTTATACAAACAATAAGGTTTGTACTTGCAGTTTACTCCTAAGGGGTGTTTTCCAACCACTTTTATTTTGCCTGCAACTCTGACCAAGTTTTAGCCCCCTCATAGAAATTCTGATTCTCTACTTTGGGTTCATTTCTTATTAAAAGAAAATTTTTCTAAGGACATATCTGGGGAAAGTATTGCCATGACTACACCTCCAAACACATTCCCCCCTCTGATAACTCTTGAAACCAAAATATACGTCTCAGGAAACCAGAGGATTGCTACCTTCCTCTTTCCTCCCTTAGGAGTAAGAAAGTTACTCTCTCCTGAGAGACAGCATCAGGCTTAAAGTGCTGTGTTTGAGCTTAAGCCTATCTTGGCTCCTACAATGGGAGATAAGCAGAGTTTAGGTACCTAGATTAAAAAAGTATCAGCAGGATTAGGCAACAGTCTCCTGAACCTACAGGGTATCTAAAACATAGTAGATAGTTCTCTCTGGTCCAAAGCCTTTGAGCTGCAACATGTACAGACTAAGATGTCCTGATATGGGAAAAAGAGTGTCTAGCTCAGCCTGAACAACTAGTGAATTAGACATCCATTTCTGCCCGGGTTTTTGGAAACTTCTATTATTAAGCATAGTATACGTATGCTTAACATGCAGAGATCATGCTTCTCAAAAAAGGGATCCACCAATCAACCAGAACTAAAAAAAAAAAAAAAACAAAAACAAAAACATATGGATTCATTAAAAGTATCACTACATTGCTTATTTGCCAAGGTACTAAAAAAATGTTGGTATTCTGTTTTTCAGCCTGTTTTATTCATTATAATAGATTCAAATACTCCATACTACTCACTGGGTTAATATTCTTGGGCTTTCTGGCTGCACAGAAGTCAATTTTCAAAAAGAATATTTTAGATTCTGGTAGTTTGTGTCTCCTAGGTATCTGTTACTTTCTTTATGATTTCATTCCCTCCTTTTCCCACGTCTCTATCACAACCTTTTCCTAGTGCTCAGAAGTGCACAACTGAGTCCCAGGACCTTAAAGTTACATGTTCAAAGAGTGGGAGCAAAGGTTAAAAAGAGTGCACAAGAAAAGCAGGGTAAGAGTACACCCCTCTCCTCAGCTAGTTCCAGCTAATTTTCAGAGCTTTTGCTTGCTCCACGTGCAGCATGTCTGAAACACATTCCCAGGCATCAAACCTTTATCTTCTGATTCAGAATTTTATTACCTGAATTTATCTGTGAACTCTACTACTAAGTTATAGATGATGCAGCCTATCATCATGTTGAAGTAACTTCTTTTGGTCACACCAAAACATAAGACTTATGGTGAGGTCTGTGTTTCATCAGATCCATTCAAGCTTTAAGTAGTCTTGATTATGGCTGATAATGTTCTTAATGCCAACAAAATTAAGTAGCAATAAAGACCTCTACCCATTTGGAGTTTGGACTAGTCAATGGTGAATGGAGCCTATCAAAATCCATTAACTTAAGTCATGTAAGTCTCAGTGCCACATTCTGCCACATGTAATACCACCTACCTCGCCAGCCACAGATATGTGGAAAGAGAAATGCTGAGAGACTGGGAAGTACTTGGATACATCTCAAAGCAAACTGTAAGTGTATATGCTCTGTGGAGATACTTATTTTCTCTTTTTCCGCTATTTTCAGAGTACAGCTGTTAAAATCTGTCTCTCTTTCACATCTGAAGTAAAAAGTTAACAATGTCTTTCTACCTTTCATTAAATTTTCAGGTTTTTGGTTTGTTTGGTTTTTTTTTTTTTTCTATTATATCTGTAGATACTGACAAAGTTCCCATGAGGAAATGACGGTGCAGACTGAGACGCTGGCACACCTCTGATGAGACTAGTGATGCTAAATTTACTCTATAAGTAAAATACTTGCAGAGTTTTCTATATTTAAATTTATCCCACAACCACTGCTGTGTATTTCACTGTTCACACTTAAAGATTTTCTTTAAGTTTTAGTGGTCCTTCATTACTCATAGAGGTGAAAATCTTCAAGAACAGTGGGCACAACAATAAGAATTACACAGACAAAAACATGCTAAAACCTGGCAAGAGTATTTCTGTATACAGTCTCATTCAAGAACTGTGGACCATGACCTTACTGGTCAAATAAGCAACAGCTTGGGTCTGTTTGTATTTAGATGAGAAATCTTTCATATCTCTGATGACACAGTCTGAGGTTCTGAAAAGCATAATGTTGCTGGCACACGAAACAGTGCTCGTCCCTCTCATTCATATCTAAATCAGTGTTATATGGATTTTAACAAAGGTATCAGAAGCGGTTTAGTCAAGCGAGCCTATGGCTGAGAGCCAAAAACTTCTCAGTGCTATTCTTAGAAACACGTTATATCAGTGTGTGCATTTAAGCAAATCACTAATCCAAACCACATCACTCTCCTTATTTACAAACTGGGAAATAATGACAATTCCATACTTTCAGAGAGTTTGTTGAAATCCATGTCATGAAAGGCTCATAAGAGCATTTGGCATTAATAATTACTATTGTTACTTAAGTTGTAGAAAACCTGAGAACAGCCACTAGTTAATATTTAAAAAGCAGATGAATTGTGTTTATCCCCAGGGCATGAGTGTCTTTGACCTCTTCTCATCACTTGTTACAGAGAAGAGTATTTCAAGTAAAATGTGGCAGATAATAGTCGTATTTTGGCCATTTTCCAGTATAAACACTTGCTTTTTTGCTTATTTAAAATTCAGTGAAATATGGATATTATTCTTCAGTATGTGCTCCGCAGTATTGTGGGATTTTACTGAAAAATTACACAGTTGCTGGTCTTAGTATCTGTTATATAATTTGATAGTGGTGTCTGGTCAAATTCTGCTCCCAGTGCCCATGCAAATCTGGGATGCTGAGCAAGCGCAGGAAAATCAGTGGAGTTTCCTAGTTGCAACCAGTGCAACCAGTGAAAATTTTGTTAAATTGAACTCTATGATCTTCCCAGATGAAAACAAACAAACAAACAAAAACAAAACAAACAAAAAAAAATCCAAAAAACAAACAAAATGTACAACAGGGAGAAGGAAGCACAGCCTTGAAGAATGACCAATAACATGTACTGAAGGCTCAGCTTCTACTACGAGGCCCTTTTGCCATGCCCCTAGTGCAGACCTCCAAAACTCAAATGCTGAAAACATTAGCCAGGCCTTTATCACAAACTAATACTGGACTTAGCTATGGACATACAGAGCTTAAAGCAGGAATTCACCAATTGACCATACAGTCACCTCAGGTCTATGCCAACAGCTATATATCAAGCATACAATTTCCTGCAAGTTCACAACACAAGTGATGGATGCTAGTTATGGGGCTTTCTCAGAGGTATGGGTTTTGTTCTGGCTCATTGGGACTGGCTTATAGACATTTGTAGTTAAGTACTGAACCAGCCTCACTACAGGCTAAGAACCAGGTTTATTAAAATAGCATGCAACCTGTGGACAGTTTAGCTTCTGCTGGCAGGGACAACAGGCGGTACTTAATGTGGATATCATTAAATAATGACTCTTCTTTAAAAATAACTCTTGTCTGATCATCATTGAAAAATATGATTTTAGTAATAACATCATATACTGCTTTTAAAAGGAAATGTTCAGAGCTATGCAGGATTTACTTAATTACTTAACCTTTGCAGTGTGGAGGAAGCAATATAAGCTGCAGAGAGATATGTTTTATCACAAGGGAAGCCATCAAAAAGCCCTTCTGGAAGAGGAGACCATTGTGGACTACTACAGCATGATATATGACTCATGTTGTTGAAATCAACTCTTGGATTCAACAGTGTCATTTGAAGGGACAAAACCATTATTTTCTTTAGCCATTCAAGCAAGGGAAACATACTAATTCATCTGCCAACACAGCCACCAGAAGGAAATTGTGTATTCATTTTATTATTCAAAACATTGCTCTATTGCCTTATTCATATAAAATTCAGCATCTCTTTTGAAAACAGCAAAACAATGACTTTGTCTTCATTTTAATTTGGAAGGAGTCCAAATTAAGCTATTATGAGAGATAAATGATATAATGAGAGCTGCATGCAATTTACTGTAAAAAATGAACATGCAAAATGACCTCTCAAATGTTTGCATTTTTCTTTTTTGAACTTACTGAAATTTTAATGTTCTAGGTAGTGAAGTCAAGTTTCATATTCAGTTTTCCTGTTAATGTCAACATGCACATGACAGGTTCCAACTAGGCAGAAAAATAGGACATTAGGATGCTAACCTAGCGTTCCATTATTATCAAGAATAAATGAACTCAACTTATACAGAGGTTCTATATTAAATATTTCCAGAATACACTCCTATGCACAATACTGTTTCATAGAAATTTATCTGACTGCCAAATATTAGACATTATGGCAGTGAAAAGAAAATTTGAGAGCATATATGAGGTTATAACTGTGAACTAAAACATACTGGAAGCACCAAAGAACACACAGGCTCCTGGACCCTACGATCACAAACATTTTGAGTAGTAAAGTCTGCCAGTTCATAGTAAAGCCCATCTTCAGTTCTGCAGCTTCAGGCTTTTAATCCTAAGTAAGCCAATCAGATCCATATTAAGTCATGAACATATTATGCTAATAAGCATAATTATGCTAATGAACATTCCTTCGAGGAATCTTCATTCTTGATTCATTAGTTAGATAGTTTCATCTGAAACCAAGGGAAAATGTTTCGAAAAACTCAATTAACCCCTTTGAGGTAATCACAGACCTCAACAGACTGGCTCTCAATACTACCTCTCCTATTTATTCCCAGACTTGCACCTGTTTATAGTCACCATTTCACTGGGAATTCTATGCTTTTTTTTCACATTCTTAATTTCCTTTCTGGCTGGGACATTAACTCTGATTGGAAAAAAAAAAAAAACAACAAACCAAACAAAAACGAAACAACCCAACTCAAAAAACAACCACACACAGAAAAAAACCCTCTAATTGTGTCCCATTTATGAAGCCCTCTGTATTATTTTTGAGACCTAATATCTTGATTCAGTGCCTGGTGCTGCTGGTGCTGCAGGCTACCCCATCAGTATGTTCTCCTTAACAAGAATGGGAAAACACTAGAACAACAGAAAAGTTGTCAGTCTGCCAGGACTCAAGTAACTTGACTAGCCAGGGACTAACCTAAGACTGGCACTATCCTGGCCACTACAGATGCTGTATTCTCCAGTAAAAGGAGTCTTTGCTACATATGGTACTGTGTGATTCCTATCATGTAGCTCCAGTTTCACATTCCTGATTTGACATGATTATGTGACAGAGGTTATGGTTACGCTCCAGTGCACAAGGACACACCCAGTATCACTTTTCTCATGATGAAATACAGGAATATGTCTGTTGGTTATACATTCTCCACAATATGACTCTATGCTGTAAGGTTAGGCTAGTTTACATTCCACACTGAGCAGTGCCCTACCAGTGGATTTTTAATACACTTTATTAGCTTAAGATGCCTTAAAACTGCTTTTGCACACAGAAAGGCCAGGGGATTGTCAGCCTGGATCCAGCAGCAGTGAGAACAGAACATTACAGCCCTGAAGCCAAGACTGTATGAGGGAGCACACATATGGCATCTGATGGGGCTAAAGACCTGAGAAGTTACAGGTCTTGTAACCCTCCTCTCACCACTGTGTCATTACTTCACTCCATCAAAACTGAAAAATAAAACATGTGAAACACTCTGCAGTGACCTGTGTAATCCTACAGAGGTCACAGAAGAGACTGATTTATGATGATTGACATCTGCCAGTGATTATGAGAGCTGGTTGCCAGTATAGCAGATATTACTCATGCCTGCAGAACAGGGCACAGAGGAATTATTTTCCCTTTTAGTATTCCTAAAGGTTTTCTTTTCTTAGCCTTACTCAAAGAAACTTAAGGCCCTGGGAAAATGATGCAGCATATATAAACCAGGCAAACACTATGTCAAAGGATTTTAAAAATGTCAGTGTTTTAGTTGATGTAAGGTGTTGACTTAATATGTAAGAGAAAATGAATGAGTCTGAAAATCTCTATTTAGTAGTTTAGAAAATGGGATCTGAGATTGCTTTAAACAAGGTCATAAAGACCTTTCAACCTTTCTTCTTATTTATTTTTCAAATATACTGACTGGCTTGATGGTGCACCACAGACAAATACCCACATCCTTCACGTAATGAAACAGTGTCATTATTTTATCTGGACAAAATCCCAGTGTAATTGCAACCAAAGTAAAACATCTCTGAGCCTGCAAAGAAGTGTCAAAACAAGAAACAGAATAGCAGAGACCTGAGATGTTTTCCATTTGCAGACCTGCATGTACGTGTCTTTTTCATACTTTAAGCCATATATTGGGAAGCATAATTTGATGACAGACGTGAAACTGTGTATTAGTTTTTATTTTGACAAATTCATTAAACATCACATAGCTTGAAAAATGAACAAGGAGGCACTAAGCCAGCCTGGAAGATTGTACTTCATAAACTGAATTGCTCACATGGGCAACATTTTGGTGGAAGTTATAGATTTTCTAGCATATCCCTGATAGATAGCACTAATATAACTTCAATAAAAACTCCAGATATGTCAATATAAAATTTTTTCTAGCATCGAAAGATGTAAGATACTTCAAGTAACAAATTGGAAGACTCCCTATTCCTCACGGTACGCTAACTTACACATAGGATTCTAGCAAGTATTGAAACCATCTAAGGTACAGCAGGCAGCTAAAGGTATGCTGTTTATAAAAGTTGCACTAAATTAAGTTATCAATGTACTACAGGCAATAATTGGAATTTAATACCTAGAACAAACATTTCTGTAAAATGTTAGCATTCATCTATTTTTAACTGCAAGATAACAGTACTTCAAAATTGACAGGTGAATGAAAAAAAAATAAACAGTATTTGCTGCATATAACTGATGTTCTTTCTCTTTGCTCCCAACACATGACGTTTCACTTCCCCCTAAGATTTACTGACTTTTAAAACTGTTATCACTTCTAAATTGATTTGGTACAAAAGTGCCAACAGTATCATGTTCTGCAAGAAAAATAGATAAAGGACTTAGAAGGCTGCCAGTGCATGAGGACAGGATAGTATCCTTACACATGTATCTGTGCATACCTGTATGGACACAAATATCAATAAAGAGCATTAGAGTCTGTCACAATACAGGCCCAATGCAGTGCAATGCACCTGAGAGAAGACAGTGTTCATCGCTAGCTTTCACAGTCTTGACTCACAGATTCCTATATTTAACTATTAGCATCAACACAGAGTAGGGTATTTTTTGTCTGTCACAGGCACTTTTTGTATTTCTACTTGTCATTTGCCTCTAATCCAGTACAGTTACATGATAATATAGCAAGAAAGATTTTTTTTTCATTTGACTTAGGAAAATACATTCAAGTGGTGAAATCATCACATTTTCTGTGACCTGCAGACAGCTGTGCTGCATTCTGTGACGGTAGATGTTCTATCTTCGTATGAGAAATGTTACTCAGATACTGTATGTCCTTACTCAGGAGCCTTAATATTCAGGTTTCTGAATGCTAATGGGTAACATTAAACTGGTTGATAAGATTTGAAGATGTATAAACACCTGATATGGGTATACAGTACTACAGTACTTGTATGTAAATTCTGGCATAAAATGCTGTTCTCTAAGAGAGACATAGTATTGGCAGCTTTCAGCTTCATTGAAGTACTTGCAAGTACACAGCACTAGGAAGAAACTGAGGCAGCTTCAGAGTGGTTTGACAGTTGGTGAAAGCATGATACGCCTTCAGCACTGTTTCTTTAAAAGAATGCCCTGTGACACCCTGTATACCCTCTCTGCAACACAAAGGGCTGGAGCTTTCTTTACATATGTCTTTGGGCCCTGGCAAAAAAAAATTTCTTTCCTTCTTCCTTAATTTACACAAGCTCTGTTGTTTCCAGAGTACCAAAGTGATCCATTACAAAATCCACAGCAGTTTTACCCAGTAAAACAGAGTAAAACCAGTAAAACTGTAAAAAAACAGTAAAACTGGGTAAAACAGTAACCAATTCCCATCTCACTAGTAACTCCCCTCTTCCCCTAGCCCCCCACAAATAAGACAATAAATTTGGATGCTTCTTGAATTATTATTATATTGACATGACTCAAAATTCAATTTATTGACTCTCAAACACTACACTGGATATTCTGGAAGAACTAATTATGCTTTCAGTTAAGACAATGGATGATTTCATTCTTCCCAAAAGCACCACCTAACTGCCCCGCTTTTTGCTGTCTAAGCCAAAGAAGTGAGCAGATGCAGAAAATTTTTTGGTTTTACTGTTGCTCAAGTTCAAAAGAAAGAGGAGAGGGTGTTATAACCACAACCTGGTTGAATACAGTACTGGTAAATACCTGAGCAAGATTCTACCTTCTGCAAACAAATGCAGTAATTTCCATAATTTATTCTTTAAATGTAGAAATGTACAGGGCATTAATTCTTCTATGTTTCTTTCTCTTAAAATATAAGCAATTAATCTAATACCCATACTACATGTATCTTTCAGAATAATTATTTCACTTGTGAAGTGATGAACTCAGAAGACAAAAATCAGCAGATGATACTATCACTACAGTGGTTTCCAGATAAATATCTGTGATTAGAGTAGAATTCTCACACTGGAACAAAAGCAGAAGTTAAACTGAATACTGAAGTACCTACAGAAATTTTCTGTGTAAGAAGGTTAGACTGGAGGAAATGCCATCCTGCACAGAAATATTAATTTGCACGCAAAGTCAGTGTTACAGAATTCTCACCAGCAGTTGGAAAATCAAACCATTTTACTCCTAAAATCTTTAGTCCATAAGCCATGTTTTTACATGCTCTATATGTTTCTTGTTTGTTTTCAAGAAAAGACAACACTTTGAAGCTAAAAGCTCCCTTGAAGATGAAGTATTTGTCAAAATCAGGGAGCTACAGTCAGAAACATTTAGAAGGAAATTCTGGTAGGAAAATTGCCAAGGACGTACAACAGTTTGCCTTGGTTTGTTCTCCTGACTGGTAAAGAAAGCCAGATCCCTCTTTTGTTACACCAGTCCTGTTTGTAATAGCAAAACCCCTCACTGAGCGTCCATCCACACTTCTTGCAAGCCATAATGCACTGGAATAGTCAATCAAGTAATAGTAGAGGTTAATAAAATTTGAAATGCTTAGAGATTTGACCAGGCAGAGAGAAGCTCTTCCAGCTCATGAATCTTCCTGTGTCACTGTTACATTCTGGCAGAGCATTCCCCACCTGTTAAGAGAAAGCGATTATGGTAGGTGAACAGACTGCATGGATGACCTGAACCTTGGTCACAACAGATGAGAAAATACGACACATTGCTCAAATGTTTGAAAGGTTTTTAAAGCTGGTGCATACGAAATATCAATGGAAGTGGGGAGTCTGAAGGCTGGGGGTAGGTCTGTGAGTCCATAAAAACACCAAGGACTTACTGTACAGACATCCTTCAAATGGCATTCCATAGGAACAGCAACATAAATGAGATACATTTTACACTTAACATGTGTGTCTAGTTGTAATATACATATGGATATCGTATCACCAGTGATGACAGAAAAAGTAGATACTCATGTATGTGAGCATATGCAGGCTGGCAAAGCTGTATCTGAGAGAAGATGTGATGTGGCACAACTTTTCCTGGTACCTTCCAGTAGGCTAAAACTTAGCCTCTTGTAATGGCATCTGTTTAAGTTTTAATTTCAAATTGATTCAAAACCAGTCCAATTCAGACTTTAAGGGCAGTACTCTGAAATTAAATTTATTGGACTGGCAAAGACATATTATGATTGAGTGTATTTTCCTAGCTTTAAAACTTATACAAATTATTTTGGACACTGAAACTGTTAAAAATTTATGCAGACACAGAAAAGGAATAATGTTGCTGAATGTTTAATGCTATTCATTTCCCAGCACTGCCTCGGAGTAAACAGGAATGACATGTTCCTTTCTGATTATGGGTTGTGAGATCAGCCGGCTTCTTCATGCTGATTTCTCTGTTCTGTGTGCTTCTCTCATAAACCTTTGCATCTGCCTTAGTCTTGCTGCCCGCTAGCATATGGTGCACTTGTGTATGAATGTACTTGCACAAAACAAGAATAAAGTGGGGGTTTGATACATTTTCTTTACCAGAAATGGAAACTATTCCTTTCATATTGTACTAGACAGATAATGATCTCTGAATGCCCTAATTGCCTTAAAGTTTTTTCCTTTTTGATTGTAGCTATGCTGTGATTTCTTTGTTATCATGTATCCTACTCTTATATATATCTAAGTACAATATATAACAAAGAGAGGTTTCAGATTTAGTCTATGCAGAAATGTATTTTTCTGGGGCTGTGTGAATCAGCCTTATGAATATCATCCTTGGATTACTTCACCAGTGTATCTTTACTTTCACAGTTACGTAACTGCCATTCAGTTTTCAAAGATACAGAAAAATAAGGCTGAATACATGACTAGGTTCTTAACTGGTGTGTTTTAAAGCTCATTCAGGCATTCTTCAAAATGATGGTCAGCATGTTGATTCTGAATAAATGAAGCTGAAAATCAGACTTTCTCAATATATCACATCAGCATAGGCATCTGCTGATCAGTGTTAATTAGTCCTATATTTTCCAATTTGTAATCTGTGTATGTTTTATGGAGATGTAAGTAGTAACACATTAGCATATATAATGTCTCTCTGGAAAGCTTCTGCTGAGCAAGTGACCAATAAATTGCTGTTAATGTAAACATTAATCAAATTGAATGCCAGTATGGAAAGGTCTCACGTTTAGAGGGAAATTCACCTTTCTACTATGTATCTTACTGTTGAACTGTAACTAAGATAATGGTCTCTTCTGAATATTCAATGACAAATAAATATATTTTGTTCAGCATCTTTTATGCCAACTTGAAAAGCTAATTGCTTCACCATTAGTATGGATGCACACCAGTCAGTCTACAATGGTGAATTAAATTTCCATCTGTTAGATGAAGGAATTAACCCACCCAAAATAACCCAAACAGAAAAGCCCCACAAAAAAAAAATGAAATGATTTAATCTCAGAAAGAAGAGGTCAGCATATAATGCTACAAAGTGATGAATACTTCACAGCAATGTAATGACGTATATTTGGCCTAAACAAGCTACTGTATGATCACAAATGAGCCATTACTGTGAACAAATGAGGGACTGCAGTTATAGTATGTAAAATATAATAAATACATAAAATACAATCTATTGTCATGAACAGAAA
Organism: Melopsittacus undulatus; assembly: GCF_012275295.1. Classification (NCBI taxonomy): domain Eukaryota; kingdom Metazoa; phylum Chordata; class Aves; order Psittaciformes; family Psittaculidae; genus Melopsittacus; species Melopsittacus undulatus. The sequence goes on along the minus strand of NC_047557.1, from coordinate 95,050,082 downwards.
AAGCATTCAAATTGTAGAGCTGTTATGCATTTTAATAACACTCATTATGTCAGCTATCCTTCAAAATTTCTCTTAAAGGAGTTGTCTTGCCTCAAAAATCCCAAATCACTGAAAGAAGTGAAGCTAAGCCAGTCATCCTATGAATTTCCCAAGGTATGACTATGTACATAAACAGACTGAACATTCCTACAGAAGGAATGTTTCTTGTTAAGTTTGGCCAAGTAAGGAAGACTTTGTGAAAAGTTCACAGAGAAGTCAATTGGAACACTGCCATTCCTCAGCTTCAGTGCAAGTAAGGATAAAATAGGTTATCTAAAATAAGAAAAAACATTAAAGAAAGCTGAAGAAGTGAGATGTGTTGAAATGTTGTTACCTATGAATCTTACATATATTCCTTTTTTAACTATGAAGAGGTGTATACTGAAATCTGCTCATTCAAAAACATTCTCTTCCTAAAGCTAACTGAAATAGAAATACCTTCAGTCACACGGTTCTACATAATAATTAGAGGGACATGGAGCACAAAAGAGAAGTGATCTTCCTGAGGAAACCTAAGGGACAGTGATGATCTGCCAAAGGAGAGAGGGAGCTAACTGATGAAACGAAGAAATGTAAGAGTGATTTCTAGACAAGACATCATAGGGAGTGCATTAGCTGTTGAGGGGAAAAACCCTGGCTCTCTGCTGCTAAGTGCTGACAACCGCCAAGACTCACTCATGACAATGAAAACTGAAAACTCACAATGTTTCATAGCAACATGACTTAGAGAAGCAAGACTGAGAAGGTAGAAAAGGATGGAAATAGCTCATGAATTTATGCAGACTTTATGTTGAAAGCAAAGAAGCAGAGCTGAGGTCTTGGAAAAAAAATGCAGATTACTTGTCAGAGGCAGAAGTCTCAGTCTACCAGGCCTAAACAGGCAATGAGAACATATTTTTTTGTTGTTACCATTTTTTTTCTTTATTAGAAAGTACCGTTGTTCAAGCAGGTCCTACACTACTGAAAACCTGCTAAGTTTTTGCTAGAACACACCAAGGTACATGGCACTTCTCTCTACTAAGGACTGAAGGAAATACTTTATGAGGGAGATGAATACTAATAAAGGATAGCTTTCTCAAGAAAAGAGGAGGTTCATTTCTTGACTGCGTTTTTAAGCAGGCTCCTTTCCTGATCAGAATAGCTGTTTGGTTTATATAATACTTCTTACAATTTCCTTTTAATGTTTTTTATAATATTTAATTTGACTGGTATCGGTTTAACTGCAGTTGTAACCACCACAAGAAAACTAAAATACGATTGTTTTAAATTAGCATTACTTACTGAAAAGAAAGAGGGAACATTATTTCTATCCACAGTAAAACCAGTAAAAGCTCAGTTTGGTACTGGGTTTGTGCAACTGCAAAGATTTCATGGGAAGGTACCTAGAATTACCTTCTGTCGTGGTTTAAATCAAGTCTCCCTACTCCCGGAGAGTTAGGAAGAAGAATCTAAAGAATGTAGCCCCCACGGATTGAGATAAAAACGGTTTAAACTAAATCTGCACAGTTCCCCCTCTGTTTCCCTTCCCCCCCCTCTCCTTCCCACTCCCGGAGGGATGGGAAGGAGAGCCGGAGGGATACAACTCCCACGGATCGAGGTAAAATCAGTCCAGCAATCAAGGTATAACAGAAGTAAACTACCGGTACCAATAACAAATCAAAGTTAGAGGAGACAAGCAGAGAGAGAGAATACGATACCACCCGCCGCCACGAGGCCAGCAGCCGGAACCCCACAGCCGGAAGCCCCAGCCCGAGCTTCCCGTTCCCGAGCTCAGCCCGGCGTGTTAACTCCTTCCCTCCCGGCTAGCTTCCAGTCCCCTCCCCAAGCAGGACGTGCTGTGGTATGGAATACCTCCCCGACTAGCCCAGACCAGGCGCCCTATCTCTCCCTCCTCACTGGCAGAGCATGAGCTACTGCTGAACCCATGACATTATCCACCCCTTATTCCATACCATTCACGTCATGCTTAGATCCCACATTTTTCAATACATCATCACATAGATATACACACACATATATATATACATCTGCGCACACCCAGACAAACAAAAAGAAATCATTTCTTAATATATGGACCAATCCCTACAATGCAATTGAGTCCATTTGGTCCATGACATTAAGTTTGTAATAGTCCTTTATAGCAGGGAAGTCTGTGTGCAGTGCTGGATAGTTGCCTGCCGATATTGATCATCCCTTTACTGCAGAAGTCATCTGGTTCTATCAAAGTTCATTCTCTGTTGGGACGATGGTTAGAGGGAAGTCAGGGCCAGTTGCTGGTGACCTGAAGACATCTAGTTGATGGACTATATATAAAAAAAAAATTACACAGCAAGCAACAACGTATAATTAAGTTCATTGGCTGTTTTCCCCTAAAATCAAATCCCCTTGAGGTATACATCGGACTTCCCCATCTTCCTGCATTACCCACCAAGTATATCCGGGTCCTTGAGCAAAAGCAATCCCACGAGTGGGTTTGCCTTGGCCTGAAACAGGAGTAACCCAGACTGTCTTCCCTAGCAAATTTCTCATGTGCACTACAGGCACCTTGTCCCCCTCTACAATATGTAAAAGTTCTGACTGGGCTGGGCCAGCCCTGTTAGCAGATCCTCTGGTGTTGACCAACCAGGTGGCCTTTGGTAAATGGGTATCCCAATGCTTGAAAGTTCCCCCACCCATTGCTCTCAGTGTAGTTTTTAACAGCCCATTGTACCGTTCAATTTTCCCAGAGGCTGGTGCATGGTAGGGGATGTGATATATCCACTCAATGCCATGTTCTTTGGCCCAAGTGCCTATAAGGTTGTTCCGAAAATGAGTCCCATTGTCTGACTCAATTCTCTCTGGGGTGCCATGTCGCCACAAAATCTGGTTCTCAAGGCCCAAGATAGTGTTCCGGGCAGTGGCGTGGGGCACAGCATATGTTTCCAGCCATCCTGTGGTTGTTTCCACCATGGTAAGCACATAGCGCTTGCCTCGGCGAGTTGGTGGGAGTGTGATATAGTCAATTTGCCAGGCCTCCCCATATTTATACTTCAGCCATCGTCCTCCATACCAAAGAGGTTTCAACCGTTTAGCTTGTTTAATTGCAGCACATGTCTCACACTCATGAATAACCTGGGCGATAATGTCCATTGTTAAGTCCACCCCTCGATCACGAGCCCATTTATACGTTGCGTCTCTGCCCTGATGGCCTGAAGCGTCGTGGGCCCACCGGGCCAAAAATAATTCGCCTTTATGTTGCCAATCTAAGTCCATCTGAGCTACTTCAATCTTAGCAGCTTTATCCACTTGCTGGTTATTGTGGTGTTCCTCAGTGGCCCGACTCTTAGGTATGTGGGCATCTACATGGCGTACCCTCACCACCAGCTTCTGCACCCGGGCAGCGATATCTTGCCATAATGCAGCAGCCCAAATGGGTTTACCTCTGCATTGCCAGTTGCTCTGCTTCCATTGCTGCAACCATCCCCACAGGGCATTTGCCACCATCCATGAGTCAGTATAAAGATAGAGTACTGGCCACCTTTCTCGCTCAGCAATGTCCAGGGCCAGCTGGATGGCTTTCACCTCAGCAAACTGACTCGATTCACCCTCTCCTTCAGCAGTTTCAGCAACTTGTCGCTGAGGACTCCATACAGCTGCCTTCCATCTCCGATGCTTTCCCACAATACGGCAGGACCCATCAGTGAACAAGGCATACTGCTTTTCACTTTCTGACAATTTATTATATGGTGGTGCCTCTTTGGCACGCATCACCTCCTTCTCTGGTGACATTCCAAAATCTTTGCCCTCTGGCCAGTCCATGATGACTTCCAGAATGCCTGGACGACTGGGATTTCCTATCCGAGCTCGTTGTGTAATTAGTGCAGCCCATTTACTCCAAGTAGCATCAGTTGCATGATGTGTAGAGGAGACCCTGCCTTTGAACATCCAGCCCAACACTGGCAAGCGGGGTGCCAAAAGGAGCTGTGCATCAGTGCCAATCACCTCCGAAGCAGCTCGAACCCCTTCATAAGCTGCCAATATCTCTTTCTCCGTTGGGGTATAATTGGCCTCCGAGCCTTTGTATCCCCGACTCCAAAAACCAAGAGGTCGACCTCGAGTCTCCCCTGGAGTTTTCTGCCAAAGACTCCAGGTAGGACCATTCTCCCCAGCTGCAGTGTACAGTACATTTTTCACATCTGGACCGGTCCGGACTGGTCCAAGGGCCACGGCCTGAACTATCTCACGTTTAATTTGCTCGAAGGCTTGTTGTTGCTCAGGACCCCATTTGAAATCATTCTTTTTCCTGGTCACATGATAGAGAGGGCTTACGATTGAACTGTAATTTGGAATGTGCATTCTCCAGAACCCCACAGCACCCAAGAAAGCTTGTGTTTCTTTCTTATCAGTTGGTGGAGACATTGCTGTTATCTTATTGATCACTTCTGTAGGGATATGTCTACGTCCATCTTGCCATTTTATTCCCAAAAATTGAATTTCCCGTGCAGGTCCCTTGACTTTATTCCGTTTTATGGCAAAACCGGCTTTCAGCAGGATTTGGATTATTTCCCTCCCTTTCTCAAAAACTTCTTCTGCTGTATTACCCCACACAATAATGTCATCGATGTATTGCAAGTGTTCTGGAGCTTGCCCCTGTTCCAGTGCAGTCTGGATCAGTCCGTGGCAGATGGTGGGGCTGTGTTTCCACCCCTGGGGCAGTCGGTTCCAAGTGAACTGGACACCCCTCCAAGTAAAAGCAAACTGTGGCCTGCACTCTGCCGACAAAGGAATTGAGAAAAATGCATTGGCAATATCAATCGTGGCATACCACTTGGCTGCCTTTGACTCTAATTCATACTGCAGCTCTAACATATCCGGCACGGCAGCACTCAATGGTGGTGTGACTTCATTCAGGCCACGATAGTCTACTGTTAATCTCCACTCTCCATTAGACTTTCGCACTGGCCATATGGGGCTATTAAAAGGTGAGCGGGTCCTGCTGATCACTCCCTGCCTTTCCAGTCTACGGATCAGATTATGGATGGGAATCAGGGAGTCTCGATTGGTGCGATATTGCCGCCGGTGCACTGTTGCGGTCGCAATTGGCACTTGTTGTTCTTCGACTTTCAGCAACCCCACAACAGAAGGATCCTCTGAGAGACCAGGTAAGGTGGACAACTGCTCAACTTCCTCAGTCTCCAAAGCAGCAATACCAAAAGCCCACCGGTACCCTTTTGGGTCTTTGAAGTACCCCCTCCTGAGGTAGTCTATGCCAAGGATGCATGGAGCCTCTGGACCAGTCACAATGGGGTGCTTTTGCCATTTCTTCCCAGTCAGGCTAATTTCAGCCTCTAGTACAGTCAACTCTTGGGACCCTCCTGTCACTTCAGAAATATAGATGGTTTCCACCCCTTGACAATTTGATGGCATCAGGGTACACTGTGCACCGGTATCAACTAGAGCCTTATATTTCTGTGGGACTGATGTGCCAGGCCATTTGATCCACACAGTCCAGTAAATACGATTGTCCCCTACCTCCACCTGGCTGGAGGCAGGGCCCCTCTAATAGTCATCGTCGTCAGAATCTTGGACACCTAAGTCGTATTGAAATGGATCATTCTTCTTTATCACAGGAGCTGGAGTAAAATCAGCTCTTCCGCTCCATCTGGGAACCTGTTCACCAGAGACTGAAGCTGCAGCTCTCATGGGGCGATCAATCTTGGCCCTTGCTCCTCTTTTCAATTCACCCACACGTTCCTCCAAGACTGAAGTAGGTTTTCCATCCCACTTTGTCATGTCTTCTCCGTGATCCCGCAAGTAAAACCATAGGGTGGCCCGTGGTGTGTATCTTATATATCTTCTCTCTCGAGCAATAGGGCGCCTTTTGTTAATAGCTGAAACACGTATTGGCACACGTGAAGAGCTAGATAAATCAGACAGATTATCCCTCAACTGTCTGAGATCCTGAGACATTTTTTCCACAGCTGAGATGATGGAAGGGGTAAGATTGTCTTCAAATTCTCGGAGTTTATGAACCATTTCATCCACTGTTGGTGGTACTATGTCATTCCAAGTTACCGTTGCCAATGAATGGGCATATGACGACGGTGCGTTTCGTGTAAGCTTTCGCCACATGGGTCGTGTGCATTCGACTTCATCTGGGTCTATGGGTACATCCCCATTATTCGGCTTGATGTGATAAATCATCTCTACGATAGCTGATTCCCTCAGGGACTGGATGCCTTTGTCTATAGTATTCCACTTGGCCGAACGACTCATAACATCATCCTTGTATGGAAACCTTTCTTTCACAGCTGCCAAAAGCCGCCTCCAAAGACTGAGGGACTTTTTCTCTCTTGCAATTGCTTTGTCAATTCCCCCTTCTTTAGCAAGTGACCCCAGCTGCTTGGCTTCTGTACCTGCTAGTTCGTGACCATCGGCCCCACTATCCCAACATCGGAGCAACCAGGTGATGATGTGCTCCCCTGGCTGACGGGTGAAATCTTTTCGCATATTCCGCAGCTCAGTTGAGGTCCGAGATCGAGAAGTCACCTCTTCTTCTTCGTCGTGTGATGATGACCCCTGATCAGATACTAGACCAGGTAGTGGATGCGTAGTTTCTTCATCCTGCCTCGTCCTTCTTGCCTCTCTTTTGGTTTTTCTCTTGTGTACAGGAGCAACCGATATTGGTACGACTTGGTCCTGTAGTTCAGCTGCACTGTCTATCGCAGTCGAGGTTTGAGTAGCTGCTGTACTTGTTGCTGGGGTAGCAGTTTGGGTAGCAACTGTACTTACTACTGGGGATGGTGTAGCTGCTGTACTTGGAATTGGAACAGCTGCGCTGACTTCTGTGTTGCTATCAGATCCAGGGGCATTTTTTTCCTTTTGAAGATGTTGAACAATGTCGATCAAGGCCCTATAAGCATAGGCCAAGCCCCAGCACGTTGCTGTAATTTGTCCATCTCTGGTATGGCCAGGACGACAACACACCTCATTTAGCTGTTTTACTAATTCTTCCGGATTCTTCACTTGTTCAGGAGTAAAATTCCAAAGTACTGGAGGGGCCCACTGACCTAGATGCTTGCCCATACTATCCCATACACCCTGCCACTCATGACTATCCAGCCTCTGGGAAGATTTCCTGGTCCTCCTATTTCGTCGTTTAACCCCAACACAGGACCAGACCTGACTCCGCTTAACTCTTGAAATCAGATGAAATAACTGTGGGCAAAACACACTCTGTATGCGTGCTAATATGGCGATCCCCATCGCAATCAGCATACAAGTCTCAACAGTATTGAAAGGCCATTCAAAAACTTCAAAACCCTCAAATGATGTTGCAGACCATCTGGAGAGAACACTGGGAGGATAGCAGAATGTCTCCTTCACAGGTTGACCACCCGAGAAGGAGAAAAAAGATGTGAAATTCCCAAGCATTTCTATTATATACCTCCCAAAATATAAAGTTGGTGACCATACCGGGAGCATAAACCAAATCAGTTTCATGATTAATGTTTCTATTGTATTACAAGTCATTACCATAAAGTACAATGAGACCAGAACCTTAGCCCAAATCCCATGATTGATAAACACTAACACAGCTAGTATATATGAAAAGTAATTGGTAAAATCCTGAAACCGTGAGAGCAAGAGAAAAAACTGTGAGAGCCAATAAAACAGCATTGTGACAAATGACTATAAATCCGCTCAGATCTGTTCTTATCTCAAACCCTCTGCCCCACGTTGGGCGCCAAAAAGTGTCGTGGTTTAAATCAAGTCTCCCTACTCCCGGAGAGTTAGGAAGAAGAATCTAAAGAATGTAGCCCCCACGGATTGAGATAAAAACGGTTTAAACTAAATCTGCACAGTTCCCCCTCTGTTTCCCTTCCCCCCCCTCTCCTTCCCACTCCCGGAGGGATGGGAAGGAGAGCCGGAGGGATACAACTCCCACGGATCGAGGTAAAATCAGTCCAGCAATCAAGGTATAACAGAAGTAAACTACCGGTACCAATAACAAATCAAAGTTAGAGGAGACAAGCAGAGAGAGAGAATACGATACCACCCGCCGCCACGAGGCCAGCAGCCGGAACCCCACAGCCGGAAGCCCCAGCCCGAGCTTCCCGTTCCCGAGCTCAGCCCGGCGTGTTAACTCCTTCCCTCCCGGCTAGCTTCCAGTCCCCTCCCCAAGCAGGACGTGCTGTGGTATGGAATACCTCCCCGACTAGCCCAGACCAGGCGCCCTATCTCTCCCTCCTCACTGGCAGAGCATGAGCTACTGCTGAACCCATGACACCTTCAATTACAGCTTTAATCTTAACACATATCTCAAAGGACAGTTAGGTTCAGCTCTGAAGGGTTCTATCTTTAAGCCTCCCAAAATAAAACAACTTTATTTCTATAGTCCAGACTTCATTACATGCCAAACATAGTATTCATGGCTGCAAAGGGGCACTAGATATTTAATATTCTGGCTGTTACAGCATATGCATGATGCTCTACAGATAATGCAACCTTCATAGGTTTCCCTCTGCTTAATCCTTTCCAATATATCTTTAAAGACATTTGTGGTATCATTCTTTATTTCTTTTACATATTCATTGCACATACTGTGTGCACAGGACAATTATGTGTATGGAGATTTGGTTAGCTTTTAGTAATGGACACAATACACATACTGCCAAACATTAAAGTCATAGAGCTCTGATGAAGTGAAATTAGGCCTGAGCAGCAAATGCCTTATGTTAAAGAAACTATTTGAAAAAAAAAGAAAGAAAAAAAAAGGAAAAAAAAATGCAAACTGTAAAGACCAAGCTTTCAAAGGGAGTAAATAAAAAAAGGATAAAATTAAAATTGCCTTGTATTCCATGTTAACAAATTGCTCACCAGCATATTTTAAGTAAGCCTGAAGTATGTCCTGTGGACACAGCATGGAATGTAAATCAACCTAAAGGACTGTACAGCTTTACAAATGTAAGAGAGAGTAGATAGCAGAATAGGTGGGATAAACAAGATGAAGCAAATATCTCCTGACTAGTCCTGGAAGCTAGCTGCCACTATCTGCATGAGAAAGCTCAAAAGATACTCATGCACAATGCAGAGACCAATTAGGAGAAAATAGAGAATGGGGTGACATAACCAGCTGTTACTGAGGACTTGATGCCTATGAAACACATTTGAGAAGTATTTATACTGGACTCACTGGAGGCAGGTTCATTAGGTTTGGAAGAGATCTGCTGGTTTAAGTTAAACTGAATGGAATCCAGTTCATGTTCTCTGAGATTACACATAATGTGGAACAAAGGACAGCAACTGAAAATGGTCAGATGAGTTTTAAAGTGCCCTCCTGCTTCAAACCTAAACACTGATGTCAGTGCATCATGTCACTTAAAATCCTCTTGATTTCTTAAGCAATTTTCCCAATCAATTTTGGGGAAATGGACCTAAATGGAAATTGAATCTTAAACAGGAAGTGATGTTGTACTAATCAGACAAAATAGTAATTTGCATTGTAATAGTAAGTTGATGCATCTTGTTGCAGACTGGATAGACAGGAAGAATATGAACAGATGTTATAGACTAGGATAGCTACAAATGTAAAGGTTAAAAAAGTCTGAAAAACATATTGTTTATGAAAAGAATGAAAGAATACTTTTAAGCTTTTTAGACCAACCACCAGTGACAGTTTATCCTTTAAGGACAAGAAAAAATAGTATGAAACATAAAAATTAAGAGGTTGGGTTTTGTTTTTTTTTCCTCTTCAAATTTGGACCACACTCAGGTGAAGCTGAAACTGAATTCCCAGCTAGAACTCTGCTACAGCTTGCAAAGCTATCTAAATCAAAGTGACAGTCCAACCAGGAACTCAGAAATATGTCACAACAAATTTCTTTAAAATATGAAATAATTTCACATGCTCTCCACACCATTACCATTTTGTAATTGCAAAGAGAGATGAAGATTGCATTGGGATATTTCAGGTGTTCTTTACTTTTATCCATTGCCAATTTTTTTGTGACTGCAGCTTTTCCACTCTATTGCAATGTTTATCAAAGAAGTGCTTTATGCAGAACACTTTCTCGGCCTATAATCTTCAGGAAATCTTCATTTACATTGTTTCATTTGCATTTTATCATTATTTTTTTAGTGTGAGTAACCTGTGTAATTCATTTCATGGAAAGTTGGGTTTTTCTTTAAAGAAATCAGACCTACATTTTGGATCATTAAGTAGTGTATAATCTTCAAATGGGACATTAAAAACTGTGATCAGTGACATCACCATGACAACCGATTAAGAAATGTCTAGAAAAGCTTCTGAAAATGTAGTTTTTTAATAGAATACATTTAAATGAGTTCCCCAGAACAAAGCACCCTAAGCTGATTTATTGTGAACTGAATATCAAAAAATAATTTGGCCATATAACTAACACTAAAAATTCTCTCAATGTGACTTCAATAGATTGAGGGGCATCAAAATTCTCCCTGTGACTTTTATAAATTTAGCTGGGGGGAAGCATCAAAACACAGTTCATTTTTTTTGCACTAACAAACCTTTACTTCAGTACGTGGGTTACAAAGTCTGAGTACCAATCCTGCCACCACTTTGCACAACAGCACTGCTTTTATTCAGGTAGCAGCTCTAGCAGAGAAAGGAGCCATCTCTGAACACAGAAGGAAGACCTGATCTTTCTGACAAATGCCACCAGAGACATTATCTGATTGCTGGTTTAAGTATGTAAAGGTCCAAAAGCCAACTCCTCAGAACCCCTGCACAGAAGCTACCTGACTTTAAAAAGCTGTAAAATTCCTCACTACATCGGTTTCCATCAAGGACAAATATACTTCAGTTGGAGGCATTAAACAAATTAGTTCCTTTAAACACCAATGGAATTTACAGAGCAAGCCTCGGGCCCTCTGCTCTAAGTCTTCTGGTCTTGCTAACTGCACACTGCATTTCATTAATGGTTTTTTGGTGCATACTTCTTCCTGTATCATTTACAAAATCTAGTAACTTGTAGCTACGTATTACACCAGGTGAGGGCCTCTAAGAATCAGGCATTGCTGAAAGCGCTTCTGTGCTTTAGTCCCTAGTTGTTAAAAAATGCTTTGCCCACTTTCCAGCCTGCTCTAATGAGTGAAATTGGAAACAGAAGAAACATCATTATTGCACGCAACAACAGTAAAGTATAAACAAAACATGCCATAAAACACCTACCTGCAATATAATGTGTGACAGGGTTATATAAATTATATGCTCAGTAGTTGAGGAAAATGCACTCATGAGAATAAACCACAATCATAATGATATGTATAAATGGATCGTGAAATGCTTAAAAATAGGAAAAAAACTCCTACGTTTAACAGATAATCTGTTTGAAGAGATTAGTTTTACTTCACAAGAGTAAACTACCCAGCATGCTTGCTCTAAACCTTCTAGTTCATCCCCAAAATAACTAAAATAATACCAGAATTTCTTTCTAACACCTTCCATTTTCCAATATGTCCATTCAAGTTACGACTTGTTCTTGTCTTTTATGGTTATGTCTCCTGATTCTGGCAGCTGTGTTTATTATGCCCTTTTCCAGATTAGATCTTATGTTAGCTACAGCTGTTACAAGAAGAATGCATGATTAAAATAAAGCATTTCCAAAATACCGTATTGTGGTAAGTGTTGTGATTGCACGATTGGCATGGGGTATGTGTGAGGGTGTGCATGTTAGCTTTCCACATAACATACAGCTTTCCCTTAAAATGATTTAGTGTACTGCAAGTTGTTCACAGTGGGAGCAGTATCTCAACTATGGTAAACTGGCACTACTCTGTCTGCATTGTTTGGGTCTGTAGTATTTTATATCTGTTGCAAATCTGCCTCTTAAACCATGCTGTTGCCTCCTAAAATATCTAAGCATTTTTTCAGTCTATGATTTTGGCAAAGACTGATAAAACAGTCTACTGACTTTGGGATGTTCACCCTCAAACACTTTAAAGCAGTTGTAGGAAAAGGTTTTAAGCGCCATATGAAAATCGTGTGTTTTGAATTGGTATCAAAACTAGAGGCATTCCTAAATCACCAATCCCTTCCAAAAACCTAGGCGATTATACTTATAAAACACTGACTCTCTATTAAACTCCTTGTTATTCTTTTACTAACGAGACACTTTACCAGCCTGTCATCACCCGCTGTGATTAATTCTCTACTTGTAAAATTTTAGCTCGCTCTCTGCTGCTGCTGTTAATGTGCTTTGTACCAAATAAAAATGAAGTTGATGTTTACAAATCCTGTCTGGAGTTGCTTTAAAAAAGCTCTGCTTTGGCTTACATTAATAAGGCCAAGTGTACTGATTTTTGTTCAAAATTGTTCTGGATAATTAAACACTGTAACACGCTACCACAGAAGGTGCGAAACTCATCACTGCTTAAAGAGATTAATAATATAGTATCTTTTAAAATATACGCTTTGTTATTACCTACCTAGTAATAAGGTTCACATACACTTAGAATTTAAAGATCATATGCGATTTTAATCTTAGTGACATTCGTGAATCAAGGAATAAACATGAAAAAAAGATTCTTAAAACCCAGGACCTATGCAGATCATGTATATTCATATAGTTATCTTGAATAAAAACTGCTGTGAAAAAACTACAGCACAGAAAGTTGCACTGTGGAGTGCACGTTACATTACTAATATGAAATTTGTCTTGAGCAGATCAGGAAACAAGAACTATAAGCGAACCTGCAATTCTGTGCTGTGTCATCCCTTCTTGTAGAGCTGCAGTTCTGCAGGAAAGGACTTTCCCTGGTGTATTATCTAAAGATATAAGGCAACATGAAGTTGTTGACTTGTATAGTGAATGAGTGTGCCCTGTCTCAATTCTGCATATTTTGAACCCAATCCAATTCACAGTCCAAGATTGTGTAATATTTTCCAAAAAAAGCATGTGAAATGAAGAAGATACTAGTACTGTTGAGCAGACCTTTCTTGAAGACTTTTTCTTTTTAATTGTTAAGTAGATTGAAGGATGGTCTAGGACCTTAATAGAAAACATGAGTGAAAATATTTTGAATTGCACTTTCACTATTACATGTACTTCTAATTCAAGAATGTATGCCTGAGCACCCTCCTCTATTAAAAGAACTTCAGAAGCTATTTCAGGTTACAAAAGGAATGAAGGAAGACAATGTCTAATTCATCTAAAAGCACGGTGGCTTTCAGACTCCAGGCCTCTTAGGAACTAATGTATTTAAAGAGCTTTTATGCTGGAGACAGTTAGCTTTATCCCTTTTTCATACTAAATAAATTTAATTAAATTAAATAGGATAAAACCATCTACTTTCTTTTAGCCTTCTTATCTTAAAATTTTCTAATGTCATGAAAATCTCAAATGTCCAAACTTCAGCCAGTACACAGGTCTTGCAAGGATGCAGATTTCTAATCATGTTCATTTATCAGTTTACTCAGATACATGTATTTACAAAAAATATACATGATTTTGTATTTTAGCACTGGGTTTCCATATAGGTTGTTTCTACTGTCTTCCCAGGGGTGGAGAAGAATACTCACTGCCACCCAGGGAAAACATTTCACTTTCAGAAATTCAAAACACAGTAAAAAGGAACAGATAGGTGAAACTTCATATCTATTGCATATCTAAAACTACAGAAAACATGTCAGGAAACACTCTTGCATACAATAAACAGGTGTGTATAAATTACCATAACTTCACTGGAAGAGAGACAGTGGAAGCCACATAATAATGAAATATCACACAAAAACTAGAAGCCATGATAAAGAAAAAATTGTCTGTTGAATCTCAAGGCCTGCATTATTCTTCCTTTAAGTATGGATCAAAAGCCAGCCAAATCTCAAACTACATCCTTCCACCTGAAATTTTAACAATCCTCAGAAATAGAGAACTACAAACTAGCATTTTAAGCTATGTTGTTAGAACATTTAATAGTCAGAACCATAATGAGAATTAATGGAAAGACATGCACTATTATTTTGCAATTAACGGAGGAGAGTAATCTCTTCAGAAAACATTATGGCAACCACTACTTTAATATTTTTCAGGATTTCTTGCATATAGTCTGACATGCCAGATGACATTTATATATGGCAGTGAGATGCATACTACATGATATATATATATATATACATATAGCTCATAATGGCTTCATTGTGCTGCTGTGTCAGTTTGGGTACAGATGTGACAGTCCTGGCAGTGATGGACATCTATCCATAGAAATTAAACTGAGCTTAGCAGAGTATTTCTCAGGGACTCTTGAAGAGTGTAATACTTCCTTTATTTATTTCCCGAGAACTAAGGCAAAAATATAGGTAATATCTACATGGATGGATATAGACAAACATGAGTTCTCTTTGCCAACTCCCAGTTGTATGAATTCAAGTCACTTCCATTCAAAACTTCAGGTTTCTTAGTCTTTGATCAAGCTAGTAACACGCTATCATGCAACACAGTACAAATAAACCTTGATACGTGCAAACTTGAATCCCACTGTGCCACCTCGCCACTCAGTTTACAAAGTACCATTAGTACTTTTAGTATTGTAATACTATTACCATTTTAGTACTGCATCATTTGGAGACATATATAATGAAACATTTGAAAGTTACCTTTATGTATTCTACCTGTTACAAACCACAGCCCAGATGTGACATGAGCACAGAAAAGCATCATTATGTATCATCACTGAATCCAGTACTGCAAGCTCAGAATACAGAGCCACAGTGCTACCTTAGTTATTTGTAATTGTACTGAGTATAGCAGTAGAAAGCAGTTATTGGACTGACCATATTCCTCATGAAATTACTTTAAATGTGCACATTAACTGCCATGAGAAAAGGCAGCTATTCAAACATCAAGTGTTCAATTCTGTTTTGCTTATTTTGCAGTCAGTACATTTTCATTAAAATTACTAATCGTTTATTACTAGGAGCCTGCCCTTTGATACTGATAAATTATCCATGTGAAAACCAGTGGGTTCTTAATATGCATTTAAAAAAGAAGGTTGTAAGTTAAATATATTTGAAAGTATTTGGAAAAGGAAGCCAAATGCTTCTATGTTATTTTGATGCTTAACAAAATCAAAATTATAGAATCATAGAATAGTTAGGGTTGGAAAGGACCCTAAGATCATCTACTTCCAACACTCCTGCCATGGGCAGGGACACCTCATACTAAACCATATCACCCAAGGCTTCATCCAGCCTGGCCTTGAACATCACCAGGGATGGAGCATTCACAACTTCCCTGGGCAACCCATTCCAGTGCCTCACCACCCTAACAGTAAAGAACTTCTTCCTTAGATCCAATCTAAACCTGCCCTGTTTCAGTGTGAACCCATTACCCCTTGTCCTATCACTACAGTCCCTAGTGAAGAGTCCCTCTCCAGCATCCTTATAGGTCCCCTTCAGATACTGGAAGGCTGCTATGAGGTCTCCAAGCAGCCTTCTCTTCTCCAGGCTGAACATCGCCAACTCTCTCAGCCTATCTCCATATGGGAGGTGCTCCAGCCTCTGATCATCCTCGTGGCATCCTCTGGACTTGTTCTAACAATTCCATGTCCTTTTTATGTTAAAGACACCAGAACTGCACACAATACCCCAACTGAGGTCTCACGAGAGCAGAGTAGAAGGGCAGGATCACCTCCTTTGACCTGCTAGTCATGCTCATTTTGATGCAGCCCAGGATACGGTTGGCTTTCTGGGCTCTGAGTTAACACTGAAGCCAGCTGATGTTGAGTTTCTCATTGAAAAACACCCCTAAGTCCTTCTCTGCAGGGCTGCTCTGAATCTCTTCTCTGCCTAACCTGTAGCTGTGCCTGGCATTGCTCCCACCCAGGTGTAGGACCTTGCACTTGGCATGGTTAAACCTCATGAGGTTGACATCAGCCCACCTCACAAGCATGTCAAAGTCCCTCTGGATGGCATTCCTTCCCTTCAGTGTATCAACCGAACCACACAGCTCAGTGTAATTGGCAAACTCGCTGAGGGCGCACTCAATCCCACTGTCCATGTTAACGACAAAGATGTTGAACAAAACCAGTCCCAACACTGATCCCTGAGGGACACCACTAATTACTGGTCTCCAGCCGGACACTGAGCTGTTGACCACAACTCTTTGCATGTGGCCATCCAGCCAGTTCTTTATCCACAGAATGGTCCACCTATCAAATTGATGTCTCTCCAATTTAGAGACAAGGATGACGTGTGGGACAGTGTTGAGCACTTTGCACAAATCCAGGTAGATAACATCAGCTGCTCCACCCCTGTCCATCATTTCTGTGGCCCCATCATAGATGTCCACCAAATTGGTCAGGCAGGATTTCCCCTTAGTGAAACTATGTTGGCTGTCACCAAGCACCTTGTTGTTTTTCATGTGCCCGAGCATGCCTTCCAGGAGAATCTGCTCCCAGATTTTGCCAGTCACAGAGGTGAGACTTACTGGTCTGTAGTTGTAAATTCTCATTTACAACATGTACTCAAAACTGTTACAAATATAACAAATAAGCAAATACTGTGAGAAAGCTTCGTACTCTGCAATTTTACTGCTTCTAATGCATTTAAAGCCACACATTTTGTGGAAGGAAACAAACGGAAAAAAAAGAATGAAACATGGCAATCAGGTTCATAAATCACAGCTACACTTTCAGTTGTGCTCACTGTGAGATGTGTTAAGCTTTGTGTTTGGTTCCATGTTGGACTGGGTATATTTCATCTTTTCAGTTCTATACTGGTAGCTTAATCAGCCCCTGAGTGTCTTCCACATCTGTGCACCTCCACTGAACTTTGTGGGAGTCTATATGGGTACAGGAAGTCCTTCCTGCTGACTGCACTTCAGGATTAGGTCAGAGCTGATTAGAAATTTTTAAGTCTCTTTCACTATTACAGTGGTCCAGACAGCAATGCAGTAAACAGCATTAATGTTTTAAAAAGGTAAATACCAAATATCAGTATCACTATAAACTAAGATGACAATTTTGGACAAATGAATAACAAGCCTGGGCATTGCTTTCTTAAGTTAAATTAATGCAAGTAGCTCCACTGTATAACATATGAGAGAGATATGTATAAATATTACTAAAATACATTACTACAGGAGGTTATCCATTATTTCGTAGCACTTACGCATTATAATGTGCGCTAGTTCTTACTATCCTACTCAACACTACCCTAAATATCTAAGGGGGAAAACATGTATTAATAATTTACTGATTACTAATATATTATTTACAAGTGGCCATGCATTAAAAGTGTAAATTTTACAATAAAAATGTGTTCCTTAGGGCACAGACATGATGAACTTAATATAAATTCAATATACCTGTATGTTTAACAAAATTTATATGTATTTTAAGGTTAAGAATGGGGGAGAAACTTGTAAGAGGGAAAATGATGTATACTAATGAAGAGCTATTGCCCTAAAAAGACCTCTACAACATACTCTGGTATGCAATAATAGAGGTTAAATTTTATTTTCCTCTTATAGTTTACTCATCTCTAAAGTACAGATCCCATTAAAGACAGTGGAAAAAAGTTTCAAATTACTTAAGCTACAGTTGATTGGGCCATTTGATATAACTGAAACTATATTCAGTGCAGAAATGTCTTCTTCCTTCTTGCTGAAGATATACAGAGGAATAAAGTATGTTAGCAAAGATATAAATGTCAGGAATGTCAATAGGGCTTAGAGTTAGATTATATATGCTGCAATTTTCAAGATATCCAAAATGGGTTTGGACCATCTTCAATGACAGGCAAACAGCAGAGCTTATCTGAGGAATGTGTGATTTACCTGCATGCTGTAAGTTGTAACTTGTATTTCTGCTACTGCAGAATCAAATAAGAAACCTGGTTAAGAGTTGCCCCACAGTCTTTCTGTGCTCCTGCTATGGAAGCAATAAACTAAGCACTTTCCTTGGAACATTCTGCCAATTCCAACTTTTCTTCCCAACTCACCCTCACTGTGTGCAGCTAAGTTGGTAAGGGCACAGTGAGTCAGAGACTCATCCACTGCACGGCTACCTGGATAGGAAATGCCTATCACCAATCCCAGTAATTCCAACAGTGAGCACACAGGAAATAGAAATCTTGCCTTCTATCTATGAAACAGATTGTGCATGTGTAATAGTATGCTGACATAAAATAGTTTGAGTTCTTCAGACTTGTAATTTTTGAAAAAACTTTTGTGTTTACTATAATAAATGTATAGTGTATACTTTTTTATTTATATTTTAATTTGGAGGAAGATGATGCATGTAGCACCAGAATATTATTAGCAGCATTTTTATCAGCTACAGAATCAGACATTAAATCCTCTCCAGGCTCCCTACAAGCCACTTGATGTTATGAATAGCCTTGCCTGGCATGCATGTGGAGCTACCTTTTAAAGTAAATGAAGCTCAAAAGAATTTATTCTGCAGCCACTTTTGTCATATGAATTTGGGGTGTCAATTGAGGACTTTCTCCTTCTACTGAGTACACAAAGCCTTACGAATGAAAAGACTGTGCACACCATTAACACTCATCTTAGACATGGAAATCCTGGAACACAAGGAAAAACAGTCTTTTTTTTTTTAGGTGAAATACGGGTTTCTTTTTCACAGGTAAGTTTTCTATATTTTTTTATTCTTTAAGCTCAGAATGATTTTTAGACAAAAGCACCCTTTGGTGAGCAGCATCTGTTCAGCATACTGGTTCAGTTAAATACTGCCTGATAACTAATGAAGCTCATATGTTTTCTACAGGTTTTTCTTGAAGCGAACTTCACTGTTACTTGTATTTAAATTTTCTAGGAGTATTTCTCTTCCAGAGAAGTATTCTGAAATAAAAAAGGTGGCAGGAAATGACCTACACAACATTTCAGTAGTCTGAAAGACTTATCACAACCAAAAACCCAGAAGACATAATTGTATTCTTAATCTACTAATAGATGCCTTATGTAGATGCAAATAATACCATTTTACAAGCCAGATAAATTACTTAAATATAAACTTATCAGTTTTTAAAATCACCTTTAGTTAAGCATTTCTATCCCCAGTTTCTAGTTAGGGAAACTGAGGCAGAAAGCAAGATTACTTTACTGAGGGCTCTCCAGTTACAGCCGTTAATGCTTTGCAACCCTTGTTGGTAAGGTAAGCAGAGTCAGAATTCAGACTAAAGACAGCTACCTGAAGCCTGTTTAACAGTATAAAACAAAGACATGCAATAGTTTCAGCTTCTGTGCTGCTTTCTGCATTCAGGTAGATCCTCCAGAATTCTTATTCATATGCCCCACAGATCCTAGAAACTATTTCCTTCTGATAGAAAGCTATTGAAAACAATAAAGACCTCATACATGAAAAGGAACCTGTTAAAAAACATGAACAAGTTTCTCAAGTAAGTGAAGGGACTGTGTGGCTCAGGGGAAGGTTATTGAATTTCAGAAAGCTTTAAATCTAAGACACCTTTTGAATCCATCTGTGAATGAAAACCATTACTGTCGTATATGCACATAGGTATGTGAGATGAATTTGGTATCTCAATCTAGTGTCTTTTGAGCAGTCATTCAGATCACAAAGTCACTATGACATCTTTCGGTACTGGCATTCTTATGGATGGAATCAACAGGATTTAATGGCCACAGAGACTGAACTACCTTCACTCTCACTTTAGGCATATATATGAGGCAGGAGGGGTGCTTGTGATGATAAACAGAGAGATCTGAGTTTTCAAGGCCGTCAATCTGGCATCTTCCATAAGAAGAAAACACACTAAAAACAAAGAGGAGAGAAGTCCAGCTCCAAATGAACCTAATAATGATGAATGCCTTGGAAGTTCATACTTAATATCATTAATATTTGTTTAAAATAAAAGGCACATGCCATGCTTTCAATGTCCCAATTCTCAGTCCTTTTTAAAAGAACCAGCTGTATGTGGAAAAAGAAAAGACAGCACAAGTGTATGTGTAGCACTGTACTGAAATGATACTGTACTGAAATGATAGACACTCTTTGCACATAGAAGTTGGAAACCCAAAAGTAACATGTTTCTGTATTTCAAGCAGCTCAGGCACAACAAGCATCTAACCAGAATGCATAAGGAGCAAAAGTACTTCCATAGACTGAATGCTTCAGTAAAATGAGTCATTATGGATGGGAAACACATTAATTTTTCATTTCTTTTTGACAACCAGATTCCTAACTGTTGACAAATTCTTCAGGAAACTTGGTGAGATTATGATGACATTTCACAGTAACTCCACTTTATAGGAAAAACTGATATGTGAATCTCAAAATCTGGAGACATATTACTCTGCTGAGTAAGCATCTGAAAGTGAAGGCTTTACTTTGTCATGGTAAGAACTTGGTAAAACTGCTTTAATAACTGAAATGGAAATGGAAGATCATTCTTTAAGTGCTTGCTTTTCAGCAAGAGAATACTTAAGATTTTTTTCTCTTGAAACAAAGAGATATGAGATGGAGTATGAGATGGAAGGGGAACAAACTATCAACCGCTTCATTTTCTTTGCAGCTCACTGGGACAAGCAGTTTCAAAATATTGTTTTTTGCAATGCTAGTACAAACATTGAAAACAACTATGCAGAAGTTTTCTAAGGGAATCTTATTTCTGTTATTACTGTCTTGCTTAGAAAATATTGTACAAGAAATATCAAAGGAGGATATTTTTCAAGACTGAAATTACAACCCTATTTTTATAAGCCCAGTAAGTTTATCCCATTTGTATGAGATTCAAGTAGGCTATACATATTTATATGATTATGTGAACAAATTGCTGAAACTTTTGGTATGTTTACAACATTTCAGACAAAGTCTTACTTCATTCAATCATTTTGGTTTTGGGCTTGCAACCCTACATGTAACTGTATATCGTCCCCTGTACCTGAAGAATCCATTGCCTGAAGTAAGTAAGAAGACATATGGTTTCTATCACAACTAATATGTATTCCAGCAGTCAGCCAGTGTGTTACATCACTGCAAAGATACAAAGGACAGCTTGTCAGAAAGATGACCTTTCTGTCACCCACTCATTGCACTGTTCAATATATTGGCCTGGAGGCTACAAACTGGAGACTCCAACTCCATGCAATGATTCTTTCATTGTGTGAAGGTAGCCTAAGAGAAGAAGTTGCCTTTCATAAGCTAAGTGATAAAACACCACTGTAACAGAAACATATCTGAACACATCTGCTTGACAGTTTCACCTTTATAAGGTTCAGCCTTTCCTTCTTTTTTAGCTTTTCATTCAGTTTATTTTATGCAGCTTTTTTAACCTGCAACACTAATCTCAAACAAGAGTTGCAGCTCATCTGTTGGAAACACTAATTATAAAACAGAATCTTCTAAAATTTATCACATTTTGATTAAAGGGTCCACACAATTAACAATACCTACTCCCCTTCTGCATTTTTGTTCCACAACAATCAGTATAATTCACGAGTAAGGAGACTTACCTTTTGCCCTTATTAAACAGAAATTATTAGCACACTTGTGTGAGTTACAGCATTAAATTTCACAGAATTTTCACAGTGTTCTAAAGGATAAAAAGACATTAGTAGAAATCAATGGATGCTACAGCACCAAACGACACACTTTTAAAAAGTGCATCATTATGGCAGGGAGTAAAACCAAGATTTCATCAATTAGTTTTCCATATGCAGGCCACTTATCAAAGGAAACAGAGAAACAAGCTTGTAGTTGTCATCAACAGTAAGCAATGGCAGAGGCACAGGTCAAAAGTTCAGACTGCGGTTCAAGTGAGCTTGAACCACAATCACTAAAGTCAAATGAAGTCAAAATGTCCACTGTAACTATGGCCTTCAGTTTTGATCTACCCTGTCAAGGAAACTTCCCCCTTTGGTGGAGCTTACTTTATAAGGTATTATGTTTATTTGTATCAAATGCATACGTTCAGAATACACACATCTCTATTCTCACTGTTCCCTGGCTGCTCAGTGTTCATTGCTATGGGACAGCCTTAATTAGAAATCTCTATTTATAAATACTGCATTATATCAATTTATCTTCTTACTATTAAACATAATCGTACAGCATCAAGGAGTGCATGTTTGATAATGTACAACTAAAATACTGACAAAGAGGCTTACAAGTAATCCTTTATTGTTTTTCAGTGACAAATTAGTCATATCTGAAGCAACAACACAATGCTGTATTTCAGCTGGCTGCCTTCAGAAACTGCTACAAGTAATCACATATAAGTAAATCAGGGCTAACACAAATGTTAATATAGTTTATACTGTATTTGTGCTGACAAAGTGCAGTAACAGAGCATGATATCTGCCCTTCCAGATTGCCAGTATTAATAAACTGATAACAATATGTTTCCCTGGATGGTTGTTCTCTAGAGATAAAGTTAAGAAATTATTCTTGTAAAACTGTAGAAGGTAGAAAATATTTCCGTTTAATGATAAGTATCTGTACATTCCTGTCTGAATGAAGTAAAACAACCCAAACCAGGTAACATACATGCACAGCATCTGTGACAATGAAAAACAGTTGTATGAAGAAGGACCACTTTCTAGTGGTCCATCACAGTAAGTTGCTGAAGAAGTCAATAAAATTTCAGAGGCACTGTTAGGCTTTAAATTAGGGTTCACATCATATAATAGAGGGCTGTCAATACAGGCATGTATAGTCTTCAGCCTGTAGTTCAAGGCAATGAAACAACATAAAGCAGCCTTGTGTCAAATAAATAAGCACACACATGCACTACAAACTCAGAAAAGCAAGGCATAGTCATCAGACAGAACACCAAATAAAAGTTTCCCTCTTACAGTGAAGAAGAATGAGGCAAAAGAAGAAGTAGTGAGACCTCACTTGGAGCATTATGTGCAGTTCTGGTGTCCTCAACAAGAAAAGGACATGGAACTGTTGGAATAAGTCCAGAGGAGGGCCACGAGGATGATCAGGGGACTGGAGCACCTCCCATATGGAGATAGGTTGAGAAAGTTGGGGCTGTTCAGCCTGGAGAAGAGAAGGCTGCGTGGAGACCTCACAGCAGCCTTCCAGTATCTGCAGGGGGCTATAGGAATGCTGGGGAGGGACTAGTCATCAGGGACAGTAGTGACAGGAAAAGGGGCAATGGGTTCAAACTTAAACAGGGAAAGTTTAGATTAGATCTAAGAAAGAAGTTCTTTACTGTAAGGGGTTGAGGCACTGGAATGGATTGCCCAAAGAAGTGGTAAATGCTTCATCCCTCACAGTGTGGAAGGCCAGGTTGATCAGAGCCTTGGGTGCCATGGTTTAGTGTGAGGTGTTCCTGGGCATGGCAGGGGTGTTGGAACTAGATGATCTTGAGGTCCTTTCCAACCCTAACTATTCTATGATTCTACAAAATTTAGCAGAGCTAAACCCCACAGCTCACATCCTTCAATTTCCTGGATGTTCTACATTATTTACTTAACACTAGTTCTCAGTTCAATTCTTTATGAATAAGCACACAAGTTTTTGCCAAATCGAGAAAACTACGCATATAACAATCCAAAAACATTTGCAGTGCCTTGCTAGTCTCTGCTCTGTGTTTTGTCCTAAAGGATCATGGGATTACGGACCTTTATCTCAAAGTTTACTGGCTCTACCGCGTTTTGCCTTATTGTATTATACTTGTATTAAGTTTCTTCTTAGGCACTATGAGGCTATTAGATATGTGATGACAAGAAATGGAAGTCATTCACCAACATTAAGAAACACATTTAGAACACATTATGTATTAAATCTATTCTAACAATATAGAAAGTAGTTCTTCAGTGTTTATATGCCACCATACCGTGTAAATCAGTTTTTACCACTAGAACAATAAATATCTCATACTCTTGTCTTTTGTCTCCACATTTGTCTGAGCTTTCAAACTGGTTCAATAATATTTGAACAATGAAAATATATATATATATATATAATTCTCTAGCACATAATCTCACCGATTTCCTTTACTTCAGTATTTATGTTTGTTTTCACATATACTCTCTGTCTGTAGCTCTGCTGACTTGCAAACTCTTCAGCTAAAACCAGTGCTGCACAGGGTCTGGGACTGTTCTTTTAGTGGATATTATTAATGCATTTGATAGTAGCTAGGAATCTTTAGGCAGTGAATTGTACTCATGCTGGATTCCCTGCTGAATTCTGAATTCAAATAACCAAAACATTATAGGGTGTAGTTTCATATCTATGCTTCTTATGTGAGAATCACAGAGAACACCTAAAAATATCCATCAGAGATTTTTACTGAAATTTATGGGATCCTTATTGATTCAAGCATTCCAGCCTTGCACTTGTACTTCCTTGCCTTCATACTTCTGTTCCTGGATGTGATCAATTAAGCACATAACATGGAAAAATACCATCCCAATATAGTTATTCTTTTTTTTTTTTTTATATAGGGCCCACTAAATACCTTGATAAAATCAGAGCTGGCTGATTGAGTTTCTCAAGGACTCTGGGATTACAGATCAAGAACTAGGACCTTCACTAAACTACCTAATTTGACATAAACAGTATTGGATCTATAAGAAAAATCAATTGCAAGGTATTCAATGCAAGAAAACATAACCCAAAAAGTGAAAGGACATCACTGCAGCTGATTCGTTGCTATCGTGACTTCCTGACTTCATGACTTATCATGCTTCACTAAGGGGAAATCCTGCCTGACCAATTTGGTGGCCTTCTATGATGGGGCTACAAAGATGATGGACAGGGGTGCAGCAGTTGATGTCATCTGCCTGGACTTGTGCAAAGCATTCAACACTGTCCCACATGACATCCTTGTCTCTAAATTGAAGAGACATCAATTTGATAAGTGGACCATTCGATGGATAAAGAACTGGCTGGATGGCCACGCACAAAGAGTTGTGGTCAACAGTTCAATGTCCAGCTGGAGACCCGTAACAAGTGGTGTCCCTCAGGAATCGGTGTTGGGACTGGTCTTGTTCAACATCTTTGTCGCTAACATGGACAGTGGGATTGAGTGTGCCCTCAGCAAGTTTGCCGATGACACCAAGTTGTGTGGTTCGGTTGATACACTGAAGGGAAGGAATGCCATCCAGAGGGACTTTGACATGCTTGTGAGGTGGGCTGATGCCAACCTCATGAAGTTTAACCATGCCAAGTGCAAGGTCCTACACCTGGGTGGGAGCAATCCCAGGCATAGCTACAGGTTGGGCAAAAAGGAAATTCAGTGCAGCCCTGCAGAGGACTTAAGGGTGTTGGTAGATGAGAAAATAAACATGAGCCAGCTTCAGTGTGCACTCAGAGCTCAGAAAGCCAACCGTATTCTGGGCTGCATCAAGAGGAGTGTGACCAGCAGGTCAAAGGAGGTGATCCTGCCCTTTTACTCTGCTCTCATGAGACCTCACTTGGAGTATTATGTGCAATTTTGGTGTCCTCAACATAAAAAGGACATGGTACTGTTGGAACAAGCCCAGAGGAGGCCACGAGGATGATCAGGGGACTGGAGCACCTCCCATATGAAGACAGGCTGAGAAAGTTTGGGCTGTTCAGCCTGAAGAAGAGAAGGCTGCTTGGAGACCACATAGCAGCCTTCCAGTATTTGAAGGAGGCCTACAGGGTTACTAGTGAGGGACTATTCATTAGGGACTGTAGTGATAGGACAATGGGTAATGGGTTGAAACTTAAGCAGCAGAGGTTTAGATTGGATCTAAGGAAGAAGTTCTTTCCTGTTAGGGTGGTGAGGTGCTGGAATAGGTTGCCCAGGGAGGCTGTGAATGCTCCATCTCTGGCAGTGTTGAAGGCCAGGTTGGATGAAGCCTTGGGTGATATGGTTTAGTGTGAGGTGTCCCTAGGCATGGCAGGGGGATTGGAACTTGATGATCTTAAGGTCCTTTCCAACCCTAACTATTCTATGATTGATTCTATGACCATTGCTTCAGATGTCTTCATTCACAGACTGACTTTCACCTTAAAAACCAATTTTCTGAGTACTTAAATGAACTTTGTTAGTCGAATGTCTGAAGTATATTTCAAATAATAACCTTCATATCTTCCCAACCCCAAAAAAAAGCAAACCCTATAAAAACCCCACAAAGAAAACCCCTTTCTTTTATAACCTGGTTTAAGCTTCTTCTCATCTCATATGCTTTTAACTTGAGCACTTCCACCTGTGCACAGGACAATTACACAGCCTGAGGAGTAATTTCTTCTTTCTCCCTATGTATAAAGCTCAGTGGTATGCTGGAAGTTTTAGGTTCATCATCTGTGTAATAATTAAGGATACAGGTAGGGAATAAAAGCCTGCATTTTAGTAAGGAAAAATAATTGCATGATGAACCTATTGTGTACAAGACTAAATAGCTTTTTCCTCCCCCTTTTTTACCAGCCAAGAATCTGAATTATATCAATTAGCAAAATAAAGCAGGGATTTTGAAGGTACTAATATGTTTCACTCACCACAAAAGAGGCATAACATATACAGATAATGAGATGTACACTGGAATCATTATTTGGCTTGACAGTGGCACTATCACTCTGATGGATTCTACAGCTCCCTCTTAGCCACTACTTCTTGCTGCTCTCAAATCAGAAATCAGCCTGGCAGAAGGTCTAAATCAACACAGCTAAACCATCCTAAATGAATGCGTAATAATATATATCACCTGAGATCAAATACTGAACCTGGACTGAATTTAACCACTTGCAGTACTTACAGATAGCTATGTCATGCAAAGCCAAGTCCAGTGGTATTCTGCAAAACTGTCTCTGTAGCACTAAGTGTGGTGTTAAAACACATCTCAGTAAATGCATCCATTTTTTTGCTTGTTTTGATGCAATAAATTACTGAAAATAGGAAACTTGGGCAAAGGAAAAGAAAAAAAAAATGCAAGCCTTTCATTTACATAAATTGGAAAATGATCTGAATTAAACAGATTTTTTTTCTTTATAGTTGTTAACATTCTACATGTCTGAAGACTTTATTCTTGAAGTGGTTTATCATAAATAGACTTTTCTGAAGGTCCCTCAAGGCAGACAAGTGCACTTCTAGAGAATTAGACACAGCTTTGTTTGAAAGCATCCTAAATTCCTTTCATTTCAATGAGAGAAAACTGCCAGGTACTATGTAACATCAATTTTGCACTGATCATCCATGATGGAATCTGCCAGTAATACCCTTCTTAATTCAAAGTAAACAAATTTTATTTTCTTTTTTTTATAAAACAGACTACCCATCTTGATTTTACTGCTTGCAGATTTATAAAATAACTAGGAAAGAAAACAGGTAGACTCTGTTTGTCCACGGGTAATCGCATAGCCTTGCAAAATCATTTTGGTGTCTCCGTAGCCACTCATCTACAATGTGAACATAAATTACATTCTTTCAGGTTAAAGGTTAGAAAGTTTCTTCACCTACAAGTCTATCTTCTTTGACCTGGTCCTTCACTTGTTCTAGCAGAGAAATGCTACACTTAAAGCCTTTGTTTAATTAATTGCAAAGGAACTGACAAAAGAGTTTTTAAACTGTTCATGTAGATACTTGAAAGTAGCTCCCAGTGAAATTTCTGCACTCAGACCAGTATATAATGGAGTAGCTGTACTGACATCAATGTAGATACTCTAGAAATTAATCATAGTAACATAGGTCAGATGGTGGTCCCTGGGCTCTATAAGATGTTGACCTATCCAGAGAAAGGTCAGTTTGCTGTAGAAGACAGTTTATAAGTAGAAAAGAACCTAACATATTCTGATGCTAAACAGTTTTGATCTAACCAGGATTATTCTGCACATACATGAACTACCAGAAAACAAAGGTATCCTGAACTGCGTGAAAGCTGATCTTACATTGTGTGAGATTTTTAAACTTCAGACATGAAACCATTAAAATAATTTAATTCAGCCTCATCTGCATGACACTTCAGCAAAAACTATGAATTTCTTAAAGCAGAAATTTCCATTCCCCAACATGTATATGTTGTTACATGCTTGAGTCAGTGGTTTAGAGTTTCAGTGACTTCAGCAAGCATGTAAATGGACACTTAACATACAGACCTCACCTGAAAAAAAAACAACCAACCAACCAGCCCCAAACCACAACACATAAAAGGAAAGAGCTGTGATGAGAAACACGGACAACTATAATGCTTCCTTACATCTTGACAACAAATCTTGATGCTCAAAGAACTGTCCTACATCCTGAGAACTGTTCTCAGCTTTTCATCAATTTCATGTGCAAAATTAGTTGCTGAGGTTCTTTCTGTTTTAAATAAACCATTGTGAATTTGAATATTTATTTCACATTTTTATGAAGGTTAAATGAGCAAGCTGACAGCATAACACACTTTACTGATTCAGTACCAGTGCTAGTTAATGGAGAAGCCTATTCTCATTGAATGTATGACCTACTGATACCCCAAAGCAGATTTTGTTTCAAATTCCTCCAAACACACTGAATTATTTATAGCACGAACCTGTCACTAATGCATGGCAGATCTGCAGTATCTATACCTGTGTATCTAGGTATATATATATCTATCAACACCTCTGCAAACATACCGATGCAGTGAAATTTGGCTAAATACATCACCAACACTACATTGCTTTAATAAAACTCTATGTCCTTAAGTCTCTCAGAAAACATTGTTTGTAGATTTACTGGGGCAAATCATTTAATCTGTAATTTGATTAACTGTAATGTAGTTACACTGGTGACGAATTTGGTCATTGTTAGTCTAATGCCCTAAGGTTGCAACTTACTGACCCTTTTCATGTCATTAACCACTGTTTTTGAAGGAATATACTATGATACAGAGTATTTGTCTGCAGATAAGCAGTATATTTTTCCTGCAAAGTATGAAATCTAAGTCTTCCTTAGATATTCAAATAAAGCTTTAAAAGCATCAGCCATGAGAATTTTATAAATATTTTCTAACTGCCACATGGATACTGGCACTGACATGTTCCAACATTAAGAAATGATAAGAGACTTAAGAACAGATATACTGTGAGAAGATATCTTCTTAAATTCTTTATTCAATCAGGTGTGAAACAGTATAATATCTTAAAAGGACACATTTGGTAGCATGAAAGACAAGTGCAGTGAGGCTTGAGATGCTGAATTCATTGCATTCTTCAACCTTAGAGCTGCAAATAGATTATTTTTTAACCTATCAAGAGGATAGCAGGTATTCTGCAAGCAACTGGCATTGTGAAGTAATTTAAATCATCTCTTATTTGTTAGCTGGTTTAGCAATTGCTAAACTGTATGGGTTAAGTTTCTTACAGGCTTCTGGGGTTTTTTTATTTCACTCAGTAACTTCTAGAGTAATAGCCTGCGTTTCCAAGACTGACACAGACAATGCCTCCACCGCTCAAAATGGATTTGAAAGCACAGCTTTAGGAAAGCTGGAAGCTTGACTTCTGAAGAGTTTGCAGGGTAGGTTAAAATGTGTCTGTGGTAAAATACAGACATAGCTTTTGCTTTGTGAACAGCAGACCTACAAAACTACTCTGCTTAGTGTCCAGGAAATTACTGCAGTTATCTAACCAAGTCCACCCCAGGCTATTATGGCCAGAAAATATCACTTTCCATCTCCTGTGTTTTCCTGATCTCTTGGAACAAGGAGTGCTAGAAGTCTTATTCAGCCTCACTGGTTTTTATTAATTACATTTATGAAATTGATTTATTTTGAAAACTGTATAAAGTTGCTTATCATTTCAATATGGCAACACTTTACTATGAAAAAGTTACTGAATTCTGCTAAGTCCTAAACTTTGCCTGCTTTTATAATTGATGTGTATCATTTACCTTCTTTTGAAATTTGCACTTAGTACACAGACAGATGGATGCACTGAAGCATGATATTAATCAAAAAGAAATCCAAAAATATGCCATAGCATACGGGCATCTTAGGCCATCCACATACTTGAGTGCGCGTTTCCAATCTGGGCAGAGAGTTAGGAATCCCCTCGGTTTCACAAAGAAAACTACACACATTTTCATGCAGATAGAACACTTTACATGATATCTATCAACAAGGAAGCATCCTTCATCTAGTCTACTAATGTGGCTTGTTCTGATGCTGCAGCTTCTGATGCCCAAAAGGCTGTTGCCTCCATATGCTCACTTGTAATTACCATGACAAAATCTCTGCTATGAAGAGACAGAAAGGGAACACAATCCTGAGCTTCACACATGAAGAGGAACAAAGTTGTCACTTTGTAAAGGATGGAAAGGCTGGTTCAGAATGTCACTATTTGCCACTGGCAACCAATCTTTGGCTCTGGTAAATACAATGGGAATTCTAAAAATGCAAATAATACCTATACAGAGACATATTCAGTGGCATGCAATTCTCTACATGATATTTGCCAAAAATATTAGGGAGAACTCTGCATTTCCCAGAGTGTAATTCTCCTTGTAGTTTCCTTATATCCCCCTCATATCAGAAAGAAAATACAGAGCATGTACTGAATGTATATGTATATTCTTTAATATTGATGTGTCTTTTATAACAAATCACAGAGTTTTCTATACATACACACTTTTCTATGCTTATAGTTAATATCAAAGCAATCTACTTGGGTCAATCAATATGGCATAAAAATACAATTATTAACATAGCCTAGTTGCGAGCACTGCATTTTAAATGCTACTGCCTCCTGAGTAATTCTGTGCCTGACCACCTTCCTTTTAGTGCTCCTGTTCTGACAGCAGGTCCAACCAGTAATTTCTTGGTTGCCAGTACTAAAGGAATTTGTTATTGTGTGTGATTTTCACCCCACAGGCTTGGTAAGTAATTTAATTATGATCCACCTGACTTCTTATGACACGAGAGGTCCAAGCAAGCTGCATTTTTAACAGGAATATCATACTTCAAAGGAAGTAATGGACAGGTGAGTATGAAGCTGTCCTTACAGAGGCCACAAGAATCAAGAGATAATGCAGATTAATGGGAGGGCAAGATTGCTTCTTTCCTTGTGCAATGCCTGCAAGAGCTCAACCCCATCAGAAACAGATGAAAATGAAATTGTATTCCCTGTGAAATCATGTATCCTGACCACCCAGATTTTTCTAAATGAAAAGCAAAAAAGTTCAGTTCTTTGCTTTACCGAATCATGTCTCATATGACTGTTCACTCTGCTTTTGGTTTGAACCCATTTTGTCAAAGCATTTCTAAAGCTGTTTTTGTGTCCCACAGATCCTTCAGGAGGCCTTTTTTGTTGGTGACCAAGAGGGCACACACATGCTAACAACCTCATTTGGATGTATCCATTCAAAAACTTCTCTTTTACCCTGCAATTACTTAGCCCACCTCCCTGTGCATACTAGGGGAAACAGGTTTTGCATTTTGAAAATGCAATGAACAGGTTATGAAACTGAACTTACACATAGCAGCCTTCCAGTATTTGAAGGGGGCCTACAGGGATGCTGGTGAGGAACTATGCATTAGGGACTGTAGTGATAGGACAAGGGGTAATGGGCGGAAACTTAAACAGCAGAGGTTTAGTTTGGGAATTCTTTCCTGTTAGGGTTGTGAGGTAGTGGAATGGGTTGCCCAAGGAGGTTGTGAATGCTCCGTCCCTGGCAGCGTTGAAGGCCAGGTTGGATGAAGCCTTGGGTGATATGTTTTAGTGTGAGGTGTCCCTGGGCATGGCAGGGGTGTTGGAACTAGATGATTTTAAGGTCCTTTCCAACCCTAACTGTTCTATGATTCTATGAAACCACAGGATTTACTCCATTCATGCTACTGGGCTCTGGAACCAGCTCAGGGAGCAAAATGCATTGTGGGCAGAAACTGATAGGACAGAACTGTGCTAAACATAGCCATAAGCCAAGACTGTTATGCATCGCCTTTACCCCATCACAGTGGCTCACATCCACATTTCTGAAACCAGACGGTTACCCAGAAGCTTAGCACAGAAAGCAAAATCTTTTCTTGTTACTGTTCACCACACAGAGACAGAATAAAGACAAGGGACGTGGTAGTGCCACATTGGAAACTGAACAGCAGTGTGAGCTCCTTCACACATTGTACTTTTAGGACTGTTTCCAAATTCTTCTCATAGTATTCTTAAAGTTTAATGTTTGAGCATGCTATTTGTGTTTCAGCCTATTATTATACATGACCAAGAACTTTTATATGTGCACTTCTCTGACAGTATGAATTGTGATAGATTTTAGCATTCACATCTTGCAGTCTAGCTTCAAGCTTTTCTCACACTTGATTTGTATCTCATGTCTTAGTGGATAACAAAAAAAGCACTTGTATATGAGCTATGAATTTTATGTAGATTCTTTTTACAATAAACCCCATATTCAAAACCAAAATTACACATAAACAGTATCTGATGAGCAGTCAAACCAATGTCCAAATAATAAAAATGTATATTTTCAAAAAATAAGACAAATTAATATAAAGAGTATTATGAATCCTTTGAAGCACAACAAAAGGAGCCATAGTTAAAATTTAACAAGTTAGAATCATTAGCTAAACAAATTCTGACAGCCTAGCTTTGCAGTTCCAGTCACACATGCTCAGAACAAAGGCTTGATATGTGAGGCAACTTTAATAGGTCCCTCTGCATATGACTAATTTTTCCTCAAACAGTCATTTTTTTTTCTATTTCAAATTTTACTCTGGATCCTGAAATGCCACATTTTATTAGTCTGTGTCACTCACATGAATTGTTAAAAGAACAGACTAGCATTAGGGGAAGAGCATCTCATCATTACCATACACATGTGGGATGACAAAGGAATGTGCTCAAATTTGGAATAGTAAAAATTATCAAAAGTAGAACAAGCAACAACAGAATATAACCTGCTTTCCTCTAAACTGCATTCCAAACTGCACATAGACAGACAAATGGCAATTGCAAGAATTTGTCCAGAAAAGTCCTTTTTTTGTATTTGCACACTCAGTAAACAAACAAACAAAAAAATGATAATATACATATACATATAGTATTCAGCTGGGACAGAGAGGGCTTTCAGAAAGATATTAAAGCTCATCTGAGCACAGAAGTTTGTTCTAAAGTTCATACAGATACAACAAAATTCTTGCAATGGCGCATTTTTATGACATACCCTTTCTCATAATAACAAATCTGTAAATAATTTCTGTTAACAGACAAAGACGGAGTAGAAAGAAGCAGCAGTAGAAAAAAATACAGGAATGTGAAGAATAAAATGTACCAAATCTTAATATAAAGTCAATAAATATCAAAACATTTGCCTGAGGAAGAGGCAGTACAAACTCAGTTACATAGACTATTCAAAGAAGGAAATAAACCCAAACAAGCTACTGAAGTAATTATCGGAGCTCAGTTGTTTACCACCCTGCTCCAATCAAAACAAAGGAGTTTCACAAAAATAAAACCACCATACTGCACTGGCAAAGCCAGTGGGTATGGGGGAGGGTATCTGAGGTAACAGCAAGATGATCAACTGTTTACATCCACTCAATGTAGATATAGATATATTTTTATTTGGTACTGCAAAAGAGTTTATCAAATAATGCTCTCAGCTAACAACACACATTTACATTGCAGCTTTCCTATCTGGCTTTTCAGAATTGTCTAATTCCCAGCTTTACTTCCCAAATTCTGAGGACCAGTTAAAGTCTGAGGAGGCACTGAATTAAATAAGACAGAAATCCTCTTCCTCTCACATAGTGCAAAGTTGCAGATGAGCATTGATTTAAATTAGGAGTCTCTCCAACTTTCAAATTAAAGTTTCCTAATGAAATGCTATACAAATGATGGCCCTGAATGTAGATGCTTGAAAGCTGAACATTTCAAAACAGCAATGCAGCAGAAAATTATATGATTTTAAGATATTTAAATAGTGATGGAATGAAAATCTATACAGGTCTGTTATTTTTTCTTCTGTTTAGAAAAACAGATATTAAAACCACTCAAAGAATCCAATGGAGCTGATCCTACCTTTAGGAAATCTGATATTGGGTAGTGAAGCTTTTTTGCCCAACATACAACCAAAACTCTTATTAGGAATTACTGACACCTGCAAATTACAACATATAGACTCCTACCACTACTGGTTAGCAAAACCCTTGCTAAATATTGCAACACAATTAGGGTCAAGTGTTATTTTATCTTATACGCTAACTCTATTATAATTGCTCTTCAGACTACTCGTCTGGGCATTTGCCTAAGGAGAAAACACAACAGATGGATAGAGACAGAGATGGAGATCTACAAAAAATTAAGCAGACAATGTTTTTCCTGTTACCACTGCACCACGATTAAACAACTAGTCTTAAAAGATGAAACATAATCTCAAGAGTGTGTGTTTTTTGATGTCCGTCACATCAGACACAAAAGAGAGATACAGAGATGTCAAGTGTATTAGGATCCAAAAACCTGTTCTCACAGGAAGAAAGAAATGGGAAATTTTTAAGTAAATCTATCATTTTGCTCCACTGTTCCCCTCCCACGCACCCTTCCCCTCTTCCTCCCTCCCCCCGGGCCCTTTTTTGGAAAAAAAAGAGCTTGCAATGCATTCTAAACAAACTGTATCCACCTAGATTTAGTGGGGTGGAAGAAGAGGAAAGAGTCTAAAGTTAAACTGGTTATACCAAACGGGCAAAACCACAACAATTCCTAGCCTTGGCTGAACATGTGCAGAACAATTTGGCGTTTACTCAGCTATATTTGCATTCATGTCACAACCTAATATTTACCTGCAAAGTGTTCTAATTAGTGACACATTGTTTCAAACCTCCTTGTAAGCAGTCTTCTGTCAAATGCTGTGTCTTTCCCCCACAGACAGATGGTTAGGTAAACAGGAGTTAAAAAAAAAATACATCTTTCTTACCTTTCTCTGGCTCTCCACATTGCAAGAAAGACTTCCTGGAGAATTAGATACTCCTGAATCAATATAGTGATTTCTGTCCCAACAGACCAAGTGACAAAAGCAAAGAAAAAAACTCGTCCCTTAGTTTCTAAACACTTTTACTGGCAAAATTTACACAAATCAAGAAGCATGATTATACTTAATTGACCCTTACAAATGGTCCATTACCTCATCAATCTCATCTGGGAAGAATGATTTCCCAGACCCAAATCTGGCCAGCAATAGAATCCTGAGATTGTGAGTAGACCATACAAACTAGGCCTCTCAGAAATGTGATACTATGACAAGTATGAAGGCTATTGAGTCAATCAACAGCAAATCCCTTGAAGCCTATGACTTTCAAACTAGAATTGGAAAGGAACAATTATTTTAAGTGCAAGCTGTATTTGGATCCAGAAGACATGTAGTTCTGCCCCACTCTGTGTTTATTCTTTTAGCAGGCCTGAAGATGGGAGAATTACTTCTGAAGCAGACTCTACTGCTTGCATGGCAATGTTACATTTATTGAGAAATACAGATTTTTTTAATTATATTTTCCACAAGAAGTTGCATTTCAAATTGAAGCGCAGCCTTCCTGCCCTCACCTTAGAGGTGTAACTCTGTAACTCTGCTCTTCCCTTCCCACTTGATTCACTATGTCTTCAGCTTTCACCTGTATCATGCCAAAAGCAATTTAACATAATTATGTGTCCACTTCTCCCAAAGTCACTTCTACATTTTTACCATTCCCTTCTTCAAAAGAAGACGTTTCTTGAGCTACTTTACTAGGACTACTGTTCCCTCCACATTCAACCTGAAGGCTTAGCATTTTACATTCACTCTTCAAGGTTACAGTATTATTTGTTTGGAATCCTCCATTTCATCTATTTATCTAATTTCTGTTAAGTTTCATTAAGATAGGCATTATTCTTGCTCATGCACACTCAGGTTCTGTTGATCACTGTAAAATTTCCTCAGGGAAGCAATTCCTACTTTCACTTACTATTGTATCTTACCTTTAAAATCAACAAGACAGACTGGGGCTTAAGATGAATGAACAAGTACCTCACATTTTATAAAAGCTAGTTTGTTTAATACTAATAATGAAGAGGTGTTGACAATTTAGGCAACAATTTGTAAGTGTAAGAGTGAAATGAAATTACTATGATTTATTCTAGTGCTGTTTTGTGACTGTATATCTGGAAGTTAGAGGTAAGAAGCCTGTACCAGAGAAAAGGAAAATACAACCTGGATGTATTAGCATTTCCAGGACTAAAATATTGTTTGCAGATCTATTGTTATCTGAAGATAATAGTGTAACTACTGTGACTGAAAGACAGTCCCACAGATACTGCTAAACATATGTCGACATAACTTCCCTGCCCAGGCCTCATGACTAACCCCAATCTTAAATAACTTCATCTTCACAGCAGTACTTGAAACATGTCCAGTTAGTTTCTTTAAGGAACTCCATAGTACAGATTCTAGATGTTTTAATCAAAACCTAGTGTTTAGCATTCTACCCCAAATGAACCACTGTTCCTCCACCATTAGATGAAAAATCTTTTCAAGTTGTCATGTCAAATAGCTGACAGTAATTACATTTACACCATTTTCTTTATCTTATTTTCTCACTGTAGGCATCCCTGTGTCATGCAGTGTCAAGAGGCAAACAGAAAAAACTCTGCAACCTCTTTGACAAAGAATATTTTTGGCAAACACACTGCACTAACATGAAATGTCAGGATATCAAAGACTCCCTGAGGAGTTCAGCAAACAGATCTAAAGAAATCCAAAGAAGTGATTATGAGTCCTTTTCAAGACTAGCTAGACCCTTCTTTAAAAATTTGCAGTCTGAGTAAAGAGTCAGTTGCTTATCCTGCATGACCTTCCAGAGAAGGCAGAAAAGGGGAGTGAGGAATAAAAGGTGAAGTTAAAAATAATTCTGTCTAATTTGTGATAGCATTTCCATGTATAATTAGCATTTAAATACATAGCAATTTGTTAAGATACTTAACTATTTCATATATACATTTATAAAATACAAATGCTCCTTCATCACCCAAGCATATGTGCAGTAGTCAAATGTAAATCAAATAAGTACCTTGATATTAAGATTTCTCTATCAAGATAAAGCTGAATATTTTTAAATTCATGCATAATTATATGGAATTAGTGAACTGTCACTAATCTGAACGCCTCTAAGACATACAGATGACCTACTAAAAAACTGTCTGGTTCTGTCTTATATTAAGTAAGTTTTGTTTAACTGGTCTTTATTAGCACAAGATGGAGATACACGAAAACCTGAGTGCTATCTCTTGATACTGTTATAAAGCTTACTGCTCTAAAACTGAAATGAGTTACCCCTGCCTATCCAAAGGATATGTGCTCTGAATACTGGCTATGTGCTGAATAACAGCTCTGTTCTACCAGGCAGTTACTACACAAGAAATTGAAAAAAGCCTACTGATCTTGGCCAACTTCCTGACTTCTCCCTCTCCCATTCAGCATGTCTTCCTTTCTGCAAACATTTTCTTCTCAGAAACCCCTCCTCACTGACAAAATCAAATAGTTGGCAACATCTGGTGGCCCCATTTTTACTTTACACACCTTATGATCACAGAATCATAGAATAGTTTGGGTTACAAAGGACCTCTAGTTCCAACCCCCCTGCCATGCCCATGGACACCTCACACTAAACCATGGCACCCAAGGCTTCGTCCAACTTGGCCTTGAACACCGCCAGGGATGGCACATTTGCCACTTCTCTGGACAACCCATTCCAGTACCTCACCACCCTAGCAGTAAAGAATTTCTTCCTTAGATCCAATCTAAACCTGCCCTGTTTAAGTTTGAACACATTACCCCTTGTCCTGTCACTACAGTCCCTAAGGAAGAGTCCCTCCCCAGCATCCCTGTAGGCCCCCTTCAGATACTGGAAGGCTACTGTGAGGTCTCCACACAGCCTTCTCCAGGATGAACAGCCCCAACTTTCTCAGCCTGTCTTCATATGGGAGGTGCTCCAGTCCCCTGATCATTCTCGTGACCCTCCTCTGGGCTTGTTCCAACAGTTCCATGTCCTCTTTATGTCAGAGACATCAGAACTGCACACAATACTCCAAGTGAGGTCTCATGAGAGCAGAGTAGAGGGGCAGGATCACTTCCTTTGACCTGCTGGTCATGCTGTTTTTGATGCAGCCCAGGATACGGTTGGCTTTCTGGGCTACCAGCACACACTGAAGCCAGCTCATGTTCATATTCTCATTGACTAACACCCTCAAGTCCTTCTCCGCAGGACTACCATGAATTTCCTTTTTGCCCAACCTGTAGTTGTTCCTGGCATTGCTCCCACCCAGGTGTAGGACCCTGTACTTGGCATGGTTAAACTTCATGAGGTTGACATCAGCCCACCTCACAAGCGTGTCAAGGTCTGTCAGGATGGCATTCCTTCCCTCCAGCATATCAACCGAACCTCACAGCTTGGTGTCATCGGCAAACTTGCTGAGGGCACACTCAATCCCACTGTCCATGTCAGCCACGAAGATGTTGAACAAGACCAGTCCCAACACCGATCCCTGAGGGACACCACTCGCTACTGGTCTCCAGCTGGACATTGAGCCATTGACCACAACTCTTTGCATGCAGCCATCCAGCCAGTTTTTATCCACGAAGTTGTCCACCTATCAAATTGATGACACTCCAATTTAGAGACAAGGATGTTTTGTGGGACAGTGTCAAAAGTTTCGCACAAGTCCAGGTAGATGACATCAGCTGCTCTACCCCTGTTCATGAGTTCTGTAGCCCCGTCATAGAAGGCCACCAAATTGGTCAGGCAGGATTTCCCCTAGTAAAGCCATGCTGCCTGTCACCAAGCACCTTATTGTTTTTCATGTGCCCTATCATGCCTTCCAGGAGAATCTGCTCCAAGATTTTGCCATGTACAGATGTGAGACTGACTGGTCTGTAATTCCCCGGGTCATCCATTTTCCCCTTCTTGAAAATGGGGGTTATATTTCCCTTTTTTGCAGTCATTGAGAACTTCACCTGACTGCCACAGTTTTTCAAATATGATGACCAGTGGCTTAACAACTTCATTTACCAGGTCCTTCAGGACCTGAGAATGGATTTCATCAGGTCCTATGGACTTGTGTACGTTCAGGTTTTTAAGACGATCTTGAACCAGATCCTCTATGATGGTTACTTCCGAGCTGGTAAGTTGGAGCTGTTCAGCCTGGAGAAGACTGTGGTTGACCTCACAGAGCCTTCCAGAGGGCCTACAAGAATGCTGAGAGGAACTCTTCATTAGGGACTGTAGAGATAGGACAACAGGTAATGTGTTTAAACAGGGGAGGTTCAGGTTAGATATAAGGATGAAGCTCTTCACTGTGAGGGTGATGAGACACTGGACAGATAGTCCAAAGAAGTAAATTCTCCATCCCTGGCAGTGTTAAAGGTCAGGTTGGACAGGTCTAGTGTGAGGTGTCCCTGGCCACAGCAGGGGGTTGGAACTTGATGATCTTAAGGTCCTTTCCAACCCTAAGTATTCTATAATTGCATGATATGAGGCTTTTCCCAAGAAGCTTAACATCATTGAAGATCTTAAAAAAAGTTTGGAGGATTGTTTCCGTCTTAAGTGTCAATTTTCAGAAAAGCTAATTTTAGGAATGGGAATCAATCCAAATTCACTCCCTAGAGAACTGACAGTGTGTATCTACAATGAACACAACTGCGGGAAGCAAAATTGTATCATTCACCCCACTTTGATGAAGGTGATAGAATTTTTCCTGGAGTTTCAATAGCATTTTTTAACCTTCAGCCCTTTGCATAGTTCAAAGGGACAAGCAGTCACAGATATGTAGGAGGACTGACAGATTTTTTCATATGAGTCAAGAAAGCCATTTTTGCCTATTTTTTAGTAACTAAAACCGCATTTAAAAAAAATACAATATATCAAATAAACCTACCAACTTAGGAGAGAGTGAAGCATTGTGAAAATTTAGAAAAATAAAATTATTAAACTAAGCAAAGAGACTTCTTTAAATTTGGCCAATTACCAGTTGCTAATAGGAAAAAAACCTTCCCAGTACTTTAACTGTTAAAGAATGTTAAATAAACTAAATGCACACAAAAAAGAGCTCGTCAGTATATTCAGAGAGAAAAGAACTGCTGCCATCTCATTTAGCAAGCAGAAGGGCACATCCTCAGCTTTTTATAATTACACGTCACTCAGTGAGACTGTGCACATCCCAGCTTGTTCTTCTGTGACAGCAGTAAACACGGTTTGATGAAAACTGCTAATTTAGAAATTAGGCACCAAAAATAGAACCTTAATCTGCCACTCCAGCAAGTATGACAACATAAGGGATAGATTAATCTGAACTTTCCTTCAACAGACAATCTGGTCTCAACAAGGGGTGTGCGAGAGGCAGGTTACGGATGATGATCTTAATAAACCACTACTTTCCCATGTAGTTCCAGTAACATCCTTCACTTCATTCAGTTTCAACTAAAGTAACAAAAATTTCCATTCAATATGATACATTTGAGTATTTCTTCTCTTTTAGTGCAAGCCTGTTTGTTTTCTGTCACATAAGTCAGTGACAGTTACTTCAATCATCAATGCTGGAAATGCTTTGTATGGCACTTTGTACAGCCCTACATCAGTATCAGGAAGTAAAAAAATAAACACTGTCCCTTTATAACCAAATATTTAATACTGAAAGAGATCTGCAATTATGGATTTCTGGACTGCAACAATTTTGTCAGGATCAGGCTCCAAACCATTGACATTCCTGCAGAAAGAATCACCTTACTACTGCTGTAGCAGTCTTAGTGCAGTAATTCCAGAAAATAAATCAGAGAATACTAGAATAAGTGACCCAAAAGTGCATGTATTATTTTACTTGCACATATTCTTGTTTGGTGAAGTGCTGCTGTATTTTAGTGTCAGTGAATGCTTACTCCAAGAAAAAAATAAGCATGCATCTTCTTTTGGTAAAATTAATAACACCCTCCTAGAGTAAGCAATCACTAACATGTGAACTGCATTAATTTGATTATTAATATTAAACTAAGAAACATTGAAGGCACCAGTCAATAAAAGTGGTTCTTTTGTCTATATTAACATAACAGTGTATATAGTACCTATATAATAAAAAGTATGTATGTGTATCTAGGTATCTATCTATCTGTCTGTCTATAACAATTAAGGGTATTTCAAAGTGATGACTGTATTTTGTATTGCTTCCTGGATTTCTGAGGAAGCATGAAGGCCAGTCTTCTTCCTCACCTGCAGATGAGTAATTCCCTTCCTACTCATCTGCAGTTTCATATTGTTTCTCCTCTACAGCATGAAAAACTTGCACAGAAATCATTCTTTATGATATCTGAGAGATAGAGATTCCCGAGACAC
Organism: Melopsittacus undulatus; assembly: GCF_012275295.1. Taxonomy (NCBI): domain Eukaryota; kingdom Metazoa; phylum Chordata; class Aves; order Psittaciformes; family Psittaculidae; genus Melopsittacus; species Melopsittacus undulatus. The sequence goes on along the minus strand of NC_047557.1, from coordinate 95,008,815 downwards.
ACAGAAAATTGATTCAGAAGAAGATACATTCATACAACACAAGTGACAGTATCTCATTTCTGTACACCCTGAGCCACAAACCATGACTACTGCAGACATCCTGAAACAGGGATGGAATCTCATCCACTTTTACCCCTCTAGCATAGCCACACAGGCTTATAAATGTTAGAACACAGTTAATTGCAACCCAACACTATACATAGAGGTTTTCTCCCAGTCTCTGCAAGTTTAGCCTAAATTCAATATGTTTCTACTGTAGGCTATGTTTACTGAAATAAAGCTACATTCAACCATGGGCAACCTGTCTTTGAACATATGCTATAGGCAGCAATCTAGCAGAGAAATGGGCGACAAGCTGTGAGACTAAACTTTTATCATCATCTCTATAAATCAAGATGAAAGCTATAGACTTCCTCCTGTGGACCTCATACAGCCTTGAGAAAAAAAGTTAAAATATTTAGATTGAAAGAACAAAATAATAAAAAGTGGAAAAAGAACAACTTAAAATAAAATTAGTCGAAGACATCTGCCCAGTACTAAGTGCAGCTCCACTTCCCAAGAATGCATGTTTTTATTTTTCTAAAGATATATTTGACATCTATGACTAATTAATAAGATTAATGATGTCTGTCCCATCCAGAAGTGTTTCTTCTTCATTTCCATTTATGTTGCTAGTGCAGACTACAGCTCAGAATGAATTCCCACTAAACTGACTACAGCAAGTTGTAACAGCACAGCTTTAGTGCAGCGAGACACACTGCTTGATAATTCTCATCTGTCAGCTAATTAAGCAATTTATAGGATGTCATATAGGCAGTTAATATCACCTGAAGTCCCTGAAATATGAAATCCATACAGATTCCATTAAGTTTCCAACATACACAAAAATGGGTTTTGTACTGATGTTTTTACAGTAGTAATGAATTACTAAACCACTGTCCCTTGTGCTTTCGTTGGAAGATCAAAATTCTTCAATACATGGTTAAAAGAGACTGCAACTCTATTGTGATCATGCTTGTATTTTGTAGTGGAAATATTAAGGAATAAAGATGTTTAGCGACTCACGAACAGTCAGAATCAATCTGAATGAGAAACCACACCTAGCAAAGTGCATCTGTTTGAAACACTTTACCCCTTGCTTTCCTCAGAGAAAGAAAACTGAATTAACAGCTACTACCTTTCAGCTGTCACCTACCTTTGTGCCACAGGTTGTCATCTCTGGAACACAACACAAAACAGCACTGCCTTTGACTTAGCTCAGTTTACAATGAGACAGGTTATCTTAATCCCTCAGTAAAGATGAACTGAAGTAACTGGGCTCTGCCTTGTTCTACCGATTCTCTCATAGGGAAAGATATCTCTTGCAGAAATGTAATGAGACATAGGCAAAGGCTGATAACAATTTAAACATCTGAAAGTTCAACTGTACTGTAGGATGCAGAACATCAAGAGCACACTCCCTTCTTTTATTATTTACATGACTGTGACTGAAAAATACAAAAGGATCATCTCAGTCATACAAGAATTTAGTGTACTTTTCTGCACTCGTTCTTTTCCACTTCTCCTCCCATGCTGCAGAAACCACTCACTTTTGAATTTACATTAAAGGATAGTCAGTGTTTTTCCAGGTTATTTACATTCATCAGGAATGCTGTACACTGTAGCTAAATGTGGTGATTAGTCTGAGGAGAATGAACATGGCACAAATAAGGCTTTTAGGAGACCCAAAGATTTTGACAGACCTAGGTCTCTTTATTCACCTAGAATTCTCTGAACACACCAATGCTCATTTGTCTACATAATGGGCTATGTTTGGATGCATTCACCAATTTGTATACATTTTTGGGTTACTGTTGAAGCTACACCTTCCTGTGTTATCATTTTTTGTTATCAAATAAATAAAAGAAAAAAAAAACCTTACACCAAGCACTAGCATTAAATGTAGAAGCTGCATGTAGAGAAATGATCTACACTCAAAAGAAATAAAGAGAAAAAAAATCATACTTAGAAAGGAGATGTCCCCTGAAATCCACAGAGCAAAGCTCGTATCTAATACACTGCTCTCACTCTGCTTGCAAAAGTCCCATTGATCTCACTAGGTGATCCACACAAAGTGAGAACTGCTTATTAGAGTTGAGCTTCGATAAGAGGGGAAATTTGTCCTTCAGACAGAATTATAATCAAAACATAAGTTTCTGCAAAAAGGAAACAGAAATATGTGAACAAATACTGTGTTTGCACAAACCCAGGGGGTAACAAGTTAGTGAATGTGAATACCTTGAAATGACCTTTACATAGCTGCATGGGCAAAACTGTGTAGAAATGAAATGCAAAGGAAAAAGGTACTCCTTGTGTACAAAAGGCATATACCAAATTATGAAATTCATTACAACAAGCAGTTTAAAGAGGAATTCCTAAAATAGTTTTGTCCTTATTTTTTATCTGCTAGTTGTCATGTCCTCTTCTGCTGTCTCTCTAGTATTCTGCAGGTTCCAGCCTTTCATTTAATCCTCTGAGTTAGAAATAATGAACAACAAAAAATCATCATACTTACTACATTGTCTTATAATGAAATAAACTAAAAGAGCTGTAATATCTCTCTGACTTATATTGCTGTTAACAGGGCTTTGATGGAACATACACTTCCTAGATCCCTTATATATTTCTTTGTTGAGTTTGAGCTTTCCTATTCAAAGCGATTTATCATAACCTTTTCAGACTAATAGTAATAGGCTAAAGAGATAAGTACAAAGTATTTTAATATTAATCTTCCTGCCTTTTAAGAGCATTGTGCAAGATTTTTTATCTCCTGGTTTGACATGGGAAATGACGGGTACATGCCAAAACTGTTCCTAATATATAATAGAGGCAAATGTTCCGTATTTAATTTCAAGATGAACCATTTTTCATATGAAAATTAATATGCACACATATTATATCTTCCTCTAGACAAGTCTAAGCAAGATGCTGTTTAGGCTGTGCACGAAGTCTTCTAACATCAGATGTGATTCATTGTCATATTCCTATTTTATTTCTAACTTTTGCCTAGTGGGAAAGCATAGAGGAGACAGGTGATCCTCTGTTTGGGGGTATGCATCAGGGCTTACTAATTCCCTGAGACAAAGCCTCCTGAAGAAACAACATTCTTGTTTCTGCTTTTGTTAGAATTAAGTATTTGACACCATGTTTGGAGCTACAGAAGGTCAACCTATCCATATCAACAATTTTAGAAAAAAACAAGCATTCCCAAAACACACGCTATAGATTTGGGGTTTAATTAAAAAAATCTTTGTATGGAAATAAAACATTCAAAGCCTGCCTAATTCTAACGTGTAAAATTATAATATAAATATAACTTCCAATTCACAGTACGTTGCTGAGGCCAAGAATCCAGATCCCAGGTGACGGATGTTTGTGAGACCAAGAGTAAGAACAAGAATGAAGTCACAAAGCTCTGGAGGATGTTCTGTTTCTTCTTCCTTTCATCACCTTAAAACTGATATGCTTGGCAAGTACAGCTCTATCCCACCTTCGTCAGCTGACATTAAAACAAAACAAAAAGACAGGCCTTAGCTCCTACAGAGGTTTCCCAGCTACCATACAGCTGGAAAAATCCTACCTTGTCAAAATAAATTCAGTAAAACCCTGGTTTTGATAGTCTTGACAAAATGCCCTCTGTAGACAAAAGAATCTGAGGAGAAGACCCAGTTGTGGACATGGACTGAATGAATGACACTGTTTCAGGAGCAGAAGGGGAGTTTTACTTCTGCAAATGCAAGAATAGTGAAGACACCCACTGAAGTCCAAAGCTGTTTGTTTACTTTGAATCATCTAGGCTGAAGCAATCTAAATCCTATAACAGATCTGAAAATCTCTGATTTTCAAAGCAAATCTCAGTAAATCTCTGATATGCCACCGTACATACAAACAGCAAATCTCTGTTATAACTACATAGTAAAATGTAAATAGTAAATGACATAGTAAAATGTCATCATGAATCATTTTTGTGAAGAGAAGTATTTTTAGCCTGTAGTTTTGGAAATTATAAACTTCAGCCCTTTGTGTTTTCAGGAACAGAAATAAAACTAGATTTAACTGCAGATAAAGCAAAGATAACATTTGCTGTTAGATCCCCTATTTCTTGAGAGAAAAATGATGCCTACATTAGACACAAAAAAACATTGATTCTATAGATCTTGTTACTGCTACAAATGCACAAGAATTACATAGAACAATTACAGCAGCAGGAGAAAATAAAACCCTGTTATTTTGTTTAATAAATAATGTATTCTTTACTAACATTTATTTTCCTGGACTTACATTTTACATTTTTCTAACACTTCTGAAATGGATGATTTATGAAACTAAGAGTCCCAGATAGAGAAAAAGAAAGCAGAAGAACCAAAAACTGTTTCAGACAGAAAAAGAGATAAAAAATCCTGAAAACAGTAACATTATTCATCTGAATGAAGTTCTCGTATCCACCTGTCTTGTTTATGAACCTGGATAATAGATGGAACTGCTGGACTCCACATTTGTCTACTATGGCCCTTACCGGGGTATGTTAATATTTCGGTTGTGATTATAGTAAAAGTAGAAGTTGTAATATTTTCCAGCTTGCACAAGAAACAGTCTTGAAGTTACACAGTGCATTTAACAAATCAGATTAGTTTGTTAAAATTGTTACCCTGCTGAACGTTGATAAAAGCATAAATAGCATACGGAAGCAGTTTCCTCAACACCATAAATCATAGAATCATAGAATAGTTCGGATTGGAAAGGACCTCAAGATCATCTAGTTCCAACCCCCCTGCCATGGGCAGCAACACCTCACACTAAACCATATCACCCAAGGCTTCATCCAACCTGGTCTTGAACACTGCCAGGGATGGAGCATTCACTACCTCCCTGGGCAACCCATTCCAGTACCTCACCACCCTAACAGTAAAGAATTTCATCCTTCTATCCAGTCTAAACCTCTGCTGTTTAAGTTTCAACCCGTTACCCCTTGTCCTATCACTACAGTCCCTAATGAATAGTCCCTCATTAGCAACCCTGTAGGCCCCCTTCAGATACTGGAAGGCTGCTATGAGGTCTCCACGCAGCCCTCTCTTCTCCAGGCTGAGCAGCCCCAACTCTTTCAGCCTGTCTTCATATGGGAGATGCTCCAGTCCCCTGATCATCCTCGTGGCCCTCCTCTGGACTTGTTCTAACAGTACCATGTCCTTTCTATGTTGAGGACACCAGAACTGCACAGAGTACATCTTTTTCTTTACCTTGTTTCTCCATTCTCTGCAGTTACAAACACCTGCACTATCACCTGGTAAATTATTCTCTCTACTCTAGTCTTGATTCTCTCACCCAACCTGAAATGTACATCATCACCTAAGTGCTCCTGCACAACTTCTGCTTACAAAAGATAGGGATTGGGTTGCCACAGTAATTCTGAATAAGTTATTATTGTATATTATGATAAACTACCAGATACCATGCTATGCTTAGTCTGACCTGTTATTCTAACTTCTATCCCAGCTTTTTAGAACTGCAATCCATATGGCAGTTGAAGGGTATGTCTTACTCATGCTGTAACAAGTTCACCATGGACCTGTACCACCTAGGCCTGTGAGGAAGAGGGTGAAGTGATACACAACAACCTCTTACAGCAACTCTTCCTACTCACCACTGCTACTGTATTCGTTTCTCATGGGCTCAGTCCCTTGCAGCCTGGACGTTAGCAATTTCCTGTTGTGGACACATCAGCTATGCCACTGTATGTCTGGTGTGACCTATCCTTTCCTGAAACATCTCAGAAACTGAGTTCAATCCTCTTGCTGTTTTAATAACATCTGAAATTTTACTTTAGCAGTAAGAAAATACAGCAAGAAACAGTGTGTTTATAAAATATATTCCTGGTATACATAAAAGCACCAAGACAAAATCAGCCTCTCCTCCTGAACAAGGAATTGAAAGCAACAAACTGCTTTTAAAACTAACTTCTCTCCATATGAACAACACAGAAAACCCAGGTCTACAAGACATATTGTAAATCAAATGTAGAACCAATGTGAATAATCCACCATGTAGTGCTAAAATGAGCAATAGTCTTTTCAATTGCCACAAAAAGAAAAGCTTTTTTTAAAAAAATAATAGAAAAATAGCTACGCTAACCACACTGTATGAATGGCAAGAAAACACTAGTAATGCAGAAAGGCTCCTCCTACTAGTAATATAATTAATAACATATAAATATAAAACTTCTTGAGGAGAAGACACATAATGAGTAGGCTACTAGAACATAGGAGAGAATATAATGATAAATAACATCAACAGTACATGCGACTGTTTAAGACAGTGGACACTGTTGATCTTCACAGCCAACCTTGCAGAAGAGAATTTAGCACAGGATGCATTACGCTGCTGAAAAGCAGACATACGCCTGCACTGTGGGTGTACCCTAGGTTAATTCTTCTTTAGGACTGTTAGTGAAGAATAAGGATCAAAGGAATGGAAACAGCCATACCCACCCTACTGGGTATCATACCAGCTTGTAATTCTTCTTTTCCTCTTCTGCCTTGTACTTCAGGGGAATAAAGCAATACTAAATAAAGCAATACTTAAGTATGCAGCCCATTTCATTCACTCTGAGTAGATTGCTAAAGTGTGCAAAATTGCTTTCCAAGACAAACACATCCTTCCACACAAATTAGCAAATCATGGGCAACGGAGAATGGTTTTGACTGTACTCTGTATGGCTCTTCTTTTCACAGCAAATAGCTTTCCATGAAAACACACTATAGTTACTTTATCTTATCTCAGAAAAGAAGCCAACTTATCTACAGGCGATCCTATGTGGGTTGTTTTATTATATTCGTATTTATGCATTTTAAAACTATATGCAGTGCATAGGTCAGGCTCTGTAATGTCTTGGCTGCAGAGCAACAGCAGCAGGACCCTCACTGAGACTCTAATTGCTAACAGAGCTCAGCTCTCTTTCATATGTGCAATGTGCATGTATTGCCTTGGTTAAATGCTGTCTTGCCTTTTGATCCTTTTTCCTGCTGATGTTGCTGAGTGATAATGATCTCCCTATCTGGCCTCTATAAATAAAAATATAAAATATTAATATCACAGTTAAAGCTAGTTGGGAACTGTTATTTATTCTGATCTAAATTAATAGAACAATGGAAATTTCACTGTGACTAAAAAGTTAAGAAATTTCAGGAGAGTTTTAAAAATTACCTAGAATTAATTTTCAAGTGTCAAAATCAAGTGAAAGAGACTGATGAGATTTAAAGTAACATCAGGCATACAGCTCACCTCCAATAAGAGCTTTTCCATCTATGCCCATTAAGGTACTACTACAAACTTTTTATGCTGAAGCATGCCTGTCTCTCCCTTTGCAGAAGGCAAATACTTGTATTTTGCTGAATTTTTCTGGGATCACTAAAAAAAAAACAACAAAGAAGAAATGCTGCATGGACCATTATTTTTCTGCAATTAATTCTCTGTGTTTCCTCAGACTTTTACTAAATGCTGAATAGCTAACTAGAAGTTAAACCAAACACTGGATTTCAGCCATTGTAGAAACTATAACAAGAGAGAGTCTCTGTGACATGCAAGTTAGATATAGGGTAAGAAAAGATGAGTCAAGAAAAAGTGGCAGAAAGGTCACTTTCACATTTGATTATGTGTTTTATTATATTCTCTGTGTGTCTAGAAAATCTTACCACCCAGATTCAATTCTGCCACTCCCAGTCCTGCTCTGACACCAGCCCCAAGATAAATACAGACTTAGGGAGGACTGACATTTTATTAGAGGACATATTAGGTCATCACATGACTGCAAATCAATTACTATAAACTTAACCATTACAGGAAATCCTACAAATATTTGACTCTTCACAGCACAGTATTATTTTTCAATTAAAAAAAAAAATCCTGATAAAATTGAGTTTGAACAAAAAATGTACAAATTGTACAAGCAAAAAATCCTTGGGAGAAATTAATGCTAACCTGGAGAATTCAATGTTGGCAAAAGAAAGAGGTCCCACCTAAGAATTTTATGAACCCCAAGTAAGCAAGTAACAGATAACAATCTGGTTACATCAGTTTGATGCTTAGAAACCACAGGAAAGTAGAAAGACTATGATTTTACTCCAAGACATCTTGATTTAAATCAATGAAAACACAGAAATTATTTCAAATGCACATAATCACATTACTTTATTAAGTGAAATATCCCATTGGTTTAAAGTTTGATGGTATTATCTACCAAGATTGATATTATTACAACAGATTATCTTTTCCAGTGAGACTGCAGACAGAAAAGTGATGTTGCATAATATCACATTTAATCAAAGTTCTCAGAAATAATAGTTCCATTATATTAGCATTTGAACTGCTTTTCAATGAACCAATGGGTAGCGTGTCTTCATCTTTTATTTCTAATCAGCTAATAAATCTACAAGTTGCCAAAATTACACCGAAATGTTGGCATGAATTCTCATTCATCATAATTTGACTTCAGTAATGTGCCGTCCACTTTATGACTTCTGCACGCAATGTCTAGAGGAAATGAAAGAACCATTTCTACAATTACCTTTCTGTAATTGGTCCATCAAGCTGCCACACCAGTATTTTGTTTATTGACTGAGTTGTAGTTTAGAGCCTCTTACAGACTAAATCACAGCGGGTGAGTAAGAAATGAAAGCGTGGCAACATGTTGGGATTTCCTAGGGGAAGAAATGGAGGGAGAAAGGCACAGCTCCTGAAGTCTGTAACAAAGAATACAGGAAAAGGAGTGCAACCACTTTAAATATATAAAAAAAAAAAAAGGTGTTACTAGGCAAAGTAAAGGAAAGGTCAGGTTTAAGATCTGACCTTTAAGAATTGTTTATCAGTACTTTAGTGACAAATAAAGAAGTAAAGTTAAAATTGTGCCAGAAATGGAGAATGGGGACAAAAAAAAAAAAAAAAAAACACCAAAACAACAAAACACCAAAACCCAATAAAATAAAACAAAGTTTATCATGTCAAAACAAAGCTCCTCCAGCCTGATTCCTCCAGATGTTTTTAACAGCAAGCACTATGTAGAAGAATAAACAGAAAGACAATGATAAAACTCTATCTTCCTCAGAATGCTCTCCCTCACTCCCCCTTCCCCCTCCCCCCCCCCCCCCCCATTCAGTAGCTCTAGAACTCTACAAGCCTGAGAGATTCGAAACCCTCCACAAGTGGTGGTCCCAGGACTTGGCATTGGGGCCAATTCTGTTTAATATCTTTACCAATGATCTGGACAAGGGGATTGAGTTGGACAGGAGTGTTGACCTTCTTGGAGGTTGGAAGGCACTACAAAGAGATCTGGACAGGCTTGATCCATGGGCCCAGGGCAACCATATGAGGTTGAAATACTCTAAATTCCCTCAGCAGTTTGTTGAACATTTATTCTGGCAAGAGTTAAGCAGTAGCTTAATAATCTGGATTTGAAGATGGGCTTTTACTTGTTTGGCTGGTTTTGGGGATTGAGACTCCTGTTATTGGGGGAGGGGGTTGTGGGTGTTTTTGGGGGGTGAAGGTTGTTGGCATTTTGGGGGCTTGATTAGCTTTGAAAAGACAGAAAATAAACATTCTAATTTCACCTTCTACATGATATTCACAATTAAACATATAGCTACTATATGCCCCTAAAGTCATCTCTTTCCACATACAGACTCTGTCCCATACTTGATTATCTCTCATGCACTTTTGGACAAAACTTAAATGCTTTTAACATGCAGATATGACTGCATAAAATCCTTGGGATAGTACATCTGTCACCTGAACATATCTTAAAATTAGACCTGAGCTATTTTAAGTCAAATGACTTGGATGTGGAAAGCAGTGTAGTCACAGCACTCTAGACAGAACGCTCGAGAAAGTGGTCAGAGTGGCCTACCCTGACCAGCAAGATTTTCAGAAGCCAAAGCAGTCTCTCTAGTCCACCCTGAATGTTCAGCTGCTGCTATTACAAACGGTGCAGTAGATAAATCCTACCAGCTAAGCACAGAAAAAAATGACATATCAGAGCTGTTAAGCTACACAGCTGTGAGAATGGTTCTTTAGGAATGAAGTACATAAACTGTTCTAGAGAGGTGCTTGATAATGATCCCACAGTTACAGTCCAAAAGGCTGCCTGCTCAACAGAACCTTTCAGAGACTTGCATAACGCTTTCTCTAGCTTTAGTGTCCCCATTAGGCATAGGATAATAGCTGCTTAGGCCCAGACCACTCTGCTCTGTGGAGAAAGCTGAATGCCAGGCCCTTGAAAAAACTTTATGTTAAAAATGAAGGCTGTCAGCAATAGAGAGCTTCTGAAGTAAAAAACTAACCTTTATACTGCAGTTTCAGATTTGAGCATCTGAACCCTGCTTGTGTCTTGTGAGAAGCCACATGCACTGGTTTGTAATCATTCCTCAGCAGTGCTTTATTAGCCTGACCTGATGGTTCAAATCTGTATTAGTCTGACCTGATGGTTCAAATAATGTGAAGAAGATTAATCTATTTGGAAGGATGACTGATACCAGTCTTTTAAATAGACCCATCATCCACACAGGAATTGGAATAAAAACAAGAGCCTCATGGTGAGATGCCCATTCAACTACTCATACTTATTTTTCCTGAAAGGTCAGATAATTGAAAAGTGCAATTTACTTTGCGTGGAAAAAAAAAAAAAAAAACAACCCAGAAGAAAGCAGAAGCTTTCTGTGATACAGCATTCCTTATAGCATAGTCAAGTCACGTAGTTACACTTTGCTTACCTCATCTGCATTGTTTTCATTTACTTAATTTCAATTAGATTGCAAATTATACAGGGATTAAGGTGTTTCTACTGTGACCTATTCAATTTTGCAGTCAATTGATTTCTACTTATTTAGTAAGTGCTTGGACATTAGCTGCTTTAGCAGTTAGATACACACATACGAAGTCAAGTCTCCAAAATGGCAAAATGCTCACTACTTGAACTCCTCATGAACAGAAAACAGTAAGACAAAGGAAAGGTACTGAATGAAGTGTACCTGTAACAGGACTTAAGTCACCAGTGGTATAATTAGACAAAAGGAAACACTATAGTAGGACACACTAACAGAAGCAGTTTGTAAAACACTTGCACTTCCCAAAACACCAAGGTCTTGAGCTGAAGATGTGTCTTCAGTTTCAGAATTTTTCTTCAAGAAATTCTTATGGGAAAACCCAAATGGGACAGAGCTTCAAAGAGAACAATGCAAACTCTTAGCTACTCAGGCAAAGAAGGGGAGGAGAAAGAAGAAGGCTGAATCAGAATTGTTCTAGCTAGTGAAGGAAATGTTAGGGGGAGGGGAGATGGGAGGCACATAACACCTGTTCACAAAATATATTATGCTGCTACATACAAAAGCAGTGATTATTTATCTCTCTGGTCAATACGACAGCAAGAGGACTAAGCTGCAACTACAAAGAGCAGGTTTAGACATGAAGAAAAATATTCAAACTACTGGCAGTACTGAAGAAGTTAACTGAAGTAGTTCAGTCTCTGTTAGCACAGATCTTTAGAAGTTAGACATGCAACTGTCAGTAATGACAGAGAATTCACCTTGATTTTCACAAAGGACAGAAATTACAGCCTTTTGAGTTTTTTTTCTAATCATATGAGAATCTACATAATATTGACTTTCTCTGCCATACTAATCGATTCCTGAAAAGACTTAGGGCAATTTCTTTCTTAGGTAAAGGCATTCTAAGAAAGGTATCTACAAAGATTTTAGCATTTAAAAAAACAGACTTAGTGAAAACAGACTCTCTTTAGGCAAAACAGCCACCTCAATGTACCATCAGCACAGATGTTTTAAGTGAGAAGTATGTTACTGAGAGAGATGCAATCTTAAAGGTCTCACTTCTTTTCATGTTACCTTGATGACAGGTCAAGTTTCTTTTCACTTTTCACTGAACAAAGTTTAGAAGCTGATAATGGCATTAGGGTAACTAATAAGACAGTTAAGAGGGATTCTGGATATTCTGATTAATTTTTAGAGCTTTCAGTGGAACATTGGTCTCTCCTAAGTAACAGATAGTTATGTAGAGATGTGTAAAGGGAGAAGCTGTTTCAAGATCTGATGTCAGGCTTAGTGCTGTGCTGAAAGAGTACATCTAAAGGAAGTACAGCTATACCATCACTCAGGAAAAATTGAGACATCCGAGTTTCTCACAGAAAGCAACATCCCTTTTTACTTTATCTACTTGCATGCTGTTTATGACTGTACTCAACTCCTGACATTATCTCTGCAATTTTACTTTTCAATATACATCCTCCAGGAAGGTGGGTAACAGCAACTTCATTCCTTGCCTGCTCCCCACAGAGCAAAGGGACCATCACACAGAATGAGCATTTAGTAAACAGGACACTATCTACCGTAAGTCCAGTACATGAAAGCATGGAGGAAGACAGGCTGAGAAACTTGGGGCTGTTCAGCCTGGAGAAGAGAAGGCTGCGTGGAGACCTCTTAGCAGCCTTCCAGTATTTGAAGGGGGCCTACAGGGTTGCTAATGAGGGACTATTCATTAGGGACTGTAGTGATAGGACAAGGGGTTACAGGTTGAAACTTAAACAGCAGAGGTTTAGATTGGATATAAGGATGAAATTCTTTACTGTTAGGGTGGTGAGGTACTGGAATGGGTTGCCCAGGGAGGCTGTGAATGCTCCATCCCTGGCAGTGTTGAAGGCCAGGTTGGATGAAGCCTTGGGTGATATGGTCTAGTGTGAGGTGTCCCTGGGCATGGCAGGGGTGTTGGAACTAGATGATCTTAAGGTCCTTTCCAACCCTAACTATTCTATGATTCTAATATTGCTGACACTAGATCCACCATTTAAAATGCAATATAAGTAGAACTTGACAGATCTTCTTCAAAAGTGTATTACAAAGTTAATTTTTTCTTTTGTCCAAGTACATTTTTTTTCTATTTTGTATGGAGTGCATTCCTTTACCCAGCCAACTGCAATTCAGAACTATTATGTTTTCCCTTGCTAAGAGCCTACCAGGAAGACACTCGCTGGCAGCTGCAAGAGCCATTTTTTAACTTAACATTTCTGCTTGCCAATCATGTCTTACGTTAACTCAATTTGCACTGCTCTTGTTTAGCCTTGCTGTTTAGGGGGTTGTTCTAACCTGCTTTGTGGATTGAGTTGATGTGTTTACAACAAAGTATTCCAAGAAAAATTGCTCTAGATTAGTATTCTGGGCCAGATCTTTAGTTGTATTTATTTTTTTCCTTATTGGGTTTGTAAAGCATAGAAATAGCAATGGTCCACTGTTTCCATTATATTTATTTTCTTGTCACATTGTGTTTGCACTGCTTTGTTTTGGTTATTTTTTTCTCTTTGCAATCTTGTTTTATTTTTAAGAGCCAGAGCACAATTAGTTAAGAGAAAAGCAATCAACAGGGGCACAGATATTGCTCTGCGGATTGAAAGATAATGAACAACATGCCTATAAAACATATATTTACGTGCCTCATCCTAAAAAACACTTATGTCAAGAAGTATACAGTCATTGTGTAGGTTGGAATCAGTACTTTACAGGAAAGGGATCTGAAAGAGAACACATGATTCCATTGTATTTGTGAAGTGTCTTAAAAGCTATCTAAATGAATTATGAGAAATTATTAATGAAATACCAGATGCATAATACTACTGAGTATTTATGAAGAAATAAGGCTGAATGATTTAAATGGAAAGTCTTTGAGAAGAGCTCTGAAACAAAAAGCATAATTAAATCAAGTAGCCACCATAAAAAAAGCAACACAAAAGAAAGAAAAGAAGACAGGGAAGAACCTAAAATAAAAATATTCAAGAAATGGTTGATACCTTTTTCTCCCTGTCCTGGGTTCAGCTGTAACTGTTATTTTTCTCCTTCCTAGTAGCTGGTGCAGTGCTGTCTTTTGGCATTAATCTGAGAACAATGCTGATAACACACCGACGTTTCAGTTGTTGCTAAGTAATGTTTACCCTGATGAAGGACTTTTCAGTCTCTCCTGCTCTGCCAGTGAGGAGGAGCACCGGATGCTGGGAGGAAGCAGACACAAATAGCCAAAGGGGTATTCCATGCCATAGCATGTCATACGTATTATATAGACTGGGGGAAGTCACCTGGAAGGCCAGGTCACTGATCGGGTTGGGCTGGGTATCAGTCAGCGGGTGGTGAGCAGCTGTATTGTGCATCACTTGTGTTGTTTGGGTTTTCTTGCTTCCATTTTTAGTTTTACATTCTCTTTCCTTGTTAGTTCCTTTATCATTATTATTAGTAATAGTAGTTTTATATTATACTTTAGTTATTGGATTGTTCTTATCTTAAACCATACTATTCACGTTCCTCCCATCCTGCCCAGAGGAGGCAGTGGGGAAGGGGAGCGTGAGCAAGTAACTGCATGGGTCTGAATTACACTATGACACTTCCTCAAGCCTTGTTCTTTGATGCATATCGCCACCATCCTTTCACCTAGCAAGCAGTCAGGAAAGAGAAAAAACTCTGAAAAATATAGTGCTTTGCTTAATGCATATACACACTCAGGAATGTTGTCTACCATTATCACATTGGTTTCTAAGCCAAAAGATAAGTAAAAAATAACTCAAAATCTAAACCAGTTTCTCTTACTCAGACAAGTTATATATAAAAAGAATAAATATACTATTACTACTATCCTTACTTTGAGTAGCTCTTATACGGACATCCCCTTGACGTGAGGAAAGAGCTTGCATGCCCTTATGAGGTTAAGACCTATGCTGGTGGCAGCATATGCCTCTGGTAGGGTCTCCCATGCCAGACAGGTCTCAGCCGAAGGCTCAGACAGAGTGTGTCCACGGGCAGGATGGACTCACTGGCTTTTGGGCAACCATCCCAGGAGAAGGACAACAAACTTCAAACCTTTTCAGATGGAGCGCGTCTCGCCTTGTAAGTCCTTCCACCTAAGAGAAAGATACGCTAATCAAAGCTACAATCTGAGGACTTTGCTGTCACCTTCCAAGCTTGCTAGGCCCTGGCTGATAAACCTTGGGTGTAAAGGGTGGAGCCAGTTTTGTGCATGCTGCACCTCACCTAAAAAATCCACTGCACAGCCCTGAAGGGTTTATCCACACTTGCAAAGCCCTGTAGCAACAGGCGAGGGATGAAACAGCAGCTGATACTGTACAATTGGAGCTGCAGACCCAACCCTGCACGCAGGCAGTTCAGGACATTGGTTGCTCAAGACTGACCCAGGAGATGACAGTCTTGTTCAGCAGCATCCTGAATGACCAAGCAGCCTTTTTTCAAGGAGAGCACTGCTTGCTCCATATGGAGACAGGCCTAGAAAAGGTGGCTTAACCAAAGTTCATCTCCCCCTCCACCTGGGTGGCTAGCCGCGGCCAATGAGCATCTTCTGTTGCGGTTGATCAGAGACAAAGAGACAAAGGCATACACCTGCCTCCAAAGGTGTGTCCAGATTGATACTCGCATGTTGGAACATCAGATGTAACACATACAGTGGACAGTGGGTGTCCTGAGCACCGTTCTGTGCTAATTGCTCACAAACTGTCACGACTCAACATCAACATTGCTGCTCTCAATGAAGTTCAGCTTCATGAGGAAGGTAGCCTTCAAAAACATGGTGCCAGATATACACTCTACTGGTCAGGAAAATCCAAAACTGCAAGTCATCTTTCTGGTGTTGGCTTCATGATTAAAATCCCCATTGTCTCTAAGCTTGAAAATCTGCTGGCAGGTCATTCTGATCGTATTATCTCCTTACGTCTTCCACTACACAATAAGCAACATGTTGTTCTTTTCAGCATATATACTCCAACTCTGCAAGCTGACCCTGCAGAAAAAGACAGATTCTACTCCTATCTGTATCACCTCACTCAGTAGGTTCCTATAGATGATAAGATCATAATCCTTGATGACTTAACGCCCAAGTAGGAAAGAACTTTGAAGCCTGGAAAGGAATACTAGGCAAGCATGTTTTTGGTAGCTGCAATAATAAGGGACACCTCTTGCTCCAGTTTTGTGCAGAGCAGCAGCTTACCATCATCAATACTATTTTCCAGCAGAAAGACAGCTTGAAGACAATCTGGATGCATCCTCAAACTAAATATTGGCACCTTGTTGATTATGTCTTAGTGCACCAGAGAAATGTTCATGATGCCTGTCACACCTGAGTGATGCCTAGTGCAGAATGTAAAAAAGACCACTGGTTTGTGGTTTGCAAACTTAACCTTCACTTTAAGCCAAAACCTAAGAGGGGCAGCATTCTGAGGAGGAGGCTCAAAGTTAATAATTTTCAAATAGCCGCAGTGAGGGGCAGCTTTCAGGCTAACGTTCAACCTAGGCTTGAAGACTACCTTACAGACTCTTCTCCTGAAGCCCTTTGACAACATATTAAAAATAGCATCCTGCAGTCTTCTGAAGAATCCTTTGAGTTCTCCTTAAAGAAAAATAAAGACTGGTTTGATGACAACAATCAGGAGGAGGTCCAGGAATTGCTGACAAAGGAGAGGTCTGCCCATCTGTCGTGATTTAAACCCAAACCGCACAGCTCGTTAACTCACTCTCCCCCTTGCTCCCCCAACTCCCGGAGAGCTGGGGAGGAGAATCCAAAGAATGTAGCTCCCACGGGTTGAGATAAGAACAGTTTAATATCTAAAGTATAACATAAATACTACTGTTACTACTAATAATAATAATAGTTATAAACAAAATAACAAGTGAAGAGAAATACAACACCTCACCAGCCACTGACCCATAACTCACCCCACCCTGCCCGACTGAGCACCGCCCGATACCTCCTCCAAGCCCCAGAGTCCTAGCCCTTCCGGGTAACTCTCGGTTACATCCTGGGTATGATGTGCTATGGTATGGAATACCTCTTTGGCTATGATATGGAATACCTCTTTGGCTCTTTGGCCTGGGTCAGGTGTCCTGTCTCTCCTTCCTCCCAGCCTCCCTTCCTTCCCTGCAGAGCATGAGGCTCAGGAAGTCCTTGAACAAGCGAAACATTTGAGCAGCAACTCAAAACATACGTGCTATCAGCAACCGTTCCCAACCCAAAAGTCAAAACACAGTGCTGCACCAGCTACAAAGAAGGAGAAAAAATGACTGCTACTGCTGAATCCAGGACAGCATTAATCACACCTCGCTCAGCCACTTTGCCATGTAAGAAAATCAGCCTTTCGTCTTGCATACAGGATACTCCAACAGAACAAGTGGTGTCTCAACCTATCAGAAAAGACTCAACTATGCTCAGATTTGGGTGACCACAGAGGATTCTATGAGGCTTTGAAAGCAGTGTATAGACCCACATACC
This sequence comes from Melopsittacus undulatus, assembly GCF_012275295.1. Taxonomy (NCBI): domain Eukaryota; kingdom Metazoa; phylum Chordata; class Aves; order Psittaciformes; family Psittaculidae; genus Melopsittacus; species Melopsittacus undulatus. Next base: position 94,991,466 of record NC_047557.1, on the reverse strand, counting down.
AGGTTCAAAGCCCCTTACTTAGTGCAGATGGCCAAATGCTTCTTAAAGATAAAATCTCCACCCTGAATCATTGGCCTGAACATTTTCAAACACTCCTTAGTGCTAACCGTGTAGTCCAAGGAAAAGGAATCCAGTACATTTTAAATTATCCAGTGAAAAGAGAACTGGATGTAGCCCTTACCATGTAGCCCCTACCATGTAGCCCCTACCATGGGAGAGACTCTTAAGGCTATACAGCAGGTGAAAACTGGCAAGGAGGTTGCAGCTGATGAAATCCAACCTGAAATCTGGAAGCACGGAGGCCAAGCACTTCATGCTATATTTCACAAACTACATGTGCACTGTTGGGAACAAGGTAAATTCCCATCAGATCTTTGTGATGCAATCATCATCACTCTGTATCAGAAAAAAGGTGTAAGGTCAGATTGCTCAAGCTACCAAGGTATAACTCTGCTCTTCATTGCTGGAAAAATCTTCGCAAGAATACTATTGAATAGATTAGTACCCACTGTCACAGAACTTCTACCTGAAAGTCAGTGTGGTTTCAGATCTGATAGAAGTACCACAGACATGGCATTTGTTCTCAGAATAAGGGGCTCTATGCAACTTTCGTTGACCTCACCAAAGCTTTTGACACTGTGAGCAGAAAAGGCCTGTGGCTGATCTTGGAACGATTAGGTTGTCACCCCAGGTTCCTCAAAATGCTTATTCTGTTACATGAGAATCAAAAGGCTAAGTCAGATGGTGATGCACTCTCTGAGCCCTTCCCAACAAGCAACAAGGTTGCGTTCTTGCACCAACTTTATTCACAATCTTTTTCAGCATGATGCTTCAAAGGGCTATGGTAGACCTCGACAAAAAAAAAACGGTATTTATATTTGATATCATACCAATAGGAGCCTATTCATTCTAAGGCAACTGAAGGCCCACACTAAGACCTTAAATCACCTTGTCCGTGAGCTCTCTTTTGCTGATGATGCCGCCCTTGTTGCCCACACAGAAGCAGCTCTGCATCATTTAATATCTTGCTTTGCTGAGGCGGCTGAGCTTTTTTGGGCAGAAAGTCAGCTTGAAGAATACGGTAGTTCTCTACCAACCTGCACCACAAGAAGATTATCATCATCTCCACTTTACTGTTGGTGAGTTAGAGATTAAGCCAATTCAGCAGTCCAGCTATCTGGGAAGCATTATTTCCACAGATGCCACGATCGACAAAGAGATAGATAACAGATTAGTAAAGGCCTATAGAGCCTTCAGAAAACTCCATAAAAGAGTCTGGTGCAATGAACACCTGGAGAAAAGTACAAAGATTAGTGTCTATAGAGCCATTGTACTGTCTACTCTTTTATATGGGTCTGAATCATGGGTTATCTATTGCCATCACCTGCAATTCCTCAAACACTTCCATCAGTGCTGCCTCTGTACAGTTCTGAACATCCATTGGACTGACTATGTGTCAAATCTTACTGTCCTTGAACAGGCAGAGGTCAACAGTATTGAGGCCATATTGCTGAAATTGCAGCTGCGCTGGGCAGGGCACATCTCCAAGATGGAGTATCACCACTTCCCTAAGTCTGTGTTTTACGGTGAACTCGCTACTGGCTGTGGCAAGAGAAGTGCCCCAAAAAGGACATATAAGGACTCCCTAAAACAATGCCTCGGCCTTGGCCATATTGATTACCATCAGTGGTCCACCTTGGACTCCAATCGGGAGACCTGGAGGCACACCACACATAATGCTGTTGTTTCCTTTGACAACACATGCAGAACTAGTCTCGAGGAGAAAAGAAAACATACAACAAACTGTGCCTTGCCTATACCACTCAAGGAGACCTTTTGCTGTGCTTTTTACACCCAGATTTGCCTATCCCACATTAGCCTTTTTAGTCATCAGTGCGCTCGTAGAAAGGGTGGGTAAATCCCTTCCCAAATCTTCGCTGGCAAAGTCAAGTCATCACTTTGAGTAGCCAGAAATAATAAATACAATGCTTTTCCTCCGTTACAAACAGAACATGAAACAGCAGTGGACTTGCAAAACAATAGATCTATTGCTCCTCTACCCAGTAATGCCAGAAATACTCTTAGTTATCAGTGATCTTTGGGTGGCAATTGTGGCACCTTATCCAGCCTGGATTCCCTGCCCCTATCCGTGTTGCCTCTCCACACAACATATCCGCTTGCAGTGATATAGAAGAAGAGGCACAGGGGTCAGATGCAAATACAAACCACAGAAGGCTATGCTCTCTTACTCTAAAGCCCTATGATCTAAGGAAGTACTTCAACTTACTCAAGTTGGTGTAAAGATTCTCAGAGTTACTGAAAGGCAAGCACCAACAAACAGAAATTCTGTACAATACTGGGCTTTTAGAAACTGACTGTGGTTTGATGCCTTCTGATGTGCACTGTCTTTGTGCATTGAACAGACCCTGTTCTTGTAGGAAAACTGAGTGCCTCTCCAACGCAACTCAAGGCTCAGTTGCAGCATGAGGATCAAGTCACCTCCAATCCTGTAAATTTAGATACAAACAGCTAAGAATAGAAGAGTTAAAGACTTCAGCAGAAGTACACAAGTTCCTAGCAGTGATTCATGCAGCTTGTGTCCATATGCAGGTGTGACACAGGACCTATGCACAGGTCATCTGTTTGGAAACCAGAGGCATGACTGAAACACAGACAGGCATATTAAATCCAGCTTTCATCTACTGAACACACAAAAAAGCAATGGTGTGACTGGAGACCTGGGCTTTGGCTAGAGCAGCTGTCTTTAGAAACAAGCCTACATGGCTCCGGACTTCACTTGTATTAGTGGCTCAGACCATCTACATCAAAGTTGACACACATATGCCTGTACCTGCTGTGATCACACTAGCAGTGGAATGGAGACATTATTGCTTCACCTGCTGTTTGAAGACTGTTTTCCAGAGTGCACAGAATAGACTGTTGTTAACAGGCTCTTGCTTCTTTGTTGCCTAACATTTCAATAAAAATTTTACCTGTCAAACACGAGTTTTCTGCACCTTAATAAAAACAGTGCAGCTTGCAAGGAAGGCAGGGTAATTCGTTACTATATGGCCCAACAACTGGAAGAAACACACCTTGACGAAAGCAAACATGTAAATAGTTCACGGCAAATTCTAAGCACTTCAAAAGACATGAACATTGGTGTCTGCATCAGAAATTCTCTATATGACATTCAGTCCTAAGCTTAACCAAGATAGTCCCAGAATGTAGTAAATATGTATCTTTTGATTTGAATGACACAACATGAATTCCAAGAATTTCACACAATTTTGCAGTTTTATTATCAGTTTTGTTCATGTTGTTATATACCTGTGCTTTTGCTATTGATACTATCTGGCTTGTCATTATGTGTGATTTTGTTTGCAATATTTTCTTATAATCCAAGTTAAAAAAATTGCAATAAAAAAAAACTCTTTTTGAATTCTAATCTCATTTAATAATTTATATTAATGAAACAGCACAAATATAACTCATCTCATATAGCACCAAGGGAACTGGTAGCCTCCCATTAGAAAAAAAAAAAATTAAAATCAGAGCAATGCTTCAAAGAAGAAAGCAGAAAGATGCTCAGATCTGAAGATAAACATCTAATATAAAATGCACAAAAAAAAAATCCGCATATCATGCTATTTTGCCCCTATGAACATTTAATAAACAAAGCTGGGTTTATAAATATTGAATATTTAATTTCCTTTTACTTACTAACATTTCAAGAACCCACAAGATAGAAATTTTGTGTAAAGTTAATTTACTCCATAAGAAGGTAACAGTCCCTCATATAGAGAAATCTGAAAATCATATTGTGTAAACAAATGGATTAATTTACAGTAATTACTGCTTTCTGATTTATATATAGAAAGGATTCCTAAATCTTCCAAATACTCAAGACACACGTGTATGATTTCAAGTTAAAACCAAAAAGATAATTTTAACAATTATTATTTATTTCTGCCATATGGATAGGAAAAGGAAAAAAATAGTAGCTCTATCACTTCACCTGGAAAATCCCTTGTTAAAGAGATAATTTTCTCTCTGCCTCTCATTATTCTGAAAGAAAAAAAAAAACAAACAAAACAACCAACCAAGCAAAAAAACAATCCCCAAAAACCCAGCTGAAAGGAACTTTGAATAAAATGTTTTAAGAGAAGCCGCAGCAATTTTACTTGCATCACTGGCTCATTGTTTTTCACATGACTCTAGTCCACACACACTGCTTTGAAAGGAAGCAGCAAAAGGCTGCTAATACGATTTTTCAAAGTAAAGATCTGTGTAAATGCCAACTGTTGACCCTCATGGCCTCCTACCCATCAACACATGTTTTTTCTTATAGCCATTATTTGATTTGCTGATGTCGACATGAGCCTCTATGACAAGCCTACATGTCAGCTAGCAGTTTTAAGCCATGTAAAGCTATTCTGTTCTTCAGAAGACACTGCAGAATACATAGATGGGTTTAAACTCAACAGTCAGGTAAATGATCTAGCACTTAACAGTTTTATTTTTCTTGCTTAAAAAAAAGCAATCCCTGACAAGTGTAGCACAAATAACCTTCCTTGGGATACTTTAAAAACATACTGTAATAAACTATGCATCCTACTGCAATGATTAGAATGTCATCTATTCAATTTCTGCATGAACAGCTGAAATTGTAAGTCATTACAATATTGCCTGCAATTCACTATTTTCTTAAACTATAAAAACTCACACTTATGGGGTATACACTGTATAAGACTGAAGTGTAGAGGTCAGTTAGGACAGAATCATGCCGCAACTGCATGTTTAGCATTTCAGGATGGCCATCTTTGTGTGCAGTCTACTGCATTGTTTCTACTTCTGCAGAAAGCCTGAAGACACCTTTCCATCTATCACCTTTCTCTTTAATATTTCAACTCATTTTAAAATTTAAACATACACTTAATGTGTAATATTATACAATCACTATCAAAAGCAATCTCCACTGAAAAAGCCAATTGTGTTAGGCAAGCCTAGCATGTGAGATAATGGTCTGTGGTGGCTTCTGCCTGCCTGGTGTGTCCTGCTTTAGCTCCTCCCTGGAAGGTCCTGCTTTGGTTCCTATCTGGAAGGTTCCAGTTTAGAACTCCCTGGAAAAGTCTTGACCCTTGGAGACCTTTCTAGATATTGCTAGCCACTTTTTCCGATGGAGGCTGGCCTCCGCCTCAGAATGAATGTGCATTTTTGTCAGCATAAAAGCCTAAGCCTCATGCGTTTGTGGGGTTGCAGAACTTCATACCATCCAGGTCAATGCTGCCTTCATGCGGAAGCCCACCACGGTGAAGCCTGCCTCCTCGCACTGCGATGATGATCCTTGGAGCTGGCTTCCTGATCTTCTTCACAGGGTCCTGGAGGTTGGTAATTTATACACTCTTCGGAAATATCTTTTACTATATCTCTTAGATTCTCTGTATTTTCCTGTATTAATAAACTAGTTGAGAGTTTTCTATTTGTCTCTTGTTTTCTCTCATCTGGAATCATCAAACTTTGGAATGCCGGTCTTTCAAAACAGGGTGTTATAAAGTACCGGAATAGTTTTCTTCTTTTGTTCTGGAAGATACTCTTTCAGCACCCACTGTAATGTTTTCATTGTCATCTCTAGAAGTGAATTGAGAAGCCAAAGGTTTTGTAGAACTGCAACCAGAATTCTGTGAGAGAGCAAACAGTTCAGCCAACTGCTCCCAGTATAGGCTAATACATATTCACATAGATTTGTCCTCCTCTTGCTTCATTTTGCCTGCATCCACCAACATGTCATTCCTATTCACTAAACATCCAGAATTATATGGTTCCCTGTGGTGCAACCTTTTAAAGGTTCAAAACCTAACAGTGGTGGATTATTCCACTGTTTATGTACATCGTGATGTGCAAACATTCTTGGAAATGGGAAAAGCATTTGATGAATGCACTCTCTTATAGGATGTAAAGACTGACAAAAATCAATCTACAAATCATAATTTTACAATAACTAAAAATAATCAAAATTAGACAATATTAAACTACAGAGAAGAATGTTAACTATTGATTTAGAATAACTATCTTCCTACTCCAGTTCTCTATGGATATTCAATGTCCAGCTTTAGAACAGCCCTGCATAACTCTCTTCCCATGCAGGAGTTTATTACCATGTGCACAGAACTCAAAGTTTAGGCTCATACACATTTAGACATCTCTATCTGGACAGATGGACAGTATTTTAGTGACCTGGCACACACATTAGATGCATCTAAACTACTTGTTTATTATGAAATGCATGATTTAACATATCCCAAAACGTGTTTATATTATTTAACATTTGGTCACTTCTCACTCTCCATCTAAACTGCCACAACAGTATCTCTGAAGACTGCACTTTCCATAATAAGGCCCCAACAACACTCACATTTCAGTGTCAATGTATGAAATATAGGAAAATCCAGACAAGAACACTTTGGGGAATGATCACATCATTATATTTTCTATACTAGTGCCAAAGTGACTGTATAAAAAATCTTAGATAGACCTCTGATTAGAAGTATCTCTTAAGAGAAAGAATTTTAGCAATTTTCTTAAGCTAAATCTGAAAGTTTGAAGGAGTAAGGACTGTATATTAAGAAAGAAAGGTTAAATCCAGAAGCAAATATGAATACAATTGCCTAAACAGAAGCATAAAGATTAGCTAGTCCACATTTTGCAGAAGAACTGATTCTTAGTTTCCCTTTACTATGAAACATGAAAAATCAGCCAAGAAGAAAGAGTGTCAAACAAAATAAAGCAGTGGTCCCATGCTGTGTGATTTAACTCCAGACAGCCTCAAGCTTGCCCCCCAAAACCTTTCAACCAAAATGTTTATTCCTCCTGGGGCCATAGTAGGAATCTTTCTAAACCATTTCAGAAAGTGTGCCCTATTCCCAGCTAGTATGCACCCTCATGAAGAGGAAGAACAAAGCACAAAAGTAACGTTTCAAAAATTGCTGAATACAACTGACTGAAAAGTGTCTGATGGTGGAATGACAAACTTTCAAGGCTGACTCAACATTATTAAAGCCAAGAGACAGTATTGATTCAGAACAATGTAAATGACTTCCATAGTGGGGACTGCACCACACACATCACCAAGTAGTTACATCAGCAAGTGGTTAAAGAGAAGGTATTCTAGAGAAAAAAGAGAAGACAACATTTCAGGATCCTGTTTCTGTCTCAAATTCAGCCTGACTTATGGCCCTTAGAAGAGTTATTGAACACTAATTTTGTAACCGGTGGGTCAAAGGTCACTTCTTTATGTCAAGTTTCTAAAAAGCACTGAATGGAATATACTCTCAACTGAGAGCTGATACCTATCTTATTTCCAGTGAAGCAGCCTCATATAGTAAAGCGCCTTCTTAAAATAATTCACTAATTGATTAAAGACTTCAGAACTCAAAGAAAAAAGGAATGGAGAAATCATTCCATAAATGATAGCAGCATGGGATCTAGCTCAGCATGTCAACAAAGGAGAGGAGAAAACAGATGTTTTAGCTATGAAGTGTAGAAAGTACGATGTTGCAAAAACTGCTGGTAACTCATGTAAAGGTGTGCTTATGATGTGCTTGCCCAGACATATATCCTGTAGTTTAAACCTCTACAAACATTGAAGAAGTAACACAGGCACTAAGTGCCACTCAAGAAGCAGCGAATTCAGCAAGGTCTCACTTGGCAGTGAGATTGACTGTATATTACGTTCAAATCACTAGGAAGTGTACAGACAAATCAAAGGTTAAAAAGCTTAAGAAGATGAAGTATCACTTTAGTTTGAAAATGAAACACTTGTTTTGTAAGAAAGAGACTAGATACTTATCATGTTAAACTCAATCTTGTGATAAATGGGAGAGATGAATGAAGAGCTGTAGAAACACTGATGACAAAAGCAAATAAGATATGGTTATACAGGGGAGAATTGGTGAAGACATATTTTAGAGAATTAAAAAATCAAGGAAATTTACAATGGCAATAAAAAGGCATATGACTGAGCATATATATAAAAGAATAGTGCAAGAAATTTCAGTGCAATACTACATGCAACTAACAAGGAATACAGAAGTCAAAGAAAAAAAAAAGAGTACAAATATTGTACAGATTCACTTGTCATACAAAAAGGAGAGAATTATAATGATCTGCCAGTCCAATTTCAATTACTTGACAGAGTCTGGAAAAAAAAAAAAAAAAAGAATCAATTAATAATCACCTACAGGATAATAAAGTGATGCAAATATCCAACACACATTTGTCAAGTGCAATCTGTGCCAAACCAATTAAATTTTCTTCGTTTACAGGTTTAATTGATAAGGTAGAAGTACTAGATGTAATACAGTTTCATTTTAATAAAGCTTTAAACACTGCCAGACATGCAATCTCCATAGGTAAGCTACAGAAAAATTACCTGTATATAAAAAAAAAACAAACCAAAACCAAAAAACAACTTGAGGTAAATCCTTAATTAATTTGAAATTAATGCACAAGGAGTAAGTATTAATATTTTGATTTTGAACTGAAAAAAAGACATTATGATGGAAATTCACAAGGTCCGCCCAGACAATATCTGAATTATCCTGCAGTGAACTGGGTCAGGGGAAAAAACACGGGTGATAGCCTGCAGGAGTACATACAAGCACTTTGTATTTTTGTGTTTCAAAACGATCTTTAGAATTAGAAACAAAGTAAATAAAGACCTCTGGGATGAGATTTGGTAAAGACAGATTCAAAACACTGAGTATAGGAAGAAGCCAGGAAATGCACCAAGAAAAAACAGGTAGAACAGGGCCAGACAACAAAACTGAAGAGAACAGGGGACCTAGAACATAAACAGTATTTAAAAACCCCAAACAAAACAAAACAAAAGAACAAACTCACTCTTGGCATATAAGCAGGACTGCAAAATACAGAGAGACAATTATTCTTGACAGTGATAGTATAAGCCGGGTTCTGAGACCCCAAAATAGATGCTGTCAAAATGCAGACTCTACATGAGGAAAACAATAAAGACAATAGATTTTAGAACATGACATATAAAGAAGAGCTGAAGGAACTTGATGTATTTGATTTACAAAAGAAAACATTAAAGCAAGATTCATGAGAGACTTACAATGCAAAAATCTGCAAAATGACAGTCATCCTATGCAGGGCAGGAAGAAACAAATGACAGGCATTGTAATTTGGTTCAAAGATTTACTTTAGATATTAGGAAAAGTTTTCTGACTAAAAGAGGTACTAAGCCTTCAGAGAGTTCTAGAAAGGCTGCAGACACCCTTTGATTTGTTATTTCTATAAACACATTACACAAACAGCTATTTTGGTGCAAAAGGATGCATAAGATGATTTCTTACAGACCTCCTAGACTTAAATTCCTATAGTTAACAGATTATCTTGTTACATCTGAGCAATTCTTGACCAACGGAAGTCTAAGCAAATTTGAGAAACCATTGCTAATGCATAAAGAAAATTAATCTTACTGAAAGTCACAGAAATACAATAAAATAGATATTTGAGTCTAAATGTGACTGAACCTCATAAGAGGTTGCAAGTGCTAACATGCTGGATATTCCACCTGATATTTATTTATATTAATTGATATACTTTGAGATTTGTTATTTTTCCCCAATAATATTTTCTTACTAACAATCAGGTTATTTAATGGCAAGGACAGCTGAGCTTACATTGTTTACTGGGGTTCAAACCTTGCATTCAAAATTACAATTAAGAAAAATGTGAGAACTTAGTATTTCTGGCAAAATACTTCTTACAACAGCTCCTTCAGATGGGAAAGATGAGGCCCTTTGACATTCTGGACAAGAACTTAATGAACTGCAAACCATCACATATGGTGACAGCATCCCTGCTGTAGGAAGAGAGGGACAGAAAAATGGATGGAAAAAACCTACCTATTTTCAGTCACTTTATCAAATGACTGCAATTAAAAAGCTGAATTCAACTGAAATACAAATTGTCACAAGGGCAGTTGATCATTCACACCTGTTTTGATTAACAAAGATATCTAGTGATTGGTCTGTATAAATGTCTCATCACCCAATCCAAACCTTGTCTTTTCCTAAACACTAATGAGTTAGATTAGGCATCACCTCAGGAGTAAGATATTCAGCCCTATGGAGAGGATACTTAGAACAGACTTCATATAGTAAACCCATCCATTTACCTAACACAGCACCACTGGCTAATTTATTAGTGGTTGCCAAGAAATCACACTGTTCTTTTATTTTCAGTGTTTCGGGTTTTTACCTGTATGATTTTAATATTTTATTTTTACTTTTTATTTTATTTTTTACTTTTGTAAAAAACAACAAGAAACCAATGTGAGATTCAAGTTGTAGGAAAGACAGGATGTTGTAAAAGAACAGAAATAACTTGAAGTTCTGTATAACAGAATTGACTATTTAAAACTGGCACTGGTTTGTTTTTTTTTTTTTTTTTTTCCTCTTTTCCAGTCTGTCAATAGAAATTTCTAGGCTTTAGGGAATGTTTTCAAACACACAAGCAGTTGAGTTCAGATTTTCCTGAGACAAAAAATGCTCCAGTGTTGTATTACCTGACAATATGCTAACCAATTTTTGTGCTGCTGTGATATCCTGTTGATAAAGCTGAATGCACTCATACAAAATCAGAAACAAAACAAACTCTATTGCTTTTCAGGCTAATAAACTAGCAGGCACATACAAAAAGCAACGTAATGAACATACTATGCGGTAGTCCTATTTATTGATAATTATCTTTTACATATCTGAGTAAGCTTATGTTCCTGAAGGTGTAGGGATGCCCTAAAGGAATAAAAGCAAGAATTAACACTCTAGTGCACATGTTAATTAGGATTTAATTAGGGAATATAAAAAATGCAGAGTGCAGGTTTTCAGCAAATGCATAATTACCAACTTACTGCTTGTAGGGTTCTTCCCCACCCCCTTTTATTTTTTCCTTGCAAACATTATAATTGTCATTTTAGGTAAAATTCTAGAAATTAAAATTCCATTTCAGTTTTCTGGAAGAAGTATCTTTCCTCTAGCACATTTTCATCAACTATAATTCTTTAACATTCCAGCCTTATTTATAATATTTTTCCTACATTACTTAATCAGCATGAAAGACATTAAATTGTTTTTCTTTATGCTTTTACTACATACACGGGATGTTGCCTATAAATTACACCATAACACTTTCCTTCAGCATCTGCTGTTAATCTGAATAATTGTTATGGTCAATATACACTAGTTCTTCTGAACAAGGCACAGGGTTTTCTAGAATTATTCTTTTTCCCACAAGAAGGAGAACATAATGAAAATACCAAGATCTATTGCAACACAACAATACTCTCCCCACACCTGCTTCCTGCTCCCACCCTTCTCTACCAACTAGATGTCTCACTTCATTCAGAGACTGATGGGATCCTGACATCAGTCTGCGAACTTTGAACCTGGCTTAAAACTCACAGTGCTCATGGGAATTCTTCCAATCATTTCTATGTGTTTGGGAATTCTCTAAGTCTGCTCGCTGTAAAATCCATGCAGAGAGAAATAAACATGCAATAAAGGCAAATTTTAAGATCTCTCTAGCTGGGCTTTGATAGGAACTTTTGACTAGGGACCTTCTAATGAAAGGGAATTAACAAGATGATTAAAGCTTTAAGAACATCTGATTTGCATGAGTATTTTAATTCTTTCAAAAAAGACTCTTTAAACATAAGGTAATCTTGTCAAATACCTTTCCTCCTTAATTATTAATGCTAACTGCTGCTCTTCATTGTTTTCTTGTCAAAATCAAATCTTTTTTAATGAACTTCTTTTCCTGTTTCTTGATATCTATTTTTACAGTCACAGTGCTCAATAAAACCTTAGACGATGCACAGCATGTAATTTGCTTCACTGGAAGACCAGTGTAACAATAACACCCTGAAACTTCCTAATTTAATCCTTGGACATCTTCAGAACCAACTAATCACATTCTAGCATGGTTAACATGCTTGTAAATGACTATACCCTTTCATTCATTCATAATATGACTCTCTACAGTACTTATTTGTGTTCGCAGTCACTACTGCTAACACTGCGGAGTAGCGGTCAATCAACTTGTGAGTTTAAGGATTTTTCATATGCTTCATTTTTATTAATATGCTGAACAAAGATATGAAAGAATAAAAATTAAATGAAAACCAAGGAAAATTCACACCCCCAAGCAAACAAGTGGAAAATCCTCCAATAAGATTGAGTTCTGATACCATGTTTAGTTGCATGAGTGATTTTTGATGCTGTTATTTAAGCGGGCAGTTTGGGTTCTGCTTCACTGAAGCCCCCAGAGTTCTACTGGCAGAGGCAGGAAAAAGAGAGACCCTTTGAACACACAAGCACTCAACACAACTGAATTAATCAGAAGGGAAACAATACCTACGATGCTAAATGAGAAATACCGGTGATAGGTATTTATGTTAAAAATTAATTCATCTAACTTCAGACACAAATACTTTATTTCTAAAAGAAAATAAAAATCTGAATTCCTCCCTTGTTGTAAAAATTGTTGAATCACTTTTAAATGATCTGTATAATCTGTACTTCATTTCCTTAATGCTAGTAGTGAAGCTTACTAGAAGCAATCAATATATTCCAGAAAACAAATTATAAGGAAAGATTTCTGACATTCAGTAGTCACCAGTTTCAAGATAAAACCAAAATTAATTGCTTGCAACTTTATCACCATATATCTGTACTGGTATTTAGACTACCTTTAGTCTTCCCTTTGCTTTCATTGAGCACAAACATTCACCTGCACTCAAACAGACTAGATTATAACATAATAATAAGCAATAGCTAATAAATCTGTGCTCTCAGTATATCACTCAGCTGCCTTTGATATCACAATATTTAAATGATCTATCACAGCATGAAACATTTCCGCTAAGTCTTTGTAAAGATTACAAACTAAATCCTTTAAAAATATTTTATAACCCATATTGTTTGAAGCAGTTTTCCTTTCCAGGAGGCGTACTGAATTTCAAAACATCATATTGGATTATGTTAAAAACAGCACAAAAATGCAAAGCTTTTATTATCACAGAGTTGCATGAAAGATTTCAGACTGGATGAAATAAAGCAGATGTTTGTGGATAATTACTAGGTCACTTACAGAATACTTACTTTTTGAGTACTTAACCATGTGTACAATTAAACAGGTGTTTTCCTACTAGCACTGTTTAAAGCAAGATCCTGGATAGAATTTATTTTTTACTTTTTTTTGTTAACCCTGAAACACCAAATGTGTCAACGGAAATACTTCAAGATTTAACACCCAAGACATAACTTTTTACAGAAACACTAAAAACATATGAAAACAACTGACCAAGAAATCAAACAGCTGATACCCCTTTCTGCTCTTTTTTCTCCACAGTAACATATCCCCAGCACACCACTGTAGAGCTGAATGTATGCATGTTACACGGCTCCAGTCATAAAATCAGCATTCACAGACTCTAGCACAGGCAAATAGAGGACATCTACGTGAAAAAAGACACTCACCAATACTTAGTTTAGAAGAATTACATAAGTAACATTACAATTTAAGTATTTCTGTGCAAAGTTTTGCCCTGAAGAAATTCTGTAGAGTTACAGCTTATTCAGGCAAGTCTGCAGACTAAAGTATGACTGAGACACGCCATGGTTTTACATATGATGGAATTTTAGGTACTGGATTTATTCTAACTGCAGCTACAACACATCATCTGTTGCAAAGATTAATAAAACAGACCATACTTGGCTTAACAAGGCTGCTTCTACCATGCAAGCTATCTCCCTTGTGTGTCTCCATGTGTCCTGGGTTCAGCAATTGGTCATTTTTTCTCCTTCTTAGTAGCTGGCACAGCACTGTGTTTTTACCTTTCAGCCTGGGAACAGCACTGATAACTGCAATGTTTTTAGTTGCTGCTCAGTAATGTTTAGTCTGACCAAGCACTTTCTGAGTCTCATGCTCTGTCAGGGAGGAGGAGAAGCCGGGAGGAAGGAGAGACAGGACACCTGACCCAAACTAACCAAAGAGGTATTCCATACCACAGCATGTCATGCCTGGGATGTAACTGCTCAATCAGGCTCAGTGGGTGGTATCGTACTCTCTTTGTTTGTTGTTTCCCTTATCGTCATTATTATTGGTGGTAACAGCAGTGGGTTTTGTTATACCTTAGTTACTGGACTGTTCTTATCTCAACCCATGGGAGTTACATTCTTTTGATTCGCCTCCCCATCCCTCCAGGAGCAGGGGTGGGGGGGAGGAAAGAAGGGAGGGGGGAGTGAACAAGCATGACTGTGTGGCTGACACCATGTCAGTATCATCTAGAATCTGCCTCACACAGCACCTAGTAGGAGTAATTACTAGGGACACCACAAGCTCTGGCATTTTTCCTTGTCGTGAAAATTGATCCCACGATATATGTAACACAAATTCACCATTAACCTAATCACTTCAGTCTACTGAAACACCGGAAGTACTGTAAGTAGTTACAATGGCTGATTTCACAGCACTTCAAAAAGGGATTCAATAGAACTGATTGTTTTAGAATTCTTTCATTGTAATTCAGTTCTGCAAATCTAACACTATGATTTTGGAAAATTATAAAGCTGTGGAGAATTCTCCACAAGGGGTAATTTCATAGAATCATAGAATCATAGAACAGTTAGGATTGGAAAGGACCTCAAGATCATCTACTTCCAACCCCCCTGACATGCCCATGGACACCTCACACTAAACCATATCACCCAAGGCTTCATCCAACCTGGTCTTGAACACTGCCAGGGATGGAGCATTCACAGCCTCCCTGGGCAACCCATTCCAGCACCTCACCACCCTAAGAGTAAAGAATTTCCTCCTTATATCCAGTCTAAACCTCTGCTATTTAAGTTTCCGCCCATTGCCCCTTGTCCTATCACTACAGTCCCTAATGAATAGTCCCTCCCCAGCATCCCTGTAGGCCCTCTTCAGATACTGGAAGGCTGCTAAGAGGTCTCCACGCAGCCTTCTCTTCATCAGGATGAACAGCCCCAACTCTCTCAGCCTGTCTCCATATGGGAGATGCTTCAGTCCCCTGATCATCCTCGTGGCCCTCCTCTGGACATGTTCTAACAGTACCATGTCCTTTTTATGTCGAGGACACCAGAACTGAACACAATACTCCAAGTGAGGTCTCATGAGAGCAGAGTAAAAGGGCAGGATCACCTCCTTTGACCTGCTGGTCACACTCCTCTTGATGCAGCCCAGGATACGGTTAGCTTTCTGCGCTGTGAGTGCCCACTACTGGCTCATGTTCATTTTCTCATTGACTAACACCCCCAAGTCCTTCTCCACAGGACTACCATGAATTTCCTTTTTGCCCAACCTGTAGCTGTGCCTAGGATTGCTCCGACCCCGGTGTAGGACCTTGCACTTGGCATGGTTAAACTTCATGAGGTTGGCATCAGACCACCTCACCAATGTATCAAGGTCCCTCTGAATGGCATTCCTTCCCTCTAGCATATCAACAGAACCACACAGCTTAGTGTCATCAGCAAACACTCAATTCCATTGTCCATGTCAGCGACAAAGATATGAAACAAGACCGGTCCCAACACCGATCCCTGAGGGACACCACTCATTACTGATTTCCAGCCGGACATTGAACCATTGACCACAACTCTTTGAGTGCGACCATCCAGCCAGTTCTTTATCCACCAAGTGGTCCACCTATCAAATTGATGACACTCCAATTTAGAGACAAGGATGTCGTGTGGGACAGTGTCGAACGCTTTGCACAAGTCCAGGTAGATGACGTCAACTGCTCCACCCCTGTCCATCACTTCTGTAGCCCCCCCTCATAGAAAGCCACCAAATTGGTCAGGCAGGATTTTCCCCTAGTAAAGCCATGCTGACTGTCACCAAGCACCTTGCTCTTTTTCATGTGCCCTAGCATGCCTTCCAAGAGAATCTGCTCCCAGATTTTGCCAGGCACAGAGGTGAGACTGACTGGTCTGTAATTCCCTGGGTCATCCATTTTCCCCTTCTTGAAAATGGGGGTTATATTTCCCTTTTTCCAGTTGTCAGGATCTTCACCTGTTTGCCATGATTTTTCAAATATGATGGCCAGTGGCTTTGCAACTTCATTCGCCAGCTCCTTCAGGATCCGCAGATGGATTTCATCAGGTCCCATGGACTTGTGTACATTCAGGTTCTTGAGATGGTCTCGAACCAGATCTTCTCGTACAGTGGGCCCACAGTCTAGGTTTTTACAGTCCCTGCATCCGCCCTCCAAGACTCGGGTGCTGGGGTCAGAGCCTTTGCCAGTGAAGACGGAGGCAAAGAAGCCATTCAGAACCTCAGCCTTCTCCAAGTCCTGTGTAGCCAGTTCTCCCGAAAGTTTCCGTAGGGGGCCTACATTGTCATTAGTCTGTTTCTTACCCACTACATACTTTTGGTATCAACAACTCCAAAATATAGAATCTAAATACAGAAGACATAATGTTCCTGATTCACACTGCATTAAAAACAATAAGGACTTTTTCACTGACTTCAGGTGGAGTGGGCAAAAACATGCACTGGAAAATATGAGAGAGGAGCTTTTGGGCTGACAGGAAGAGAACAGACCACAGTGAAACTAAGCTTCTGCTGAGGAAATAGCAACAGCTGAACTTCCAACTAAAAAAAATATATATATATATATCCTGAATAATTTAGCTCCTTCTGGACAATAGATGCATTCTACTGAATGTAAGATATAGCATTTAAAATTGGAGTTTGCAAAGCCAGAAAAATGTCGTATTTATGCTGTTGTGCATACCTAATTGACAACATTACCATTCTAACAGTACACATAATGATGACAGAATGAAGAACAAAACTCTCTAAGACCAGAGATTTTTTTTTCCTTTTTATTCTCTCTTTCAGCTGTCTCTGTAGCTGTTCTACTCTCTTCCAACACTACTCTTTGCTTTATTTTCTTAAGGCCAGTTTACTGTGTTGGATCTCTAGATCCACATTTAGTTGTTAAAAATCTCACACAGATACTTCCCCCATATGCATCCACAGCTTTGCACATCCGGACATTCCTTGCATCACAAGATGTTCCATGGAACCCAAACCTACACAGTTCTTCTAGCTCAGGACTGCTGAACCGAGAAGGCAGAAGGAGTTTGCACAATGACAAGGGCTCAGCTCCACTTCTTTGAGGATGATGAAAGACTGTTCACATCTTCCTGCACAAGTTTCCAGAACCTTTTGAGGAGGCATATTTCTGGGGAAGTTTGCTGCAAACACAATTCTGTTGTGTTCTATTCCACTAGTGTACAAGCTTATTTTGAGCAAGATAGGGAACCATCTTGAGAGAACCATCTAGGGAACTGAAGCCTGAATAGCTTTTACCTGAATAGCTTTTGCTTCCACTTCTGCCCCAGTTAGAGGGAACAGCACAGATGATCTATCATGACTAAGAAATATTCCTGCTTAGGTAACAGAAGATCTGGGATGCTATTCACAACCAAAACTAGTGAATGGCTTCTGCTCCAGTTTACCTATTCCAGTTTTAGTACAGAGGGTGAAATGAGAACAGTTACTATTTTAGTCACATGCTTCGTACTGAAATAGCAAAGATGTGAGTCCCAGTAAAGATAAGGCAAACTCCTTATTCACAATGCATCCTAAGGAGAACTCACATTGATTTCCAATAATTTATGCAGTAGGCATTTTAAATCAATGCTTTTCCTCATCACTGCCTCCTCCCTCTCTTATTTCTTCCTTCCTGACTCTGCAATTAAGTCATAATGCTGAACTTAGGATATCAACATCCTGGCTTTCCAAAACATAAAGCCCACTGAATGGATCAGTTCCCCACTTAAGAAGCTTTAATGTATAATGTGGCTTTGGCCAAAGGTGGAAAGAGCAGCACGTGCTTCCCTTCACATGTTCTGATGCATTATTATAACACAATCAATAAGCACACTGATGGACAGCTAACAGCTAACCTTATAAATAGGATTTCAGTTTACCTGCAGATTCAAAAGAAGAGCCTGTCAATGTTGTTGGGAGCTCACAGCTGAACAAAGCAGAGCGCTACTATCAGATACGTAGCAGACGAGTGTATGAATAATATTCTAATCCTCATTTAGTTGAAGTTCTTATGCATTTGCTCATGATATTTTTACAGTGCCACATACAACACAAGCAACCTGCCTTACAGCTACAATGTGGCCTTATTTACTATGCATTAAACACATCTACCCCATTAACATAATGTAAATCTCCTGGTATTGATTAAACAGACAAATATACATTGTGACAACCAATCTGCCACAAAATATCACACCTTGATACTTCAGGTAACAATACCTTTTGGCTTTAACTTCCCTCTAGTTACATCAATTCTAACATCACCATTGTAAGTACAAGGCTTATTCTCATTAGAGTAATTCTATTATTATTATTTTTAAAACCAGCAATACTACCAAAAAATCAAATCTAAATTCTTTACATCACTGCAAGTGACATATATGTTAGTTTTGCATCCAATATTCCATTACTGTAATTTTCCAAATAAAATTGGGAAAAATAGTGCTTCTTCCTGTGATTACTTTTTTTTTCTTCTTTTTAAAGTTTACTTGGAAAAAGGAGACAGTTTAATTTGACTGCATATCAGGTGGGTAACTGCCACCACCAATATGAGTTGTGAATATGAATATAAATATGAGTGGCAAACTGCACACCACCAGTGCTGACATAGCTAACAAAAGTGAGCAGTACAGGGCAAAAGCTTTCAGAATCTGCAAGTTAAACTTGCAACACCTGTAATATTCAACAGTGATTCTAGTAATAATGAACAACAGAAACAATTAAAAATATCAGCTGTTTGGGGTAAAAAATCAAAGACTGGTTTCTAAACAAGGCATCATTATTTTATAGAGCTATATATGAAAGAAATGATACATCTATAACAAGCAAAGTGTGATGCTTTTACAGACAAAGAGGACCTAGGTCTTGGATTCTTTATTCTTTAATTCTACCTTCTTTCAGGTTATTTTCTTATTTTACAAAACATATCAGTTCTTTCTAAGAAGTTGTCACTTCTTAAGAGGCCTTAAGGGTAATATATTTGCAATATACTACCTAGCCACTAGGATATGAGAGTGCATGCATTATTAACCCTTAACCGTGAAAAGCTGCACTACTCACTCTTGTGTCTTCACTTCTAACCAGCCACCACTGTAAACTGGTGTGAGAAAAGCTTCATATTGTGCCTGACCACCAGGTACACTTTTCTGTGTAATTAGAATCAAAACAATAATGCTTTAAACTGCTTTCATAGTCTCTCCAGAGATCTGAAATAACCTAAAACTGAAAACATGAAATCTGCCAAGATGCTGCAAATTGTATTCAGTGCAGACGTTCCTCAAAGGACTCACACTGCTCACAGCTGTGCCGGGGTACAGCAGCATGCAGGGAGATTCGGGGAAGGGCAGCAATTCTGAAAACATTGCTAGACCTTATGATTTGAGAAAGTATTTAAACCTTCACTGCAAGAACAGAAGATTAGGAAGGGCACTCGCTGGAACCTTTTCATACATACACTTGCTTGCAATGAGGCAATTACCTTTGGAGCTCATTTTGACCAGAGATTTCATGCATTTGCCAGAACAAATGATGGTGTGCATAATAGAGTTTCTAGTGAGGATTAGCCACTGCACAGCTGATTTGTACTGAAGAGAATCTGTTTAAGATGACAGGTAATTATCTTTGATTCAAGCTTGACTGCAGTTTACTTCCAGACAAGATATTGTGTGAGCATTTCCAGCATGGAACACCTCAAGGTCTTCATAATACGTATCAAGCTGGGATGGTATTAACTCACCTTTGACAGATGAATTCTCTCGCTCCCAAGAGATTTTACTTTAAAGCTTTTATTCACTGTAGATGTGACACTCAGGACTTTATACTTTTACAGCAGTTCTAATTCATATTTGTCTTACCTAGTTTAAATACCATAATACATATATTTCAAACATAAAATTTATGCATCATTGAAGTATTCTGTCTTCAGTTTAGACATGCTTTTGAGATCTCTTACTCATGATCACACATTGCAAACATTCTTTACTCCATCACTATTTTCAACTATTTGAGGTTTCCTACCCACACAGAACTACAGATTTTCAAAGGGTCTACACACCTTTCCCACACACAAGTCATGCTGCCCCTGCTCTGAGATAGAAGCCAGGCAGAAGCTTCAGCATGTACCTGAACCTTCCTTAGAAGCAGCTGACAACTCTCCTAAAGAGCTATATATACAGACCTGATGAAGAGTTCTGAATGAAGACAGACATCTGGGAATAATATGTATCTAAATAGTTCTGCAATGACAAGAAATAAGTAATATATTCCTGAAAGTCTTTTACTCCGGCCTCTCTTTGTTCCACAAGCATCTGCTAGCACTTCTGAAACATTTCCTTATTATTTTTGAGTCTATGTATATTAAGCCTGAATGTGGAAGAACCCTTTGCTCAGGTCTGTTGCACACAGAATAATATACAAACAAATACACAAAAATCTGTCTTCTGCTGTAACATATCTCTTTGCAACACTATGGTTTGTTGTTTTTTTTCCCTTATTGTCCATCTTTTTACCCCCTTTGAAGACAGTGGGCGACCAAGCTAAATGTTTTTTTGCACTGGCATGTTAACATGGCTTTATATAAGTGGAAGCAGGTTTCTTGCAGTTCAGACAGGTTTGTATCCCCATGAACTTACTTATTCTTTCAAAATGAATGATACTCAAGACTCTATAAAAGAAAAGGCAGGTGAGGTGCAGCTGACAAGCTATTAGGTCAAGAGAAGGGTGAAAGATTTGAAAGTCTCATAAAAAAAAACCACAGGCAAAAAAAACCAACAAAAAAGAGTTTGCATGCTTTGGCATTTCTTCTCGCACACTGTGGAGGAAATAAACCCAGCAGTGCAACGTGATGTGAAGGGTGAGTCGGGGAGAATTCCTGTTGCAGGAAGAAGGAAAAGAAATTCAAATCTTTCGAGGATATCTCAGAAACCCAAAGTGCTGCCATACAAGCACAGAACTGAAGACTGTGAAGAATTCTTTGTGAATGCTGGAGAATTTTCAGACTGAATCAGGGCGCAAAAAAATCTGCTCACAAAGATTATAGGAATCAAACTAAATTGCAGCTTCCTACTCTATTAAAAATAGAAATATACATACTGGATGATTCTTCCTTGACCTAAAACCTTATGGTCCAGGGGATGGATCTGGCCACCTCCTTTTCATCTTCTGCCCTTTCCTGGAAAAGCTGAGAAATAAAGTCCAGCCAGTGAATACCTATCCCAGTGCCTGTAATTTTTCTGGGCATTATGCTGACCATGAAAAAACTGCTCTTGCTCTGCCACCTCAGAAGGGCAGATAAGCCTCTAGGCATGTATTTCACTGCACAGCATGACTCAACATAGAATCAGCAGTAACTGTTATTGCAATTGCAATTCAAAGCTTGGGTTCAGATGTCCATAGCTTCTGAAATAGTATCACTGACCAAAAGGCAGGGTACTATTTGCTCCAGACATACTTCTTGACCACAGTTCCATGGCCAGCTACTTCCATGTTGATCTGTCAAGTAGCAGAACACACACTAACAGAATACAGGGAGCACAGACCTATTAAAATGGCTTTGTATCATGTTAAATATTTGCTGAACCAAGTGTATGTGGGGAAGAGGAATTAATGGCAGGCTATAAGAGAAAAAAACCTCAGGCTGCATAAGAACAAAGTAATACTGCATCATCCTTAAAATTTTCATCATGTTTTTTCTTTACACCTTGATATTTTCTGCTGTAGTAAGACTGTCCTTTGCCAGCAAATTGTATTAATTGTCAAGCCAAAAAGAATTTAAACAAAGCTTCCCAGTGAGAGCTCTCGAAACTCAATGGTAGTAATTAAACCTGTCTCTGAGAAATTTAAGCAAATTCCAATAAAGGTGGGTTTTTTCAAATTAAAATTTATTACGTGGGCTTAAATAATATTCAGTACTAGCAGTCAAAAGTGCCAGACACAAACATGTTCATCTGTTCTTTCCAGACTTTTTAGCAGTTTTCAGAATTCTGTTGGATTACACAAAGATTTAAAAGGGATAAGTAGTTTCAGTAAGTAGTATCTCACATTTCTTTCTGCTTTTAGTTGTACACATATTTAACTGAGTTGTAAGATTTAGCTCTATTTCTCATGAAATAATATGTCAGTTTCAACACAGATCTACTGCAGATTAAGGCCTACTCAATTTGCAAAACAAGAATTAACACAGTTTTCTTTAACACTGTAAAATTTTGAAAACAAACAGATCATGGGAAGTACCAACTCATCTCATTTTAACTGACACATTCACACCTTTGCTGATAGCATTTTTTGGCTAGAGAGAGCTTTCTGCAAGGTTGGGTTAACAATGCAGCAGAGTTTATGTTTACATAGTGACAGTTGTATCCTGGAAACTGGAAAAGACAGTTTCCTCAGCAATTTGACAATCCAACACAGCATTGTATATTGTAGCTTATTTTTCAGCTTTACTTTTTTTTTCCCTCTAGTGATTTGTTTTTCTGTGTTTTTTGGTGGTGGTTTTTATAACAATGCTGGAAAAGTTTCTGGAAATTTAATTGAATTAGCTGTAGCATAAGGCAAGCAGAAGTGCTCTTACTGGCCTACAGCCAGTGAAAAAAGTTACAGAACTTCTACTAGTTTCCTTAGTAAACAAGATCAGGCTTATCCTGCAAAAGCCTAAAATTTATTCAAATCCATTTTAAATTCAGGGACAATCTTCCCATTAGAAATCTGTGCCTTCCCCAGTAAAAAGGACACTTAGAGCTTCTAAGAATGACCACTATAATCATAAATACATACATGTTAGAACAAAAGTGAAAAGAACTGTTATAACTTATTTTCACTTTTCTAGGTCATTAATATCCTCAAAAGCAAGTTGAAAAATTAATTTCTTCGAGTTTGCTGAGAAACACTTCAGGACAGTTACCAGCATCGACAGTTCTACATTTTCAAGTACAGAAATCATTCCTCCCTACTTTCACACACCAATTTTAACTTGAGGCTACCTATAAGCCATAGCCAAATGTACTTCCTACTTGGCCTGTTCAAAGTCCAGTTATTCTCAGTAACACTGGAGATCTCTGGTTCATACCCTCACAACATAAGGGGTAGCATTTTTTTCCATTGCATGTTACAGAAAAAAGAAAACAAAAAAACAAGCTTAAGTTGTTAACGTCTTGCCAATGGTGAAATGGTATAAATTTGTATTAGAAAGATGAAAACCATGGTGTCCCCATCTTGGATCATACAAATAGCTTCACAGAATTAATGCAGAAAAAAAAAAAAAAAAAAGATACACAGAAATGTCTCGTTTCAGTTCATTTCATTTGTTCCTTTTCTTTCCCTTCTGACCTTCAAGTGCTACCACAGGAACAAGCACAAAACACAGAACGCTAATCAAGGCATTCCAACCAGTCTTAATAACTCTAATAAGCACTCTACCATATGAATCAGCATCACAGTATAAAAAAATCCTTCCATTTTCAAGCAACATTCCATCACATTATGCACATTTCTCACAATACCTTTGCCAATGAAAACTTACCATCACCTCTGCCAAAACTCAACACACTGTCAGGGTTACATTTAGTTGCTTAAAATTAAATTAATGAAGTACTGACCTTAATTCATTTTTAACTATTAACAGTTTATTCAACTTTATTGTACCCTAAATCAACAATTATGGCTTTTGTTTGCTTTTAATGCTTTAGGCACTATCAGGATGGACTGTTCACATTTGCAAAAAAAAATACAATGGTGTTCTGGATAATTCTTCTTCTGGAGATGTACATTTGCAATTAAAATTAACTGCAATGATTAAACACCAACACTTCCCTCAATTATCTGAGCACTCACATTAGAAAAAAGAAACATTAAAATATTTATTTGCAAGAATTAGAGAACATTACTTTTGGCCTTAGTGAAGTCTAAAATGCTCATTAAAGATCTGAGTGAGCTTTGGAATACTCAATTTCCCATTAAAGCTAAAATATTGACCACAGCACAACACACTTTCCTTCTGAGCTCACCTACAAGTCTAAATCAATTCCTCAACTGTCTGAATCTTTGAAGCAAGTGGCTTTTTGAAAATACCAAGATTCAAGGAAACTATGAGCATCAATCCCTTGAATGAAAGTATTTCCTTCCCCTTGAATGAAAGTATTTCATTCTTTTACCCTTTCATGACTCATAATACTTGTTAAGGAGAAAGAGACCAGAAAAAATCCCCCAAACATCCTTACCAGTTAAAGTTCTATGCAGCACACGTAACTTTAACACCTCACTGCTTTGTAAAAATTTTTCATATGACAGTCTGATGCTGTGAAGTTCAGCAACATTTCTGAAGTACTTGTGTAAGTATTCCGCACAGCACATATGGAAAACACTAAAGTGCAACTTCAACACATTTGTACATGCTGTTCATTAGCAAACCCATAAATTGGTTGTAACTCTGTGTTTTGACATGTCCTGGCTAAAAGGTGTTGAAATACTGCCTGTAAGTTCATAAAACCACCCCTGATCTCCAGCAGGATCAGTGTCACATACTTGAATGGTACGAAGTGAATCTTTTAGAACTAAATGGAGGATGCAGAAAAATTTATTAGTGAGGTTTTGGATACCTTGTGTAAAGCAAATGTCTTTTTAGCACTGTAGTAATTAGATCTATATAGCATTGCTATACAATGAACCACAGCAGCACTATTACTTTGAAGCTACAAAATAGTCAGAGTAATTCAAAAATGCTGCTATAGAATTAACTAAAAAAATGCTACAACTCACCTCAAAACTACTTGGTCATGATGAGAGAAAAGGCTAAATAATATGTAAATTCATATAGTCAAATATGCATAGATCAAAATTGCAGAACTTCATCCTCTTGGTGGACAGACTTGGGAAACATCATATATTATTAATCTTACTGGCTAATTTCTAATTAGGAACCCATTAGCAGTTCTAACAACTGTAGGTTTTGATGGATTTGCTGTAAACCTGGCAAAAAAAAAATTACTAGCTTACCTTTTGCACAGGATTCCTCCATCTCTCCATTATCATCCAATACCATTCAAATCTGGATTAAAAATAAAAATACTGACCTAATTTTCTAGATGTACAATGACTTCTTACTTTCTTCTGTGGACTTCTCATTATAGGATCATGCTAGTTTCCCTTCATTCAAACTATTTTTTTTTTCTTAATTAAGAAAAGAAATCTGAGGTATTTCCTATCTAACAGAGTTCACTCATACACATAAGTTTGAATGTGTACGTTAAGAGAAAAGCATACATGAAATCACATGCATAAGGCCTACTGGCAAAAAGGAAGAATAATAACATTAGTGGGATCCGAGTTCAAGATAGGACAGTTTCATTGAATATGCAAAAGAAGCTCAAAGAAAACAAATGCATTTCACATAAGGTGATGTGAGGCTACAAGAAGGCAGGCAAGCTGACATGAAAAATGAAGCAGCTGCCCAAGGCCTTGTTCATCGAGATATACAATAATGGCATCACTCTTCCATAGAGGTGGAATATTGAGTTGAACTATTTCTGTTACTTAAGCTTATAAAAGCCAAATGAGTCAGGGAATAAGTCCTGCTGGATTTGTTCATATCACCAAGTCACTATGAAAATTCAACACCAGTAAAAGTTTGTTTTCAGAAAAAGGTGTAACATAAGAAAAGCTGTGCAGCGTCTGCAACAGAAAGATCGCAAATGTTTATAGGGCTCAGTCTGCCCTGTGCTGAAGAGACAGCAGAACTTTAAGTAAAAGAAGATTTATTAAAAAACACCCAGATGTCTTTCATCTGCAATAAAAAAGTCTAAACGGAGTATCTCCAGAATCAGTAAGGCTGAAGAGATGCTTTCACATATCCATGTACTGCTAAAGAAAATGGCCTTGAGAATCCAGGTGCATATTTCTAAAGAAGATTTGAAGGCTTTTAAAACTTTCACTGCTCATTAACGACTGCTGCTTATTTTTAAATCCTGTTTAAGATACCTTGGATCCTGAGTACACTGAGGTGCAAATTCCATCATTTTATCATTCTCACTTTTGTAAGTCAGTGTGAAATTTTGTTTTGTAGCAGAATTAAATAAGTACAGGAAGAAGCTGAAAACTCTCATGGAGCAGGATACAACAGACTGTCATTACCTTGTGTCCCACAATGAATACAGCACACATCACATACACAAAGAAGATATACTAAGAAGACTAAAAGGACACAAAAGGACTAGAAGACTAAAGGACATGGAACTGTTGGAACAAGTCCAGAAGAGGCTACTAGGGTGATCGGGGGACTGGAGCACCTCCCATATGAAGACAGGCTGAAAAAGTTAGGTCTGTTCAGCCTGGAGAAGAGAAGGCTGTGTGGAGACCTCAGAGCAGCTTCCAGTATCTGAAGTGGGCTCATAAGGATGCTAGGAAGTGACTCTTCATTAGGGACTGTAGTGATAGGACAAAGAATATCGTGTTAAAACTTAAACAGGGGACATTTGGACTGGATATATGGAGGAAGTTGTTTGCCGTGAGGGTGGCGAGGCACTGGAATGGGTTGCCCAAGAAAGTTGTGAATGCTCCATCCCTTGTGGTGTTCAAGGCCAGGGTGGACAGAGCCTGTGTGCCATGGTTTAGTGTGAGGTGTTCGTGCCTGTGGCAAGGGGGTTGGAACTGGATGATCTTAAGGTCCTTTCCAACCCTAACTATTCTATGATTCTATGATTCTATGACTAATGCAAACCTGACAAAGAATAACAACCTACAAAAACTGATTAAGTGCTTTTTATCTCAAGCCTGTGGATATTCACTGGAGCAAAATGGACTGAGTGACAGCACTGTTTGCAGTTGGATCAAAGATGACTTAGTGCCGATGACAACTGGATGCCAAGTCATTGAAAAAAAAAGGTATGTTTCAATTAAAGAAGAAAATTGCTCATAAAATTTCACTTCTGAAATCAAGCAAGAAACTCCTGTATTCTCCTGTGTTTTCACCTGTGTTTTCATGCTCTTTTCCGTGAACCTGTAATCCCACTCAGTGGAACAAAGGAAAGATCTCATTGCTTTGATCTGCATGTGTATATACTTAGTCCCTTTTATCCCCCTTCTCTTTCAAAATATCATAACCATGGAAATCTTGGGGGGTTGCTAACTGCAGTAATATTAACTAATCAGAGAATCTGAATTTATTCTATATTTCACTAATAGAAAGAATCAGTTCATTTTTACCCACTACTACAGAAGCTTTCAAGTACTAAACTTGACTACACCATGTTTGCCACATGTGAGTTATTCCCCAGATTCATTTCCACTAAACCTAAAATAAGAAGCTAAATAGCCCTGCTGCTATAACACACTATAACATATTTTATCAATGATTCCTTTAAAGATCACAGACTCACAATGAAAAGCACAAAAGTAGTAATTCACAATTGAATTCAAAACCCCTATAAAAGTACACATTACATTCAAATTCATAACTCATGTACACAATTGGATCTTCTCTGGCAAAATGAGAAAATGTTAAATGTTTGCAAAAAAAAGAGGCAAAATTGAAAATTAAGGGCTAAAGCAGAATTGTTACTCAAATCTCTTAGTGTTTAGCTGTCTGGCTGTCTCAGACATTTCCAAGTCATTTAATAACTTGACTTCTCTTGCTACTGCAGTTTAATTTTTACAGCAGCACTGTCCAGATTTCAGGAGAAATCACAGTGTTTGGTATCCACTACCACTCCCATCCAGTCACTGGCCTTTGAAAATTTGGTCACTAGCTTGTTCAAACACAAGAGACTTACATTAAACTGCTATATGCCTCTCTATCAATTTTATTATCTTTTCTACAAAATGAATACACCAAGAAATTTAACAAAATGTTATTAACATCTACTTGATAGACATTAATTGTCATGGATAGCAGATTTATATACACCTCTAGCCTATAATGCATGTTGCTCCCCTTTCTCCTGAAATAAAACTTTCTTCTGCTGAAATTTCAAGCAGCTGGATTTTAAAAATATCCTTTCACATTTACTTAAACATATTTAATTCCAAGCACTGCCTTTATAAGTGATGCTCAGTGCAGTTGTAATATATTTTTTAAAGCATACGAACAATGTCAGTTTTCCATCTGTTTGAGGCCATGGTTTTCTCTAATGGCTTGGGCACCTAATTTCTCTTCTGAGACCTCCCTTTTATCTCTTGCTTGAATATAAGCAAAGTCTCCACACCTTTGTTGTCCTAGTTCAGATAAGATGATACACATCAGTCCCAAGGAGTGGTCCTGTACTGAGGAAATAGTAATAAATTACACTTTCCTTCCTTTGAAGGGACTGAATGCTGAGCTGCATCAAAGGGAGCATGACCAGCAGGTGGAGAGGGGTGATTCTCCCCCTATACTCCACTCTCCTGAGATCCCACTTGGTGTACTGTGACCCCAGGGGCACACAGGCCTGCTTAAGTGAGTCCACAGGAGGCCACAAGGGTGATAAGAGGGCTGTAGCACCTCTGCCATGGAGACAGGCTGAGAGAGTTGGGCTTGTTTAGCCTGGAGAAGAGAAGGCTCCAAGGAGACCTTAGAGCAGCTTCCAGTGCTTAAAGGGGGGTTACAAGAAATGTGGAGAAAGACTCTTCACAAGGCTATGTAGTGACAGGAGAAGGGAGAATGGCTTCAAGCTCACAGAGGGTAAATTCAGATTAGATCTTAGACCATTATTCCCTGTGGCAGTGGTGAGGAACTGGCAAAGGGTGCCCAGAGAAGCTGTGGCTGCCTCATCCCTGGCAGTATTCAAGGCCAGGTTGGATGATGCTTAGATCAACCTGGTCTAGTGGAAGGTGTGCCTGCCCATGGCAGGGGCTTTGCAACTATATGATCTTTACTGTTCCTTCCAAACTGAATCATCTATGATTCTATGACAGAAACATAGAATGCTGGAGTATCCATAAAGAGGAAAAATCCTTTCTACAATGGAAGATTTTGTTTATTCCTTTAATGACACACTTATTCACAAGGGCTTTTCAAACATGTACCTAAAACAATAATAAGTATCTCAAAAAATGCCCTAGTTTTAAAGGCTGAGCACACACAGCTCTTGAGCTAAATATCCAATCACTTGTTTGTGGCATAAGGACTATTCAATAACTTGAATTTTCACTGGGTTTTGTTCTCATTAACACTGAGGAATATCAGCTCCATGGTGTAAGAGAGAACTACTGAAAAAAGGATGGCTTTAGAGAGAACAGGAAAACTGTGATATAGGGTTTGGTATTGAATATACAGATGTGAGATGTGCACATCTAAATGCTAATAATTTTATGCTGATGTTCTTGAATAGTAATAGAATTATTTGGCTTGTTGATTTGGGTTTGCTTTTCTTTTGTTTGTTTGTTTGTGGGTTGTTTTTTTTTTCTGCTTTAGGGCTTTCCACTTTCTCTCACTAAACACACACAATGCATTTTTGTGTCTCTTGGACATTCTTCTGGTACAGAATATTAGAAACACTATAGTTCTGGTGGCTGCTCTAATGATAACACCTTCAGAGAGGTCAGTATATTGTCAATCTGGCAGAAATATCTGGTCAGCTGTCTAGGAGTTATTAGTTAAAAAGGTTAAAATACCATACAATCTCTTCTCCATTCCTCACAAGAAAGCAAAGTTTTTTACTTTCTAGACTACAAAGCCCCCAGTTTTCCAGTTTTTAAAGAAAACTGTGTCTTTAAGAAAGACAGTATTTATAAATATATTTCTCACTTATTTTTAAAAATCATTACAAATGAGGAAAAGAAGTAGGACAGACTGGTAGGGAAACAAGAAAGCAGAACTGACCTTTCTATAATTGTCACTCTAAATTACAGCCTTATGACAGAGGCTCTCAAGCACTAAGTTACAATGGTCATATTTTAATGGAAAAGTGTATAACCTGATTTTTAAGTGCGTGTGTGCATTCTCTGTACACAAAGGAAGGTACTTGTTAACAGGAAAATTCCTACAAGAACTATTTCCTTCTGATGAAGACACATTATTGAAGAGAGCAGTGCTTTTGTTCCGCCAGCACAAAGAAGAGGAAATTTTAATATTCGTCCATATACATGACTGTGTTCACAAACACACACAATGCATAAAATTTTCAGTCTTTGATCTGTCTTGGACTCAAAGTCTCTGGTTGTTTAGGTTCACAGAGGAGTTTCTGGTGCTTGTGCAGACATAATTTTACCTTATAAACACACATTAAAAAGAATAAACACTCATAAACTAAAAGATAGAGAATAGCTACAT
Source organism: Melopsittacus undulatus (assembly GCF_012275295.1). Lineage (NCBI taxonomy): Eukaryota > Metazoa > Chordata > Aves > Psittaciformes > Psittaculidae > Melopsittacus > Melopsittacus undulatus. The sequence goes on along the minus strand of NC_047557.1, from coordinate 94,961,063 downwards.
GAAAAACAACAAGGTGCTTGGTGACAGCCAGCATGGTTTCACTCAGCGGAAATCCTGCCTGACCAATTTGGTGGCCTTCTATGATGGGGCTATAGAACTGATGGGCGGGGTAGAGCAGCTGATGCCATCTACCTGGACTTGCACAAAGTTTTTGACACTGACATCCTTGTCTCTAAATTGGAGAGACATCAATTTAACAGGTGGACCACTCGGTGGATAAAGAACTGGCTGGATGGCCACACACAAAGAGTTGCGGTCAACGGCTCAATGTCTGGCTGGAGACCAGTAATGAGTGGTGTCCCTCAGGGATCAGTGTTGGGACTGGTCTTGTTCAACATCTTTGTCGCTGACATGGACAATGGGATTGAGTGTGCCCTCAGCGAGTTTGCTGATGACACTAAACTGTGTGGTTCGGTTGATATACTGAAGGGAAGGAATGCCATCCAGAGGGACCTTGACACACTTGTGAGGTGGGCTGATGCCAACCTCATGAAGTTTAACCATGCCAAGTGCAAGGTCCTACACCGGGGTCAGAGCAATCCTAGGCACAGCTACAGATTGGGCAAAAAGGAAATTCAGTGCAGCCCTGCAGAGAAGGACTTAGGGGTGTTGGTTGATGAGAAAATGAACATGAGCCAGCTTCAATGTGTGCTTACAGCCCACAAAGTCAACCGTATTCTGGGCTGCATCAAAAGAAGTGTTATCAGCAGGTTGAAGGATGTGATGTGATCCTGCCCTTTTACTCTGCTCTCGTGAGACCTCACTTGGAGCATTGTGTGCAGTTCTGGTGTCCTCAACATAAAAAGGACATGGAACTGTTGGAACAAGTCCAGAGGAGGCCACAAGGATGATCAGGGGACTGGAGCACCTCCCATATGAAGACAGGCTGAGAAAGTTGGGGCTGTTCAGCCTGGAGAAGAGAAGGCTGCGTGGAGACCTCAGAGCAGCTTCCAGTACCTGAAGTGGGCCCATAAGGGTGTTGGTGAGGGACTGTTCATTAGGGACTGTAGTGATAGGACAAGGGGTAACTGCTTAAAAATTAAACAGGGAACTTCAGATTGATATATGGAAGAAGTGCTTTCTTGTGAGGGTGGTGAGGCACTGGAATTGGTTGCCCAAAGAAGCTGTGAATGCTTCATCCCTGGCAGTGTTCAGGGCTAGGCTGGACAGGGCCTTGGTTGACATGGTTTAGTGTGAGGTGTCCCTCCCATGGCAGGGAATTGGAACTTGATGAACTTATGGTCCTTTCCAATCCTAACTATTCTATGATTCTATGATTCTAAATGAGCTTAACATGCATTTCTTAAGACCTCGCCTATAATTTCTAGTTTGCTGTGATTTCTGCAAATGGAGTCTATGAAACATTAATTATTTAGAGAAATCTGTGTTGAGGACCCTATTTGCAGGATAAGATTCACAATACTCAACATGCAGTATTGGGAATTTCAAAATTAACTGAGATACATAAAATGAAGGTTTAAATGAACAAAGTGCTAGCATCAAATGTGCCTCAAGCTTTTAATACAAAGTAAGATTAAACTGATACATTACTATAATGCAAAGCATTAATGCTCTGCCTGTTCTATGAGACACCAAAATTCTAGTGAAGCTCATGGGCATGTAGACTACCACTTTTTCCGCTATATTTAATAAACTTCTTTAAGAGTAAAAGTGATTGAAAGAATTCCTTTACTGCCAAAACACTAGGATGGTCAACTGTAACTGTAAAGTGCTCCCCAAAAGTGAAAAGGATGAACCAGTTTCAGAACGGATATATAAGGCACTGATTTTCTACTCAGGAGCCCTTTTATGCCCAAATAAATTCATAAGCCATGAATTTAGACTGACTGCATTCTTTGTAGCTGTGCAGCACTACGGCTCAGGGACAGCACACTTACCATTTACACACTAGTTCTAGACAATATCTGGACTAAATAAGCCAGTACTGAATATGATTTTTTCCATCACTTTCAAGTCTGAGTGGCATGCTAACGAAGAGAACATGCACAGGTACAATCTGCAGAAGGAGAAAAAAACAAGCTTTCCACAGGGAAGGCAGGACGCCTGGTTGTCATAAAGGCTCATTCAGCAATAGATGTATTATAATTGTTTATGACCTGTAAAAACAATTGCCTACCTCAGAGTTGTAGGAGCTGTTACCAAATTTTATGTTCCAGTCCCATGTGTAATCTTCCATAGGCAGAGTGTGCCTTCCAACAATGGAAACTACAGTAATGGACTTGAGATGTCCATGTTTATTACTGCTTTTTCTCCTGCACATCAGAGATTTGCTGAGACCTATAGCAGCCACACTACTTACAGTTTCCCTGTTTCTGGATGGGCCCAAAACCTGCATTCATTAACATAGTTAATGAGTACTGTGAAGCATTTTAACTTTCTGGGAAGCCTGAAAACATGATTTTCATGATCTTTCCAAATTGCTTTCCTCCTTTTCTCTGCATAAAGCCAGGAAAAAAAAAAAAAGTAAAAAAAAAAAAATCATTCACTGTAGAAAGGAGAGGAGCAACCCACAAAGAGGGGACATTAGTCATAGAATCATAGAATGGTTAGGGTTGGAAAGGACCTTAAGATCATCTAGTTTCATCCCCTCTGCCATGGGCAGGGAATAGAATCATAGAATAAATAGTCCTCCCCCCTCCATCTTTCTTGCTGTTGCTATTGTTCAGACCTGGTATCAGTATAATGACAGTAGCTTCACACTTGCAGCTTTGTCTAATAATAATGAAGATGGCACTAATGCTATAAAGTTGTCAGAACCATGCTAGGCTAACCTCTGTACCTCTCTGGACAAAGCAACTTTAAGATACTTCTTCCTCCTAAGCCACAGCTCATCTTTGAACTTCTTACACTGCATTAGTTTACGGTACAATGTACACATTCCGAATAATATCCAATGCCGCTTCTTGATGAGGATTAGTATTTACATATGACTTAGCAATTGGATTCAGTTGCAAACAGAACTGAGATAAAGAGGCACTCTACTTGGACAATAAACACATATAATTCAGTTACCCTGTATCAACAAACTCCAGCACATAGGACTCAGCCAGAGCCAATGAATTACCTTAAATCACATGTACTATTTAAAGATTTATGACATAGCAATCCACACTAGCTGCTTTTGCTGAATGTCATCAAGTCGAATGCAGTCTCTGGTACGTAACATACAATTTACAAAGATAAATGAGTTATAGAAAGTCCAACAAAAAAAAGAACATCAACTATAATAAAATACAAGTCTGTAAAGTACACGGAGACTATTTTTAAGTTTTTGTTTCTCAAAAAGCCACAACTGTCCTATTACCAAAACAAAAATCCTATCAGATTCTGAAAACCTGAGGAGAATTTTAAGGAAAATAAAACCACTTTGCTGCACATTAGTGTTCAGGTGCTCTGAACATCAAACATGCATCAGGTTCTCAACAGTTCAAATGCAAACATCTGTAGTTTTACATACTTTTAAGCTATGTGGATCTTCCTTGTTTAATTGCCTTAGAACACACATCAAACATAATTGAATGAGAAAGATAAGACTTTCCTTTTTGAGGAAAGAATTGTTCTAAATTCCATTGAACAGGAAACTAAACTAATGTGAAATGTTCCCCTTCACATCCTGATCAGGGTATGAGCAACCCTGAGCAAACAGATTGTGTTTTATCACCTGTTTTATTGTCTCCTTATGTACAAGCACCATTGTTATCAAGTGGGCACATTCCTTAAGTCTCTGCAACATCACAGCCCCACAAACATTTGATCTACAGGTATAATTATGACAGAATATGAGAAGGTTGATGTATTTGTCAGGCAGAGAGGGAATGTGAAGAGAAAAAACCCAAATGGAAAATGAGAGAATATCACTGAGTCTTCTATACTTATCTTTATGCTTTAATCCTACCAAGCGAATATTCCATTTACTGAAAGTAGAATTGCACACACAGAAAACTCTAATATGAAACAAGATTTTATTATCACTTCAAATTCAGATAGGTATTTTGAATTTAACTCTAAAAAAGCCCCACTAGACACATTTAATACATCTGAGCTGAACAACATTAATTGTCATAAGTACTAAACATTCCATTTTTTTTCCACTCTGAAGAATATTAGGTAAGTGATTTGCTACACAGCCTAAGAGACAGACTTAAGAAAGACTGTATTACACCTGTGTGGAAAGAGCAGGAGACATACTTTCATGCATATTCCTAAATTAATACATGTCTGAACACAGTAATTTAGAAAAGGAAAATTTACAAGAAACTTTAGGAGGCTACATCCATCATTCACCAAATAGAATGAGAATTTCTCCACTGAGAAATTCAGAGGACTCTAAGACTAGCACAATACATTAAAAAAATACTAATGGGTTTAACTTCAGTTCTCTTCCAGAAGTGTATAGAAAACCCTCTTTCAACTAATAGAAGCAAACATGCTTACTTCTAGTTATAAAATGTTCTCTGATTTCAGGCAGACTGGGCTTCAATAAGACTAAGATAGCAAGTGAAACAGTCACTTTTCTATATTTCTGTATAAGTGTACAAAGCAAATAAGTGTACTATAGCAAATATTTCATAACTATCACATGTCCTTGTATGATGAAAATGCATCAAACTGAAATCATCTCAGCCAGGGATTCAATCAAAAAAAGCTTATGCTAGGACTAAAAAAAAATTGCAAAAGGAATCTGCAATAAAAAAAAAAAAAGAAATTTTGTTTCCTGGCTTCCACATAATATTGTTCTGCCTTCTTACTAATAATAATGAATTCCATTATAGAGGGTTTTTGAAAAGCGCATGTGTCCTTTCTATTTTCGGTTACTGCAAGTTTCGTTAGATATGGCCATAGCGCTTTTCATTCTTAAGAAAAATCTTCCTGAATAAAATGAGCAAGAATGGGATCCTCAGCACAGAAACTGCTCTCCATAGAAGTGCAATATTACAGTTCTACTGACATTTGTTTTATTCAAACTCATTATAGCAGGTTCACGTTTACTGCTTGTCTTAAAGAACAATGACATACACTTTTTACAGTTTACTTTAAAACTTTGTACTGATGCACAAATAATATTAAATACAGTTGATTCCACTTACCAAAAGTGCCGTTCTCTTAATGACTGGTTTGGCATTTTTTATACTGTGATGTTAAGAGAAGCTTTAGGGTCCAAATTAATCTAAGTGGAATTGATCGGTAGGCAACAGTGTACGTGAAGGCACAACATTTTTGCTTTTTGTTCTTTGAAAATGCTCAGGCAGAATCTTGTAACAAACTTAATTCTCAGCACATGCATTGAATAACAAATATTCTAACATTTATTAAGTGTTAGAAGAAGGTAGGCCACTTCAAACATCTTTAGAATTCTAGCTGTTATCAAGAGGAAGACAAGTTAGGAAAGAGTTATGAAAAAACGCTGCCAGTTAGAGGAGGAGATTGGAAAATAACATTTACTTCATGGAACCTCTACCTTCTGAAGAAACCTGTCACTACAGCCTAATTAGCTCAACCAATACATTCATAATCATTGCTGTGTATTACACACATGAACACAGTCATATAAAACAAGCTTAATTTTCTTAGATATTGCACTATTTATTTTTTCTATATTTATTAAGACAAAAAAAAGGTTGTGCTTGCTGAAACAATACCTCAGTTCTCTGGTTTTTATAAATTGTTTGCACTGGAGAAATTCTTTTACTTAGGTAACTATCTCCTGTTTATCTTTTTTTTTTTTTTAATTAAAAATGATGCATATTATACCTGAAAGGCACATGTTATGGGACTGCATCCAGCTTTGCAATACATTTAGGTTCTATTTGCCATGAAAATTTTTCCTTACTGCAGAACAGCAAGAAAAAGAATTTCTTCTTTGGAAGGTAATTCCATTTTTTTAGCTTGTTTCAGTGTACAAGGAATATTGAGTATATAAGGAGATCTCTCTCCCCAAAGGCACAAAGTGCTACAGTTCTAATTGTTACACAATTCACCAAGCTGCAACCTCTTCTCAAACTAATAAATGGAGATGAGTAAACCACAGAGCATCACTTTTTGAGTTTACACTTTTTTTCAAAAAGGACCAAGACATTCCTAGAATTTCAGCTATCAAAGTCACGTTAATCACTCAGGAGTAGAAAGTTACTTCCTTGTAACCCAACAACAGTTAGAGCCTAAATATGAATCACAAGCATGCTCTTGACTCCTTACATCTAAAATTTTATAGTGTATGGTTTTATCTTGAGAATAAGAACCATAGAACTCTTACAAGATAATTATGGCTTCAGAAGAAATGTGTTAAAAGCACAAGCTGTTTAAAGACAAAAACCCTGTTTGAATTCACAAATAACTTATTTACTGTAAATGTTTCTGCTCTAATCAGTAAGTATATTAAAAGTCAATGTTGGAACATTGAAAATATTTTACCCAAGAGACGGAAATTTTCTGGGACAGCTCAAGACTGCAGAATAAATCTTTCACCTAACAAAGGACTATCTTAAATCTCTGTACATTTCACTTAGTTTTTCAAGAAACATCTGTTGATACTACTATAAGCACCAAGTATGGGACTCTGTAAACATATGTGCTTCTTGCAAACCCACTTGCAAAGCAGAACTGTGTCTATAGAGTTATGCCGATTACTGTTTTACCATTGTGTATATTTGTTTTGCCACAAACACATTCCATATGAAACAACAATTCAAAACAAAATAGCTTGCCTTAACATGCTTCTCCCCTAAAGGACAAATTCCATGGCAGTTGTGCTGCTTAATGTACCTGTAAAGCAAAAGACAAGGAGATACTACACTAAGAAACTAAAAATTGACAGTGACTTGATTGCAGCCTTTTCAAAGCAAAATAGCTTAACCCCACTGAGGCAGTTTGAAGTGCTACATTACTGGTAGCTGCAGTTCAGAATACATGCATTAGTAAGATCAATAATTATACACTGCCCCATTTAGAAAAATCTTAACTGTTTCTCCTCCTGAACAAATGCATCCCTTCAAACCCTCTATCACAGACACTAAATTAAGTGAACAGTAAAATCCTATATAATTTACCAATACACTGCAAAGTTTAGTAACTTAATGGAAACTTTCATTAAATTTACACTCATTTAGTAAATTTAGTGGGAGTATTCAAAACAGGTTCACATGTGTTTTTGAAAGTAGAAGAGTGACAGATCATAAAAAGGAACAAAAATTTATTTTACTCATTGGATTAAGTATTGCTTGGATGTCTAACTCCTCTGCTGCACAATGCATTCTGAGATCTTTTGGATAAATATCTACATATTTTGTAAGCACAACAAATTTACTATACACAGTAATAGAGTATGTACCTGGGGAGGTACATAGAAATACTCAATTTTTCACAGCTGTCCTGAAATTAAACTTTTAGCCTTTATATCAGTAATGCTACTGAATATGGTATAAGATTCCCAAGAAATAATTAGCTTTAAAAAAACACTGCTTCTAAATGTCTGATAGCTTGGATTATGACTTGTGTAAAGCGTTCGACACTGTCCCACATGACATCCTTGTCTCTAAATTGGAGTGTCATCAATTTGAGAGGTGGACCACTCGGTGGATAAAGAACTGGCTGGATGGCCGCACTCAGAGTTGTGGTCAACGGTTCAATGTCCAGCTGGAGACCAGCAATGAGTGATGTCCCTCAGGGATTGGTGTTGGGACCGGTCTTGTTTAACATCTTTGTGGGTGACATGGAGAGTGGGGTTGAGTGTGCCCTCAGCAAGTTTGCCGATGACACCAAGCTGTGTGGTTCTATTGATACACTGGAGGGAAGGAATGGCATTCAGAGGGACCTTGACTCACTTGTGAGGTGGGCTGATGCCAACCTTAATGGAGTTTAACCATGCCAAGTGCAAGGTCCTACACCTGGGTCGGAACAATTCCAGACACAGCTACAGGTTGGGCAAAAAGGAAATTCATGGTAGTCCTGTGGAGAAGGACTTGGGGGTGTTGGTCGATGAGAAAATTAACATGAGCCAGCAGTGTGAGGTTGTAGCCCAGAAAGCTAACCGTATCCTGGGCTGCATCAAAAGCAGCATAACCAGCAGGTCAAAGGAGGTGATCCTGCCCTTCTACTCTGCTCTCATGAGACCTCACTTGGAGTATTGTGTGCAATTTTGGTGTCCTCAACATAAAAAGGACATGGTACTGTTAGTACAAGTCCAGAGGAGGGCCATAAGGATGATCAGGGGACTGGAGCACCTCCCATATGAAGACAGGCTGAAAGAGTTGGTGCTGTTCAGCCTGGAGAAGAGAAGGCTGCTTGGAGACCTCATAGCAGCCTTCCAGTATCTGAAGGGGGCCTACAGGGATGCTGGGGAGGGACTATTCATTAGGGACTGTAGTGATAGGACAAGGGGTAACGGGTTGAAACTTAAACAGCAGAGGTTTAGATTGGATATAAGGAAGAAATTCTTTACTGTGAGGGTGGTGAGGTACTGGAATGGGTTGCCCAGGGAGGCTGTGAATGCTCCATCCCTGGCAGTGTTGAAGGCCAGGTTGGATGAAGCCTTGGGTGATATGGCTTAGTGTGAGGTGTCCCTGCCCATGGCAGGGGGGTTGGAACTAGATGATCTTAAGATCCTTTCCAACTCTAACTATTCTATGATTCTAAATCCTGGGTGATATTTTTTAGAATACATACATACTGCACACATAACCCTCCCCACTGACTCTAGTGACTGATGTCCATGAATCTGCTATTGTAAAATATTGCTGGTAACTCCCTCCTCAATTAGTAAAATGGGGTTTTCAGCTATGTTTGGAGTAGCCAGGATTCTGGCACAGAATAATGACTAGTACAGATGTTTTATGCATCTGTCTTAATGAACAGCCAAAACAGGGAGATTGCAACTTTTAAGGATGCCAAGTAACAAACTGTTTATACACTTCCTGCATGCTTCTAGCTCTTTCACTTAGGCAGCTTATCCATTTTTTGTCTAGTACATTGCAGAAACAAACACTAGAGGTGGGCTGAATTATGTAGAGCAATACCAAAGAGATAAAATGAAATAAAACAACACCTTTAACACTTCCAGAGAACTAAGAACTGAAGTATTCACTAGATAAGTTACAGAGAGATGTCACTGTCCAAGTTAGTTACATTTTGCACATCAGCTTTGTGTCTGGATAACAAAATTGATTATGTTTATGCCTCATGACTCCAAGCTTGAAACAAGTAAAAGGATGAAGAAAATCACCAGTCCTGTTTTTTTTTTTCTCCCTGCCACTAATGCAAGAGAAAAAAAGATGCTTATATGATGTGACTGACATAGGACTTAAGCTTTAAGGAAGCATAACCATTTATCCTTGTTTACAGCAAAAGAGAAAGATAAGGAACTGTTTTGTGATAGCAGAGGCACAGCTTTCGTTATCAAACACGGTTTTCCCAGAATGTGAAGCATGTGTATTTTAGAAACAAGCAAACAAACAAAAGATTGGATAAGATATTCCAAGAAACTAAGCAGATACACAGTTACTCAGATACAAAAGCACTGAAATGTACCACTAAAACTAGTTGTAACATACACATATGGAGGACACACAAGTTGTTCAGGAAGAGGTATGTGAATAAGTGGCTGGACAATTTGAATTCTGAATAGACCCTGAGAAAAAGTTAATGTAATTTGTAATCCTATGAAAGCCAAAAAACTGACTGTTTATGCTAAGTACAGGTCCCATTACAAGTCACCAATACAAATTCAATTTCAGGCAGTCATTACAATTTGTCTTCCCAGAAAGACCTCATTTTGCATTTTCTAGTTTCATCTTAAGCCTTTATGGTAGAAGGTCTGCTTTTTAAGAGCTGCTGAATTTCACTGCAGAAGTGCCTCTACTGATTAAGGACATGAGCACAAATGAATTAAGAATAGATAAGTTGATTTAAAGGGGGAGGCTGTAACTTTATTAAGTTTTATTGCAAGTGGAGGTATTAAACCAAGATGTTTTTACCTGCCTCAATATGTTGCTAACAGTGTTCCAAGACAAATAAACATTTCACAGCCTGGGCATTATGATCTCTAGGTCCTTCACTAAAAAAGGAGTAACATAAGTACAGAGGAGCTATTTTAATCAAACAAGAACTGAAATACCTTTTCTATCATTTTAATAAGCCAGTATTTCTCATTATCTCCTTAATCAATTGCACTACACTGGAAGTAATCTACCAGTGTTAGCTGAACACTGTAACAAAAATACATATCCAGTCTAAATACAAAATTTACAAACTTCCTACTCCCCAGCAGACTGGCTCTTGTTTAGAGGCTGCTATGAAGGAGGTATCTTGGCAACTTAGGTTCCCTAGAAAAATGCATTCCCGATTCTGTATCTTACCAGTTGGACAGATGCACAGTATCTTGGGAATACAATACCTGCAGCTTGATGCAGGACAGGTGAAGTGATCTCAGTCAGAATGGCTTGATGATGCCACACAAAGAAGAGACTACAGAGGTGAGCAGTTTTGCTCTCCTTTACTGGTACCTGTAGGTCAAGGTAGAAATAAAGTGGGAAAGGACCTCGACTACGACTCTAGGGTTCACTTCTAAGGGTCAGTCTTCTCCCTGCCTATGTAATCAGAGGCGCTCTTTTTCTGGATACACAAGATTAAAACTGCAGCGGAACCTACACACTTGCACCGAAACAGCTCCAAACTCTGCCACATACTGTTTGAATACACAAAGAAAGGCAGCTCCCAAGATTCCAAGAATACATAGCATGAGTTTTTAAGGACTGCAGAATTTATAACAGTATTAGTAATTGTTCTCCAACGCTAGAAATACACATACTGCTTCATCCCCTCATGCTTCAAATACAGCCAGTGAACTATGTTTCTACCAGGAAGCAGACTTTACTGCAGCAAGACACTGCCGCTGTGGTATCAGTTATTTATATTTGCATGACAAACAGTTACTGGCTCCTTGCCTAACGCGTTGGTGTTGAAACATTTGGTCCAAACAGTAAGTCTGCCAGCTAAGAACTGCGCTGAATCTGTCAGAAGGCGTTAGATAAATGTGTCACCCTTGACAGCCTGCATGTGTATAATCTGAACTACAATACGTGCAAGTTATTGACCACAATGCAGTCTGTACTAGGATTGCACACACTTCCCACACAGACATAAACAGTGATTGCAGCTATGCACCCATTTCTATTTTCTGACTGAGGGTGTTGTACTGTTGCCCACCACTTTGAATACTATTTCGATTTTATGAAAGCAGCAGAAGTGGGCCAAAACAGCCTCTACAGCTAAAGAAAAAAGAATCCCAAATAAAATTAACAGAAAAAACATACATACTCCTATCCCTGGGACTCAAAATCTGCTGCATACATTAGGATATTAAATACCATGAGCAAGTTCTAAAACCACTTCCCTCTTAGAATCTACCATGTTCACAAGTATCACTATAGAATACCTATTCCCCTAAACAACAGTGACAAAGTGAGCAGCTTGGACAATCAAATCTTACAGTCAACAAGAGGACACACCAGAATGCTCACCAGTTAACCTTTTGCATATCTTTTGCTATATAATGCCAGCTGTACTAAAATCCTCTTGTTTAGCCTGTGCTGAGAAGGCGATGATAATTCAGAGGCAGAGCCTGAAATAACAATACAGGCTGTTCTGTGAAGGCTACTCTCTGTTTCACTGAGGCTCTAACCTACCCGCTTTGAACTTAGTAGGGGCTAGCTTTCAAAGAAAAGAGGAGTCAGCACAAAGCTACCCATGCAACAGACAGTAGAAGGAAGACAAGCATTTGTCCAGTGGGATTCCACTGATTTTAAGGGAAACTTATTTTTGGTGCCTCATTCAAACGCAGAAAAGCATTCTTTATAAAGCAAAAAGAATTGTAATAATTGAAAACAGCATGAGCCCTCACTGTTAATTTAGGGAAAGGGATCTTGAAAACTGAACAGTTACCATCTGAAGCAATGACAAAGAAATTAGCAGCAATTTATATAAATACCAACCAAATGTAATAGGAATTTAACTGAACAGCAGATGGAAAGGAGGAAAGTTGTCCATGCTTTTGCAGAACTGCTTACCGTAAATGAAGCCAGCAGGGTACCTACTGAAGGACGTAACACTTTGGCAATAAACAGATCCTCTCTGACAAAAGTATGACCCAAACCCACACTTCTTTAAAGATTAATATATATATATAATGTATATACAGTATACAATTCTTATTTGTCCCATTCTCTGAAACACTTTGAAGTAACTGACAAAATCCTACCTTTGTATTCTTATACCACACTACAGACACTTGCTCTGTTAATTTTCCCAACACTTTGCTCCTCAATTTTAAGAAAGAATTAACTATACTGTGTTTGTTTGTTGTTATCTTGTTTCATTTTGTGATGAGCATTTCAGTCAATAAAACTAAGTGTTTGTCCTTATCAAAACAGAAGACTTAACCTTGCTTGCAGGTTTCTGATGCATTTCTACTTTCAATATACTCATGATTACTGCAGTCATAAATACGCCTCACCTCACCACAGTCAATTACAGCAAAACTTTCTGTCTGCATTTATTTTACCCTAATCTTCAACACAAATGTGCTTAAACAGGAATTAACCTACTGAACCATACTTAAATATATTCTTTGGAAGGAAAGGACACTTCAGCCGCTGTCCTCAAGATCAGATTCACATCTGATTCAGATCTCATGCGAACAGCAGCTCTGCGTGAGTACCCTGCTGTAGCCTGAGCAGATTCTAGACAGGTTGGTACAACCACACAACCAAGCAACTGCCTCCATGGAGACAAGCACAGACAGCATTCCCCAGGCCATCATCTACAACAGAGACTTCTGTCAAACAGATGAGGACACAAGTTTTCTTCCAGACCCAGATGTGCCAGAGAGAAAGCTGCTGCCAAGTTTGTTGTGACTGCTCCTACCTTCTCCTCTCAAAGCTACTTTTGTGACTGGCCATTCTCACTTGCTTTGAGTCAGAATGAGCCAGATGGCTTTAGCCAATTTCTAGAGCAAGACTCTCTGAACCCAGCTTTCTGACTGAAATGGGTCAGGGATCTTTCAAAAGAGCAATTGCTCTGGTAGGGGAGAAGACCCTACAGGGGAGAACAGCAGGGAGGAGGGCATCACTTACAGATGATAATTGCTTCCATAGGCAAAACTAGATGCAGAACAGGACATCTGTCGCCAGCCGGAGACTGTTTATGAGCTTCTAGTTAAGCACATGCAGAGCTGACTGAAGACCGCAATTACCACAGTCCCTCAATGTTCCTAACACAGGCACACAGGAGTGTGACACACATGTTCTATCTTCTTCCATACGAACCTAAACCTCAAATTATTTTTCACTGAGTCTGTCCGTGTGGAAAACAGACTGCAATAAAACCACATCAAAGAACTGTTAAATATTTTACTGATCTTTTCACCCATTTTTTTAATGATATTACTTTCCATACAATTTTAAAGTACTTTTCTGATAATCTTTTGAATTATTTATTATACAGCAAGGCCAACCTAGAACACAACAAATACTATGTAGATACTGAATGCGAAAGTACTTTGTCTATTTACCATTGTGCTATTTGTACAGAATCCTTGAATAAGAATACAACTACTAGCAACAAAACTCATCTTTTTCAATATTTGAGGGATCACAGACTGTTTGATAACGCACCATGCTCAGTGTTATGCTAGCAAAATTACACTTCCCCTCTCAAACTAGCAAGCATTCCCATTAAACAGCATTCTCAGCAAGATGTTTTCTCAATAGCAAAAACTCTGATTGACAAAGGATTAAACTGCTGCTGAGCCATTCATTATTTATGGCTTTTAACACCTGTTAGGTGTTAAATTTACCTTTTCACATCTTTACTGGGCAAGATATCTGCTCCCACTTCATTAACATAAGGTGTTTTACACCAGTGACAACCTTTTAGTGTACAATGGAATAAAAATTATGCCTTTTTGAATAGCATACTAAGTGTTTTTCAAATTTGCATTTAATGTTTGCAGAGGTTATTTTTTTCCTCTTTTTTTTTTTTTTTTTTTTTTTTTTTCCAGAATGGATTCACAGGCAGAATTTTAGAAGAAAAGCAATTCCTAATTTGGTATTTTTCTTGTTGCTCCCTGCAATTTGTTATGATGAAATAAAGATTTTTGGGTACTGTACTAAGGTGTCTATAGACACAGCTGTTTCTTTGAGTAGCAATGGCAAATGGTAATGGACATAACACAGAAATGCCTTGAGACTGTCCAGAAAGAATTCCCTTAAGCACTGTGCATAATAAAGTCAAAGAGGATCAGTATATGTATGCAACCCAATATAGCATATAATTAAACAGAAAATGTATAATCATTACCTGAACTTTCTCTTATACTAAAGAAAATCATTATACTGTTGCAGTTGTATAGTTAAAAACCATTGGGACTATGAGAGCATCACAGTGTGTTTGTAAAGGCAGGAAGGGTTCGGATTTTTTAATGAGGTGCTGTGTGGTAATAATTTCCGTGTGTTCCCAAATCACAGAATTAATTTGTAGTCCTTTTATATAACTAAATGGATTTAATAAAGTGATCATAACACTAACAACTGATGTAAATTGCAACGTTACTGAGATTTCCTTCAGCTGTGTTACTGTTTATAGTATTATAAACCAGACTTTAAAGATAAGATGAGCTGAAGGGCAATCTGTTTAGTATGGGAAACAGATTCAGAAGCAGGGAGTGACCTGTTTGTAGAATTCTACTAAATCCTAAGACAATTATTAGTGAAGCACTTCTATACAATCTTGACAAAAGCAGCGGACTATGGCACTGTAGCAATGTGCTTTCTAGAGATCTTTTAATCAAACAAAGAGCAAAGAAAAAGGTTAAGTGAAAAACAGTTCCTAAAGAGGCACAATGATCAGAGCTCAATCCATACAATAGCAGCAGAAGATGGCTGCAGTATTAAATATTACCTCAGAAGTTGGGCTGGCCAGAAGAAGCCTGAGAGGCTTTTATGCAGCCACATCTCTGTGACTGAATCTATTTCTGCTCACATCAAACATATTCAGAGACTTGGTATATATGAATTTTTTTTAGCTTAAGAGAAAAGAATTATCCAGCTCCATATTAAACAACTAGGTTTTGCCATTCACTCCTTTTGGAAAGTGTTTCCATCAGAACACAGAGAAAAAACATGTGTAGGGCAAAAACTTGGGTGCAAAGAATCCCCCGTGGGGAAAAATCTCACGTGCAGAGCTGGTGTGTGGGGGAGGGAAGGTCGTAGGGAAAATAAAGTCATGTGAGGAAAAGCCTGCATGAGGGAAAACTCAAGTGGGAAAATCTCACGTGTAGAAAAACTCTCATGTGCAGAGAAACCCTGTGGACAATATAAAGTTATGTGGGATAAAGCTCACGTGGGGAAAAAAATGTGTGGGGAAAATCCTTGTAGAGTGATGGGGGGAGGGAAACCTAACATGCACAGCCTGCAGCTTGTCTGATCCCTTGGTGAGGTGATTCAACATGCTGACTCAGAATAACCATTTTTTCTGGAGAAAGAGATGGAGATCAGACTTGTTTTCTCTGGATCAGGTAGCTGATTTGGCTTAATAAATGGTCAACAAAGCCCCAGATTCCAGCCCGGCACAACTGGGCATGCAGGTGGAAGCAGAACTGCTCTGTGAAGGTGGTGGTTAGACCTCTTATATTCACTTTGGAACATGCAGTGTTACAGAAAAGAAAGGCCACGGTTTTGAAGAAGGTGCTTTGTACTTACCACAAGCAGGGTTGCTGGGATGCCAATCAGTCTGAAGACAGGTGCTGTCTGCCCTAAAGGCAAGCAATAAACACTTCAGAGAGCTATAACATACCTGAAAAGGAGTATTTTGATAGTTCTGTTAGTGATGCTATCTCATGCACTGTATTAGGTTATTTTCTATTCATTCCTTAAGCTGTTGATTCCAGCTTTCCAGGTACCTTCTTTATCAAAAGACCCTGTGGATATTTTAGTTCCAAACCCAACTAATCAATTCAGCCTTTATGAATAATGCTGACTGTATTTATAATGTATGGGCTCTTCAATACAAAATCAAATAAAAGACATAAAAAGAACAATAATTAGTTTTGTTACCTGTTTTTCTGTGAGGAAGGAATTTAATCAAGATTAAGATTAAAAAGGCTTATTTTAAAAAAAAAAAGTCTAAATATCACTCTCGAAAAAAAATGTTTGGCGTATTTTCAAACAGTATGAAAATAGGAAATAAGATTGTTAATGAAAACATCTAAACAACCCAAGGTATCTGACCTACCACAAAGCTCACTATAAATAGAATCATCGAATCATAGAATCCTAGAATAGTTAGGGTTGGAAAGGACCTTAAGATCATCTAGTTCCAACCCCCCTGCCATGGGCAGGGACAATAAATAGTTTCCAGTACTGTGACTTAACACTGCAACAGACTAGTAAGGAACAATGGCAATGCTAAGGGAGAAAAACAGATTATGAAATACTATCCACTATTTCAGGCACCATGATGTAAAACATTCCTGTTAATGCATTGTAAATACCAAGGTTATGTGGTTGAATTCAGTCATGTGATAAAATACTGAAAAGGATAGCAGAAATGCACCAGAATAAGCAAGGAGAAAAAACAGCTCTTCTTCCTGTAAGAGCAAGTTCTGTTTGTTTTGAAACAACCTGTTTCTTTTAATAATTCGCTAAATAACCTGCTCTCTGCATTATGCAACTTTAGGCAGTATCTTAAGTAATGCAGCTCTCAGCCTACCCAGAGACAAGGCCATCTGGCAATGAGAAATACAATGAAAAAGAAGATAGGGTGGAATGATGTTTCAAGAAGAGTTGCACTCCCTCAAAATACACTGTTCAATATTGCCGTGAAGCAATCTTTTCCACAGTATATCCGTCTTTAGAATGAATTTATTTCCACTGCCTGACAAAACCTCACATCAAGTCCAGTACAGGGAGGGGTTTTATTTGTTATAAGGCAACAGTTTTCTCTCTGCTGGGTATAAAAACAATACAAAAAAAAGCATGCTATAAACAGAGGTAAGCAGTACATTTAGCTAGGGTTAGCATTTACACAGCACTTCATTATTCAAAGTGCCCCAAAAATTAATACCTCAAAATTAAGCAAGGAGAACTTTTTTGTTACCTACTCACCAATATTTTCCTTTTCCAGAATTCATTAGACACAAACAAGGTTTATTTAGCAACCAAAAAACAGAAATATCTAGTACCCTGCAAACACTCACTGGCAGATTTGAGGCATACAAGTTTTAGCCCCATATTTCCATCACAAAATGTCTCCTGTGCGGTTGCAATATCTTTGACTGTGAGCATCAGTGTCTTAAACACACAGCAGTATCTGAGTACTAATTTCCAGTGACAGTCACCACTAATATAAGAAACATCAGACTCTGCTAAAATATTAAATGTGTTAAAGCCAGAATTTTTCCCTTCCCATTTATAAATGCCAACAAACTACCATAGTCTCCAAAGGTCTGTCCAGTTCATGCATGAGATTACCCCATTTTACTGCTGTTTTTTTACTACTTGATACATTTCTTTTGGGGAAAGGGAGAGGTTACTACTCCAAGCTGCTTCATCTGAATTATGTCATAATTAACTAAATGTTAATTCTGTGCTACAACACAAACATAATCATGTTATTAAATTAATATTTAATTATAAATTAATCACTGTGCAATATAAATGGTAAAAATTAATTACAGATTATAGGATAATTAAATATTTAACATTGAAACATGAGTGACAATTTGTGACCATAATATGCTGAGAATTTAGTCCACAGCTAACTGCTGTGAACCACAGTCAACCTGCTGCCTTACCTTTTACACTCTGATTAATGTCAAGCTTTAACATCTATTTGTGAGATCAACCATGGGTTCTTACGCATTTTATCCCGCATCAGTAAATACAGTTATTAATATATATACACATTAGTAACTGTATATATACAGTTATTATTATACAGTTATTATGTATTATTATTACATACTGTATATATACAGTTATCAATTATATTATTTGCTCAGTAAAACAGTTACTTTTTATAACTGCTCACTAAGAATACTGTAATTTACGAATGTTTTGTTTTCATTGTGTAGATTTGTAAAAATAGAGGGAAACTGAAACCTTAAATTTTCTGAGGCATTTAAGTGAGATAAGAAGTCCTCCATGATCAAGTAAAATCTTCCCTAAAAAACCTTGGATTCAGTCTAACCCACTTTTTATATTCTAAATTGAAAGTGATAAACAGCACCACAGAAATATTCATAGCTCCAGTGGCAAATTCTCTCTTAGCCACAGATAACAGCCTCAGGAACAAATGTTTCCATATGCTGAATGCTTATTTGGTCCTAAACACCTAGGCTCAAAGATCAGCAGTGCTGGAATACTCTGCAACCATGATGGATATGAACATTCAAGTTTCCACAAGGAAATGTTCTCACAGAAGCTACTTTTGGAAATGAAGACAAACACAGACAGTGAGAAAGCACGTATGTTACTTCACTGATAACACAGCTCCCCTTGAAACTTTCACTGTATGATCACTGAAAAGAAAGTGATGATCCTTAGAATATGACACCTAAATATTTACCATTAACTGTATCCTCCCCCTGTACATGGTAGGAAAATAAAAAATCTCCAGAAAAAAAAAATGCTAAATTTACCATAGGTGTAATACATGACCCAAGGGATAAAGCTGAGTGCCTTTACTGCCACTGCTTCACACCTAGCAGCTCATTCTGGGTCTGAGGATGATGGGGATTTTTTTTGCAAGGACAGACAGCACCGGTGGTGGCACAGAGGAAAGATGTCACTAGCCTGTTTTATTCTCTGCATACACTGAAACTTATTAACAAAGGTAGATATTCTTAGCAAATTTCTGCTGTGAAGCTCGCCATTATATGCAGAAGGTCCATGCAAATCTCTGCTTGGCCTATTCTCCCTTTCAGCAGCACCAAGTCCCAATTACTTGGGAAACTGTCAAAAATTATTGAAATAGCTCTTATTTTATCCCTACAGAATGGCAAAAAGCTAATTCTTTTAGAGCGTTTAAGCTTCCAAATTGAGAATCTGCATTCCTGTAAGATATTATATGTGTAAATGAGCACAAGAAAGCTCAGGAGGAAGAAAAATCACACTTGGGAAAGGTAAATTTCTTCAAAGAATTCTCCACAGCTGGTTATTATCAATGGGATCTAATGCAATGTCCTAGGAGGATCAGTTGCTAAGTGAATTGCTGAAGGAACTAATTACTGAACAGTAAAAATGCAGTACATGGTGTTGAATAGGTCTGATGTTCTCAGTTGGCCTGCTTGTTACTTAAACAAACAAACTAGAAAGGAAACTTCAATCCCATGAGGAGGACAAAGAGATGAAAAAGTACTTTACTGAAATGAAATGGAAGAGAACAATGTAAATCAAGAAATGAAACTCAAGTCTTGATTAACTGCAAATCACAGGCACTGTCAAAGGGATCCATTGATCTGATCTGTGCTGGAAGGTCTCCTCCACACATGGATACTGAAAAAGTTCATGTGAGTGAAATTCTGAACTGAAATGACTGAACTACCTAAGTTTTCTCTGGAGATTCTTAGAAAGAAATAAACCATCTCTAGCTGAGTTTAAAGATTTTTAACAGCAATAAGCTGATGACTGCTAACACCTCCACCATAAGTTCATTCACCCTACCATTAATGGCATTAGTGAGACTGACAAAACAAGAAGATGCAAACAGACATTTGAGGAAACTATTCAATATCAAAAGTAACCAAAACATTCCTGGCACAATCTCTGCTTAGTCATTAAAAAAAAAAAAAAAAACAACAAAAACACAACAGTTGAGCTAAGGAAAAAATACCTTATACAGAGTAAAGAAACTTTAAAAGCTTTGCAGTCTGAAAAATAACAGATAGACAAAGGTGAAAAATAGGCCCCTATCTGGTAAGCTAACTGTGCATTATTGAAAGTGTGTTCTTCTCAGGTAGAAATTTTAATCCCTCTTTCCTAAGAGCTTATACTATTATGGTATCTCTAGGAAAATTCAGGAAACAGAGAAAATAAAATAAGGTCTGCACACATTTATAGCTATCCTTGGTGGCACTAAATCGATCACAAAGTCCAACAGCTGTGCATTTTTATTGTTCATTACATATACCCATCTGTTTGATAGTTCAAAATTATCAGGTTTATTTTGGAGGATGAGAGGTGTTGGGGTGGTTTGACAAAGAAATACAAAAAAAAATTCTTGCTATTTCATGTCATTTCCATTATTAACAAGACCACTTTCACTGATACTGTAAAAGAAATGGCGTATAATGTGTTTAAAGGCTTGTAGGGAAAGCCTGCATATTTTATTTGACAAATAGACAGAAAGAGTGGACAGGTTATCAGATGAAAAAAAATCCTTCTTTGGGGTCTGAAATAAAATCTTCCTCCATCTGGCATTTGTAACAGCTTTAAAATCTTCTCTATAAAATATGTATTTTGGGGGAAGTCATTCCAAAACCTATTTGAATTTAAAAGACCCCATTTACAAGGTTTTGGTACTGAGAAGAAAAAAATTCAAGCCAACACCACGCCAGAAGTTGAATGGCAAATTATCTCTTTCTTAATGGATTTATTGAAATATTTCTTGGGGATGGATAGAGGGGAGGGAAAGAGAGAAGGAAGTAACAAAGCTATTACATGAAAACTGTTCAATGTTTACATGAAGATACTGAAATAGACATATGAAAATAAGCATCAAAATCATGGTCATTAAAACAGGAGCAGTTGACGTCATCTACCTGGACTTGTGCAAAGCATTCGACACTGTCCCACAGGACATCCTTGTCTCTAAATTGGAGTGTCATCAATTTGAGAGGTGGACCACTCGGTGGATAAAGAACTGGCTGGATGGTCGCACTCAAAGAGTTGTGGTCAACGGTTCAATGTCCGGCTGGAGATCAGTAATGAGTGATGTCCCTCAGGGATCGGTGTTGGGACAGGTCTTGTTTAATATCTTTGTCGCTGACATGGACAATGGAATTGAGTGTGCCCTCAGCAAGTTTGCCGATGACACCAAGCTGTGTGGTTCGGTTGATACACTGGAGGGAAGGAATGCCATCCAGAGGGACTTTGACATGCTTGTGAGGTGGGCTGATGCCAACCTCATGAGGTTTAACCATGCCAAGTGCAAGGTCCTACACCTGGGTCAGAACAATTCCAGACACAGCTACAGGTTGGGCAAAAAGGAAATTCATGGTAGTCCTGTGGAGAAGGACTTGGGGGTGTTAGTCAATGAGAAAATGAACATGAGGCAGCAGTGGGCACTCACAGCCCAGAAAGCCAACCATATCCTGGGCTGCATCAAAAGGAACATGAGCAGCAGGTCGAAGGAGGTGATCCTGCCCCTCTACTCTGCTCTCGTGAGACCTCACTTGGAGTATTGTGTTCAGTTCTGGTGTCCTCAACATAAAAAGAACTGTTAGAACATGTCCAGAGGAAAGCCACGAGGATGATCAGGGGACTGGAGCACCTCCCATATGAAGACAGGCTGAGAAAGCTGGGGCTGTTCAGCCTGGAGAAGAGAAGGCTGCTTGGAGACCTCATAGCAGCCTTCCAGTATCTGAAGGGGGCCTACAGGGATGCTGGGGAGGGACTATTCATTAGGGACTGTAGTGATAGGACAAGGGGTAACTGGTTGAAACTTAGCAGAGGTTTAGACTGGATATAAGGAAGAAATTCTTTACTGTTAGGGTGGTGAGGTACTGGAATGGGTTGCCCAGGGAGGCTGTGAATGCTCCATCCCTGGCAGTGTTGAAGGCCAGGTTGGATGAAGCCTTGGGTGATATGGCTTATTGTGAGGTGTCCCTGCCCATGTCAGGGGGGTTGGAACTAGATGATCTTGAGGTCCTTTCCAATCCTACCTTTTCTATGATTCTATGAACTTCAGGGGCTTTTTTTTATTGTGGTGACTGTGTTTAATTAGGAAGAAGTAGAAGGATGTGCCTTTGTATGATACGGATTTCTGAAGACAGTACAATCTCATTGACTACACTGTCGTAGCCTTGCTCTGCCCCACATGGAAGCCCTTACAGACTTTCATTGAAATACATGATTAACTATAAACTCACACTCTACCTGGTTGATTTGGACAGCATTAATAATTTATTCAGCTACATTTATAAGCTGAAGTGCCAATAGCACACTAAATGTATTTTACTTACACCAGCACGAACTCTCACAGAAATCTTGCTTTGCATCAGCATGAGACAGGAATGCAGAATTTAACACCAATTACAAACTGGCTCTTCCTTTAGCTGTTGCCAAATAGCAAAGTATTATTTGTTGCTTCCTAGGTATCTCAGTGATTAATGAAGTTTAAGAAGGGCACCTTCACTAATAATATGTGCCTCACATTGATCATGTTTCCAGCAATCATTAGTATTCATTAACAGCAGTCAACTTCTTAATTCCTTTTCGCTTAAGTCCAAATTATTGTAAGTTATTTACAACACCCTGTAGGAAAGAATAAAGCTCTTGCAATATCTTAATGGCTTATTCCCAGATCTTCATATACCAGCACTTCTGGGAAATACATGCACACTGCAGAAATGTTGTAGTTGCTAGTCCACAGAATTTACTGCACATAAAACTCTCTGTACAGAGTAAGCAGAAGATAAGCTTGCACCAGGCACACAGCAGAAAAAAACCAACATACAGGAAGGCAGAACAACTTCCTATTCCACATCTCTCTCTCTCCCCTGTAAATTCAGTTTTAGAGACTTCTCCACGCTGTCTGGAGCGGTCTCTCTGGACTATAGGTTATTTTCTTACAGGGTCATTTTACCATACAGTATGTCAGTATCATTTCATCAGTAAGCTCCCAAGCCAGACTCATACCAGAAGCTCATCCAACACGTCCATCAATTTAAAATACACAAGATCTTCTTTTCTTTTCTGTTCCCCTCCTCACTCCTACCTGTCAGTTACAGCCAGCTCCAATGGACATGCCACAAGACATACCAGAGCCCACTGGAAATACTGGTGAAGCATTCATGAGATCACATTTAGGAAAGGGCAGAGGAGGGAGGAGAAAAAACATATTGGGAATGTAGGTGGATTTTAAAGACTTCTTATTCACAACTGTGTCATGCTCTTAATTCAAAACCTGCTTTAGGATATTCGTTGGTCTTTCCAACCAGCTCCCTGACAGGTGTGCTTTCTTGATGTAGAAACTTGATGTGGATGAACATTTCTGCATCATAAAAAGAAATAACCAACATAACCTTTTGTTAAGAGTTAGTTTGAAAGCCTGACAGCTACTAATGTATGCGTGCTTGTACATATGCACCTCCAAGCAGCAGCTATTAATGAACCATTCTAGCTACTTAGGTTTTTCTGTCAACTTTTCAGGCCCAAGAAGTGAGTAAGCACCCTTAGATTTGTCCATAAGAATGATCACAGAGGTATTGTCATTCACCAGCCCAGTTCCATCCATGGGTAAACTGTGGATTACCCTGTACGGACTGGCAGGTGGCATGCTGCCAAAAACCAAAGCAGCACTTCAGCCTTCAGTTATAAAGATGACTGTGAGACATACCAATAACCTGACCTAGTCAAATGTTTAAGCAGCTAAGACATTCATTTTCCACTGGATTTCTCTGCAGCAAAGAAACAGCTAAATAAATAATAAAACAGGTTTTAGAGAAAGGCTTGAAAAATTAATGGAAATCTGAGTGATCAAGCCTGAAAAAGTCTGATGTGAAGCTAGTTGCATAGCTCTGATCAAATCAGAATAGTCAGGGAACTGCTTCACATCAATGCAGACATCTCTGGGAATACTTTCATAGTGACACAACTTCAGAACACTTTATTAGGCTTGTTAATATACATTATAATTGTATCTGACAAATGAGTAAGTTTGGATCTATTCCAGAATGAATCTACATACCACTACAGTTAGTTTCCATGCTGGTTTGAAACTGAAATTGCACAGTAGATATAACTGCCTTCTGAAAAGTAAAGTATAAAAGCAAAATAAACCAACCAGTAAAATAACTTGCTTTTCAGATGATGTAACTCTTCAACCTCCTCCGAACTCTCACAATACAAAACAGCTTGTGCTGAAGGAAAAAAGTTGAGCAATGCCACTTCACTCATCCTATTGCCGGGTTCCAAAAGCTGGAGCAAATTAAAGAATGTGCATTTATAGCAGTAAGCTTTATTCTCACTAGTACTTAAATATACAAAACAAAAAGGATTATTTAGCACTGATATTGAGAGAACTCAGTAGCACTGAATACTAAGACTGTGTTACTGTTCTTTCTTCAACATCCTGCTTTTTTCTAACTCATACTTTAGTCAATTGTGTTGACATTTCCTACACTTGGGTCTCTATCTCTGTGGATGAGGGTTTTTTTAATTTTTTATACTTTCATCTCAATCAGCTCAACCATTCCTGATACTGGCAGTGGCAGAGAAGAATCTTACACATGTAAAATATTTCCCAGACTTTTTTTTTGTTTTGAAGCCTGCTAGCATTTCCACACTTCCCACACATGTAAGCAGGCACAAAGATTAACAAGCAAAAGAATCTGTTCTCAGTGACTGAGCTGGAACCTCTCATACCAAACTGTTCAGTTTTGCTGACCAAACTTTACATGCATTTTATCTCCATAGGAAAGTGAGTACTAAATTCTGTTTGTAACTCTACAGTGCATGTTACAATACCATGAACTGAGCAAGCATTTCCTGTTCCTTGGTAGTAAGGGTGGAGAATGGTTTTATTGTAATTGCTGCTACAAGATGCAGTAAGGTACTGGTATGAAAAGCAAAGATCTTTTGTCTCTTTGCACTCTGCCTGCATTCTAGCGCCACTGAATCACAAGCTAAAGAAAGAAAGGAGCAGTCTGAAACTGCAAAGTGCCAAAAAGCTGACTTGTCAAAAGAAGAGGAAGCTGATGGTCAGTAAGAAAACAGGTAAGTTAGTGTTTATGAGTGATAAAAAGCTGACGCTTGGGAAGGCAGAACTAACAAAGGGCTGATTAAGGAAGCTTAGGTTTCATAGTACATTCTTGCTGGGGAACAGCACATAATCATACTTGCAAGAAGGGGTTAAATAACTGGTATTTCTTAACTTTTAAAGATACATATGATTTTTTTTCCACTTTTATTTTGAATATGTTTGGTGGAACCAGCACCTGCTGAGAGCAGGTACAGAAAATAAATTTCACTTTCTGGAAAATTTTCATTTTCAAGAAAAGTAAGACTGAATCAGGGCAGTAAGCCAAAACATTGAAGTGTGTACTTATTGCCAAAGTATGTCATTTCTAGAATGAAATATCCACTCCAAGGTAACAATCTATTTGCTAAACAGATAAGTGGTCACAATAGAGCAGGACATCAAGCAACTCTGGCAGCTCTAGATGAGTATGGATTAAATATCTGTCAGTTCCATGGCTGTTCACCTCTGACTAGCACATGAGGTGTTTATTCTGACTATGGATGTTAATTTTGGTATGCACCTGCCACAGCTTCTATCACAGCTTGTTAGGGATCTCTCACAGTTAGGAAATCGGAAGACAAGATGCCAAGCAAGTTGGCCAGCCTAGCAATCTGGTCTAGAAGTCATGCGTTATAGAAGTACATGGCAAATTATCCCCAGTACTTGACCCCAAGAAGTACGGGGGGGCTTGGCAACCCATCTGCATTCATGTAGAGCCAGATGAGCAATTTAAGAGAAAATGAAGCTTCATTATGAGCTCAAAAAAAAAAAAAAACAAAAAAACCCCCAAAAAAAACTCATGTGAAGTATTTCCAATCAGACAATTTGGCAAATTTGACAAGTGAAAAAGTCCCAGAATATAAGACTTACAGCTAGTACAGCCATCTATTAAATAAACGCAAGGGAAAGCCTCATTTTCGTGTTGTTCTCCTCCTTTGCTAGGTCATATTTTCATAAATTCTAAACACTATAAAAAATACAAACATCTTTCTCTCCTATGTGTCTCTCCTATGTGTAAAAACTCTTTATTGTAAAGTCAGCACTTAGTACAATTTAGTTTGATGCCATACTATCATGCTACCTGTGCACATACAGCATGTTACAGTAACATAGAATCATAGACTAGTTAGGATTGGAAAGGACCTCAAGATCATCTAGTTCCAACCCCCCTGCCATGCTCAGGGACACCTCACACTAAACCATGCCACCCAAGGCTTTATCCAACCTGGTCTTGAACACTGCCAGGGATGGAGCATTCACAGCCTCCCTGGGCAACCCATTCCAGCACCTCACCACCCTCACAGTAAAGAATTTCTTCCTTATATCCAGTCTAAACCTCTGCTAAGTTTCAACCAGTTACCCCTTGTCCTATCACTGCAGTCCCTAATGAATAGTCCCTCCCCAGCATCCCTGTAGGCCCCCTTCAGATACTGGAAGGCTGCTATGAGGTCTCCATGCAGCCTTCTCTTCTCCAGGCTGAACAGCCCCAACTCTTTCAGCCTGTCTTCATATGGGAGGTGCTCCAGTCCCCTGATCATCCTCGTGGCCCTCCTCTGGACATGTTCTAACAGTACCATGTCCTTTTTATGTTGAGGACACCAGAACTGAACACAATACTCCAAGTGAGGTCTCACGAGAGCAGAGTAGAGGAGCAGGATCACCTCCTTTGACCTGCTGCTCATGTTCCTCTTGATGCAGCCCAGGATATGGTTAGCTTTCTGGGCTACAACCTCACACTGCTGGCTCATGTTAATTTTCTCATCGACCAACACCCCCAAGTCCTTCTCCACAGAGCTGCCCTGAATTTCCTTTTTGCCCAACCTGTAGCTGTGTCTGGAATTGTTCCGACCCAGGTGTAGGACCTTGCACTTGGCATGGTTAAACTTTATGAGGTTGGCATCAGACCACCTCACCAATGTATCAAGGTCCCTCTGGATGGCATTCCTTCCCTCTAGTGTATCAATAGAACCACACAGCTTGGTGTCATCGGCAAACTTGCTGAGGGCACACTCAATCCCATTGTCCATGTCAGCGACAAAGATATTAAACAAGACCTGTCCCAACACCGATCCCTGAGGGACATCACTCATTACTGATCTCCAGCTGGACATTGAACCGTTGACCACAACTCTTTGAGTGCGACCATCCAGCCAGTTCTTTATCCACCAAGTGGTCCACCTATCAAATTGATGACACTCCAATTTAGAGACAAGGATGTCATGTGGGACAGTGTCGAACGCTTTGCACAAGTCCAGGTAGATGACGTCAACTGCTCCACCCCTGTCCATCACTTTTGTAGCCCCCCCTCATAGAAAGCCACCAAATTGGTCAGGCAGGATTTTCCCCTAGTAAAGCCATGCTGACTGTCACCTAGCACCTTGCTCTTTTTCATCTGCCCTAGCATGCCTTCCAAAAGAATCTGCTCCCAGATTTTGCCAGGCACAGAGGTGAGACTGACTGGTCTGTAATTCCCTGGGTCATCCATTTTCCCCTTCTTGAAAATGGGGCTTATATTTCCCTTTTTCCAGTCATCAGGAACTTCACCTGTCTGCCATGATTTTTCAAATATGATGGCCAGTGGCTTTGCAACTTCATTCGCCAGCTCCTTCAGGATCCGCAGATGGATTCCATCAGGTCCCATGGACTTGTGTACATTCAGGTTCTTAAGATGTTCTCGAACCAGATCCTCATGTACAGTGCTCCCAAGGTCTAGTTTTTCACAGTCCCTGCGTCTGCCTTCCAAGACTTGGGTGCTGCGGTCAGAGCCTTTGCCAGTGAAGACCGAGGCAAAGAAGCCATTCAGAACCTCAGTCTTCTCCAAGTCCCGTGTAGCCAGTTCTCCCGAAAGTTTCCGTAAGGGGCCTACATTGTCCTTAGTCTGTTTTTTAGCCGCTACATACCTATAAAATCCCTTCCTATTATCTTTAACATCCCTTGCCAAGTTTAGCTCCAATTGGGCCTTAGCTTTCCTAACTTGGTCCCTATCTACCCAGACAACATCCCTGTATTCATCCCAGGCCACCTGTCCTTGTTTCCACCTTTTATAAACCTCTTTTTGCTTGTGAATTTTTCTCAGCAGCTCCTTATCCATCCAAGGAGGTTTCCTGGCCCTCCTGCTGCACTTCCTTCTGGTCGGGATACAACACTCCTGAGCTTGTAGCAGGTGATCCTTGAATATTAACCAAGAGTCTTGGGACCCCTTGCCCTCTAGGGCTATATCCCATGGAACCTTTCTAAGCAGGTTCCTGAAGAGGCCAAAATCTGCACCCTTGAAGTCCAGGGCAGTGAGCTTACTGCACGCCCTTCTCACTGTCTTGAGGATCTCAAATTCGACCATCTCATGATCACTGCATCCAAGACTTCCCTGGAGAGTCACATTTCCAACGAGCCCTTCCCTGTTGGTGAGCACGAGGTCAAGCAGGGCACCTCTCCTCATCGGCTCCTTTATTGCTTGCAGAAGGAAGTTGCCTTCCACACAATCGAGAAACCTCCTGGATTGCTTGTGCTGGGCCATACTGTTGGCCCAACAGATGTCAGGGTGGTTGAAGTCCCCCAGGAGAACAAGGGCCTGTGAGCATGAGGCTTTTCCTATTTGTCTGTAGAGTTCTTCATCCACAGGTTGCTCTTGATCAGGTGGTCTGTAACATATCCCCACAGTAATGTGTCCCGTCACCGATTTCCCCTTAACTCTGACCCACACACTTTTTGTTAACTGATCACCTGTCCCCAGACAGAGTTCCATAGTCTCCAGCCTATCCCTAACATAAGGGACAACTCCCCCTCCCCTCTTACCGGGCCTCTCTTTTCTAAAAAGCCTGTAACCCTCCATTCCAACACTCCAGTCAAAGGAGCCATCCCACCATGTTTTGGTGATGCCTATTATATCATAGCCCCGTAGATGTGCCCACATCTCTAATTCCTCTTGTTTATTCCCCATGCTACGGGCATTTGTATAGAGGCATCTCTTCCGAGCTCCAAATGAAGCCGGCTCAGTGGCTGGAGTGGCTAGAATATTACTACATTGCTCAGGGTATTTATTATAGGTGCTGGCAACTGACTGGGTGTGTTGGGATGGAATGATGCTCCCCTCCCACAACACAACTAGTTTAAAGCATCCTTGACAAGTCTGGCAAGCCTCCCAGCAAAGCCACTCTTCCCTTTCTTTATCAGAGCACTTCCACCAGCCCCCAGTAGGCCTGGCCTACAAATGTGGGCCCCATGTCCAAGACACCCAAACCCTTGACTATGAAACCACCCTTTTAACCATTTATTAACCTGTCCAATCCCCCTTGCCTTTGGAAGGTCCTCCCCTGTGTCTTGGAGAATTGTCGAAAAGACTATCTGAGCTCCAGAGCCCCTGACCACCTCTCCCAGAGTTCTGTAGTCCTTCTTTATACTCCTCAGGCTACTACTATCTATATCCTGAGCACCCACATGTATCACTAGAAGCGGGTAATAGTCCGTGGGACTTACTAGAGCAGGCAGCCTCTCCGCAACATCCCTGATCCGTGACCCAGGTAGGCAACACACCTCCCTTGCGACCGGGTCAGGGCGACAGATGAGCGCTTCTGTCCCTTTCAAGGCAGAGTCCCCTACTACTACAACCCGCCGCTTTTTCCTGGCAGCACCAGTAGAGATCTTCTGTACCAGTGCACCAGCCGACTGTTTCTGATGCAAATGCATTTCCTCATCAGCCCCCTGCAGGACAGCAAAGCGGTTCTGGGCGGGTACAGAAGATTTAGGAGGAGCCCCTTGCTTTTAATTGCTCTCTTCCTCCTTTTGTTGTTTTTTTTTTTTTTTGTTACTATCTCCCAGCTTCCCTGATCAACAGCCCCCTTCTTTCCTCCATGAGTTAGAGGGGAATCTTGAGGCCCCTGTGCTGTTTGGGCCTGGAGCAAGCAGTCCTGCTTCCTCTCAGCTTCCCTGACATCTTGAAGCTTACTGACAGCATGCCGTAGCTCAGCCACCTGCTGGAGGAGGACCTCCATCAGGGAGCAGCAAGCGCAGCCCTGCCCATTCTGCACCTTTCTCTCACAAGACCAGTGCAGGCACTCTCTACACTCCAAGCTCTGCACTGCAACCTCCCCACTTACCGGCTCTGTCTGGGTGCCTACGCTGGGCACCACCGGGGCGGGCGGGGCAGAGCTCCCAGACCGGACCCTGGTCATACGGCGAGTGCTCACCATCCTGCTCCCCTGCCAGCGCAAACTGCCGCACAAACTGCCTCGACCTGCTCTGTTTGCCCACTCTGTTTGCCGCGCTCCTGGTCGCCGCGCTCCCTGGGTAGATTTTTAACCACTCACAGTTGGTGCCGCTCCTCCTGTCTCCACCCCCGGTGAGTCACCTCCTCGCAGTAGCTGAGCTCTTTGCAAGTCCTGTCAAGCACTTGAGGCTCCCTCTTCAGTGGCTTTTGTCGCTCTGTGGTGAGTTTTCTGGACGCTGATGTCCCCCAGCTCTGCTCCGGTGCCACAGTAACATCAATGTTAAAAGGGTTTTTTTAAATCATACAGAAAGTTGATATTTATTGAGAAGAAAATCTGAACTTCTAACAATGCATAATTATTGGTGATGATAGAGAAAATCATGTATTTCAACCTGGGATTCAGGAGAAAACACTTCAAATCAAATGTATTTTCTGGATGACAGAAAATACAAACAGCAAGGCCACACAGTGAACTAATGACACCAGAATACAATTACAGTTACAGCTGATCCAAAGACTGCTCTCCAAAGGCAAACATTTTTTAGAACTGCTTTGGGATCTATGTAGCAATTTAAGGTGGATTCCTTAATGATGGAAATCTTGCAAGAACAGGAAAAGCTCTGTGTCATAAACATGAAAAATGCTTACTTCTCCTTTCTCCTATGACACACAAGCATTTTGATTACCACCCTACACTAAAAGGATGTTTCAATTTTAAGCTCTTCAGGAGGCTGCCAGGAATGTTCTGCTCAATGATAAGTCTATTGTACAAGACAAGCAAGGAGG
Source organism: Melopsittacus undulatus (assembly GCF_012275295.1). Taxonomy (NCBI): domain Eukaryota; kingdom Metazoa; phylum Chordata; class Aves; order Psittaciformes; family Psittaculidae; genus Melopsittacus; species Melopsittacus undulatus. The sequence continues at coordinate 94,930,042 of NC_047557.1, read as the reverse complement.
ACATTACCTTTCTAAGGGGCCAAGAAAGTATGTTATTTACAGCCAAGTAACAAAGCAAAATATGGAATATGTCAGAGAATCCATGACAGAAGCATTAACAAATAGTCTAAAAAAACAATTTTTTTTGGTATTTACCTTTCTCCCTCCCCCATTTACATTTGTCTTTATATAGTTTGGAAAGTTTAAAACTGATATAAGATTTTCTAATTTAAGACTCAAGCCAAAAATGTCTCAAGATGATGTCTAGTCAAACAGTGATAGTCACAAACTATTTCAGGAGAATGAAGAGGATGGTTAAAGATGATCTACACCAAATTTGACACCTCTTAATGGTAAAGGAGTGCAGCAATGTTGACTACAGGATGCTTTGGGATGTGCAAATGGACTCTGATGTACAGATCCACAAGCGAGTAGCACAGGCACAACCTTACTGGCACAGCTCACAGGACTAGAGTGCTACAAGGAATGTGATCTCTCCAGGAAGATCACGGAAGGAAGGCAAGAAAGAAGGACAACAAGCAGCTTAGTCACATGTGGCTTTGGAGTAGAAACTGTCAGAAGCTCCTTTAGAGCTTATGGGCTAGAGAACAGACAATCACAGGTGACATCATGGTGGGTGTCAGATACAGATTACCTGATTAAGAAGACAAGGGGGGTTCGAACTAGATGATCTTGAGGTCCTTTCCAATCCTAACTATTCTATAACTCTATGATTAACCCTTAAAGAACTGGAGGCTGCCACATCAGCATAGGTGCCACTACTCATTAGGAACATAATTAGTTGAGTATCTGCTGGAATGGCAATATGACAGGACACAGCAAATTCAGAAGACTTGTGAAGAGAGCTAATAAGACTTTTTTGACACAAGTTAACCTGGAAGGCCTCACTTTTGGACCTACAACCTCGTAAAAAAAAAAACTGTTTGAGGAGGTAGAGGTCAGTGATAGCCCCAGCTGCAAAAATCCCACAAGATGAAGTTTAAGACACTGAGAGAAGTGAGCAAAACGAACAGCAGAATTATAGCCCTGACTTCAGCAAAGCAGATTTCAGATCTGCTTACCAGATCACTATGGTACTGCCCTAAAGTGCAAAGGGATCAGGAGAGCTGCCTCACACAGAACCAAGTTCTGGGAGACTCCAGCATTTCAGTAGAGGAAGGCTAAACAGCAGACTGCTTCAGCATATGGACCCATACATGTTCTTACGACTTGAGGGTGCCAAGGGAGCTTGTCAGTAGCATTGAAAGGCCGTTCACTATCATCTGGGAAACACTATAGCAGTAGGAAGAATGCGCAATGGACAGACCCTGAGCAACTTGCTTGAAGTCTTCACTGCTTGAGGGGGTGCTAAATCAGATGATCTCCAGAAGGCCTTCCAAACTAAATCATTCTGGTTTTAAAACTAATCTGAAGATATTTTGGTAAAATTCAGGGTTATTTGGATTATTAAAGTCAATTTTGAAAGCAAAAATTAGAATGTATGTGCATGAATTAATATTACTTTAATCTTTCTTCCTCACGTTGCATGAATATTATGATAAACACAAAATACAAATATACTGTATTTGAGAAGGAGAATATAAACAAATGTAGTATATCTGTTGATAAAAAAAACATTTATTGGCACAAAAGCCTAAATCATAAAATGGTTTTGGTTAGAAAGGACCTTAATATCATCTAGTTCCAAACCCCTGTCTGGGCAGTGATGCTTCACCCGAGACCACATCATCCAAGGCTCTGTGCAACCTGGCCTTGGACACTGCCAGGGATAGAGCATTCAGCACTTCTTTGGGTAACCTGTGCCAGTGCCTCATTATCCTCACTGCTTCATATATAACCTGAACTTCCCCTGTTTAAGCTTTAACCCATTACCCCTTGTCCTATCACTACAGCTCCTGAAGAACAGTCCCTCTCCAGCATCCTTGCAGCCCCCTTCAGATATCAGAATGCTGCTATGAGGTCTCCATGCAGCCTTCTCTTCTCCAGGCTGAACAGCCCCAACATTCTCAGCCTGTCATCATACAGGAGGTGCTCCAGCTCCTGATCATTCTTGTTGCCTCTTCTGGACTTGTTCCAACACCTCCATGTCCTTCTTATACTGAGGATACCAGAATTGCACATGAAATGAAAACACACTGTATCTTTCCTTTTTTAAATATCTTATGCAATGTCTGTTACTACATTTATAACAACCTACCACAAGCAACAGATTACAGGCCTAATACTCACTGTATAGAAAAAGATATTTTCGCAAATATCATGTGAAATACTAGTCTCCCATTTTTCAGTATGATTCTCTCATTCAAGAACCTAAGCACTAGCTGAAGGCCCATAAAATGCATCTGGAGTATTCCAGTATCTTCACTGTAAACTGGATCAGACTCGAATATTAGGAATGGTAATCCAGGGTGAAACAATCCCTCAATAAAAGTAATGAAAAAAACCACAAATCCTTCATAAATTAGAAATTGTAAGAATGCCTTACCTCACTACTTTCTGCAGGCTCTGTGGTGGCTAAATCTCCTGGAAGACTGAGGAAAATTACAAGTTTATTCAAGAAAAAGAAAAAAAACCCAAACAAACAAAAAAACAAACCCAAAACTAAGATGTTTGGTGAATAATTACGATTAGTTTACCCACAGGAAACTTGTGTCACTCAGCCAGAAACCTAGGTAAATATTTTAGTTTGTCTTTACTGTACGTTTTGCTTACACCTGAGAGTAGAGCTCTGGCTTGGTGAACCTCTGATCCACTGTCACTGTGTTCACAGTAACAGATACCATTAGCTCTCATAAGGAAGACAGCAAATAACACACACCACTTCTCAGGTGGCTCTGACCTTGGAACGAAGATATACAACTGACAACTGCCAATTATTTCCTCTTTTGTGCATGTTTCCCTCTGGGACACAAACAGTATCTGCTGCAGAACATTAATAAGCTCAAAATGCCTTCATTCTTTTGATATGTATGCTGCCCAACTAATTTAATTACAGGTTTGGGGTTTTGGGGGCTTTTTTTTAGGAACTTACATTTGTAAGCATCAAACAAACAAGAGAGATGAAAAATAAAAGAAAAATAAATGTTAAAGTTGGTAACAAAAAATAGACATGATGCATAATGTTTATAATAACAAATCAGTATTACCCAATTTGTTTAAAAACTGGAGTACATCATTATGGCAAATAATCATCTGCCTCTGTAAAGAGACCAGAACAACAGCTCAGGAGTATTCTGGGAGTTAACTGTGGTCTCAGCCAAACATGGCATGGAAGCCTGAGTTCAATTTAAGAATCTGTACAACGCTGGCGACTTCAAAAAGATATGAAAATGGACAAAGTACATGTTTTAACTGATCACAGTGACATTGTTCACTTGTTTAGAAATTTTTGTCAACGTAGGTATGTTGAAGCAAAGCATGCTTCTTAGACCCCAATATTTTTTGGAACTCTTTCAAAACCCCAATAACTATATCACTGGTATTAAAAATCTGCTTGTTTATTTTCTTATGCTACCTTGTGACAGTAATTACCGATGAGTCCAATCAAAATTATTAGGAACTTTATTTTATATTATAGTATGCCTGTTTTCCAAGCAGCTACCACAGCTGATGAGTTGGGGGTATCAGGCACTCAGTGCAGATTTCTAGTGACAACTTCCATTTTGCCAGTCAGGAAAGAGTTCCTAAATCAGTGTAAAAAAAAAAAATATAGGTATAGTTGGATTTTAAAGCAAAAAGTCCTATAATTAAATTTTAGTATTTACTATTGCATTCAAGAATGACGTACCTGGTTTGCTACACAACACCACCTTCTCTTCAGGAAAAATCAAATGATAAATGAACAAATACAGATATTTTCTGATACTTTGTAAGTCTTACGTATGAAAATAAAAAGTTCCAAAACTGTTGAATAAAGACTGAGAAACAAGCAGCACAAAATGAAACTCCATCAGATTAACCATTAACAAAATACTAAAATTTTGGTAGTCTAGTATCTTGAGGATAGTTTCAGGCCTTTCCTTAGAGTAAGTACACACTTAATGTACTCTTTAGACTGAAGGGTTATAATGCTTGTTTTGTTCAGATGCTGCCCATTTAAACTGTAAATGGGTCTCTTCCTAAGTCCATCAAATAATTGCTCTTCTACAGGTTTTTTTGCAGTAGTTTTGCATGTGCATTGAAATATGTACAGTATTGCTAATGATAAGTGTTTGTGCAGTAGGAACTCCATAATAAGCTGCAGAGACATTTAGCTACTGCAGGAATTCACTGCAGACAGAACCAATTCTAGCCATGAAGTCATCTGTCTACACAGATCTAGGAAAAGCAAGAAAAATGACATCTTTGCTGAGGCAAATAATGTTCCAAACATTCCAAACCATGTAAATCATTCCAGGAGAGCACATGTTCATCTTCATGAACAGACTATGAACTGACAGGCAGACCATTCACAGCACTGGCAGGCATGTTAGAAGTTCTCTTTGCTTTTACTTGAGTTTCCAACACTATGCTTCCTTCATATGGATGAGTTGGAGAGAGTAAACTAACCCAGTAACTGCTGCCACGGAGGTTCTTCTTGCATTACATACTCAACAAATATATGTTTGGGGTTTTTTTTTATTAACTAATTTTGTAAAGTAAGACTTGCAAAAAGGGCTTTTGATAATAGCTAACCAGGGGATAAAGTCCTATGTCAGTTAAGTCCAAAATAATTCACATTGAAGAAAAAGAGTTAAACTATATGTCCAAGAGGATAGCTGAACCAAACTAGCATCATTTAGAAAAGAGATCTTTAAGTCACTGTGACCAGCTCTCAGAAAATAATATAATTCTCCAGGATTTAAACCCAAGGAAGACTGACATCTCATACTGCAACCATTCTGGTAATTCATCTCAAAAAAAAAAAAACCAAAACAAACCAACCCCCCCCCCCCCAAAAAAAAGAGAAAACAAATGGGAGAACTGGAAGAAGCACAGATAAGGAGAGTAAGTAGTTTAGAAAAGAGAGTATCATAAAAGGACTGACAAGAACTGTTCAACATGAAAGAGGCATTAGAATACTACAAAGATGTATAAAATCATGAACAATAGTGAGGAAAATAGATGTGGAATGAATACTCACTGTTTCTAACAGTACAAGAACTGAGACATCTTCAATGCAATTATTAGGTAGCATATTAAAAGTCACAAAAGAAAGTAATGCTTGAAGTAATTTTTAACACAATAAACAATTAAATCGTGAAATTCATTTCCACAAGACGCAGCGGAACACCAGAACATTTCAATAAAGTACAAGGTATAGTTCCTACAAGATTCATCACTAGTCGTGATCAAATGCAATGAATGCTTTCCAAAGCAATTTCCAACTCAGTAAATCCCTGCCATTATCTGCCAGAAAATTCAAGAATAAACAGGGGAAGGATAACTTTCCACCTCCACCGTTTCTAATACTTTTTTCCATAAACATGTAGTGAAAAATCTGCAGCCGCAGGTATTAGAAACAAGAAACAAAATGACAACCCTAAAATTCATGGGATTTCCTTAAGAAAACTGAAGAAAATTAGTCAGAGCATGCTATATTAAAGGGGTTTTCTTTACTGAGGTGAATTAATTGATTAATTAAAGCTTAAAAGCAGAAGTGCTGAGGACTGCGATAACAGAAACTACCCCTTTCAATGATTGCCGTGTTTTCAATATTATGTATAAAAGTATTAGTTTCTAATAAGAGCAGGCAAAATCCGACAATTAATAAGAAGCATTTTTTTGAAGTAATTTCTCAAAACAGCACTGAAGTCTCAAACTCACTAAGCTCAGTGACAAACTAAAATTCTTCAAATCCTGCTTAAATAACAAGTTACCTATTTTGTATCCAGAAAATAAAACTTCATGCTATACATTTCTAGCCTTGTAATACTGAAATAAATGACAGATTAGAGATATGAAACTGTAAGAAGCCCCGAAAGCCCCAAAGTACCAAATTAGAGCAGGTTGGTATTATTTTCTTTCTCTTCACTGACAAGCTTAGTGAGTACCCTTCTGACTATGTATAACAGGAATTGATACAGTAAGTCTTTGTTCTGAGAACTACAGGAACTAGAACAAAAGAGATTCACTTCCACTTAACATCATTTATACATATATAGTAACTACAGCTATTGTAAAGAAAGCCTGTATAATAAAAAAAGTATTAAAGTTATATGCTCTCTGCATGCTATGTTCAAGCTAAACAGAGATCCCAGAGAATTACCTAGAAACATATGGGTTTAGACAGTACCCTCTAAATATTCACAAAATTCAGTGCTAATTTACCATGTGTACAGTTTTCTCATGAGCAATGACCACACTGGAAATAATCCATAGAAGAATATCCTTATACTTTATTGACCTCAAAATGGAATGACTGAAAAGATCAACAGTCACTCATGTTACAATCTAAACAGTTACACTTTTACCAAAACTAAAGAGTTGCCATGAGTTAAGATTCTAGTAAGAGTTCAGCATTCAAGAAGAATTTGGCTGTGGAAATCCAAACATAGAGTATCTCTGCATGAATTATTTCTCATTTACAACATCTGAAATAAAATATAATTGTTTGAACTGTAAAACTGCAAGAGTGCCAGAAAAAGGAGTCCTGGATGCCTAAAGAACTGAAGCACTGATGTAGTCATCTTGATCCTATGATCACAAGCTTCCTGAAAATTCTTTCAGGCACTTTATAGGTTGCAAATGCCTCCATAGCTGAAATGCTGCTTTAAAGGAAACACAGAACCACAAACTAATCCAACCTGCAACAACAGCAACTCTTAGCTAACATGGTCATAACTGTCATTTCTTTGCGAAGTTCAAGTCTGCAGCCATCTAATGCTGCTCCAGAATGGGTGTTGTATTGTAACAGAAAAGTCTGTTGAGCTGACATACTCTGTTGTGCAGACAATGGTCTTTCCACACACCCTTATAATGCAAATGACTTTGTACATATCAAAGTGTCTTCTACTGGATTAAAAACATTTAAATGACTGGAGAAATCTTCAGTAAATAAACTTAAGTTTTATGATCTTAATGCAGTTTTAAACCCATAGATTTTTATTTTATTAAAAAATCTTGATGAAATCTCACAATTTGTGGTTGGACAAAACTCAAATAAAAATCTATCTGGGAAAACATCCATGTAGGTCTTCATGAACCTGTTTAACAACTTGTATATTCCCAATTTATATCATGCACTACTTTTTTTCTGCCTAGGATGTACAACTAACACAAGAAATCCCCATGTTGTTAAAAATACTTTGGAAAAAAAAAAAACACTTTTTTGATTGCTGCTGCAATTTCTAATTGATATCACTAGCACTTCATGTTTTGGATCTATTCTTATCTTTTTGACAACCTGTTTTAGCTATGAATTTAAAAATAGAAATGTTTTCCTCAGGAGATAGAAGCTTTTTTTTTTTAACATATCCTAGAAAAATGTGGCCTTGATATTATAAATCCTATGTTCATGATGATTACTCATACCAAGAATTGTAAGTACATAGTCTCAGTTGAAACTACTAATTACTACTAATGCCACAATTGCTATTTCCTAACCCAAACAGTTATTATGTATTAAATACTTTACAGATTAGAATAGTATTTTCCATAAATTTCTGTCAACTCTTTTAGCAGAACTACCCACCAGTACTTTAATGTACACTTGCTTTTAACACAGTCTTTTCAGGCTGCAAACATTTACTTATTAATTGTCAGTCTTTTCAGTTTCCCTGTTCTGGTTTCTCATAAATCACATTCCTTGGGAATCCCTGGAGAATCCCTCTTTACCCTAAGGAATACGTCCTTCCTATCTGTAGATCTGACAAGGGAATGTTGTTCACTCCTAAAAAAAAAAAAAACAACTCTGACATAAAGCTCCAAACAAATAATAAACAAAACTCAACAAACCAAGCCAAAGAAACCATTAGCCTCCACTCCAACATCTTTCAGATAATTATAATTAAATGCTTCATACAGCCACTGTCCATCATATTTGAAAAATCATAGCAGTCAGGTGAAGTTCTTGATGACTGGAAAAAGGGAAATAACACCCCCATTTTCAAGAAGAGGAAAATAGAAGACCTGGGAAATTACAGAGCAGTCAGTCTCACCCCTATGTTTGGGAGGATCCTGGAGCAGATTCTCCTGGAAACCATGCTAAGCCTCATGAAAAAACAGATGGTTGGTGACAGCCAACATGGCTTCACTAAGGGGAAATCCTACCTGAACAATTTTGTGGCCTTCTATGACAGGGCTACAGAAATAATGGATAGGGGCAAAGCAGTGATGTGTCAGTCTACCTGGACATGCACAAAGTGTTCGACACTGCCACACACGACATCCTTGTCTCTAAGTCAGAGAGACTCCAATTTGATGGATGAACCACTCGGTGAATAAAGAATTGTCTGGATGACCACATGCAGAGAGTTGTGCTCAACAGCTCCATGTCCAACTGGAGACCAGTGACAAGTGGTGTCCTTCAGGGTTTGGTATGGGACCAGTTCTGTTCAATATCTTTACTGGCAACATGGAAAGTGGGATTGATGCTCCCTTAGCAAGTTTGCCAATGACACCAAGCTGTGTGGTTCAGTTGATACACTGGAGGGAAGGAATGTCATCGAGAGGGACCTTGACATGCTTGTGAGGTGGGCTGACGCCAGACTTATGAAGTTTAACCATGCCAACAGCAAGGTCCTACACCTGGGTCAGAGCAATCCCAGGCAAAGCTACAGGTTGGGCAGAGAAGAGATTCAGCACAGCTCTGCAGAGCAGGACTTAGGGGTGTTGGTTGATGAGAAAATGAACATGAGCTGGCTTCAGTGTGTGCTCACAGACCAGAAAGCCAACCATATCCTGGGCTGCATCAAAAGCAGCGTGACCAGCAGGTCGAAGGAGATGATCCTGCCCCTCTACTCTGCTTTCATGAGACCTCACTTGCAGTATTGTGTGCAGTCCTGGTGTCCTCAACAAAAAAAGGACATGGAACTGTTGGAACAAGTCCAGAGGATGCCACAAGGATGATCAGGGGACTGGAGCACCTCCCATATGAAGACAGGCTGAGAAAGTTTGGGCTGTTCAGCCTGGAGAAGAGAAGGCTGCGTGGAGACCTCATAGCAGCCTTCCAGTATCTGAAGGGGGCTATAGGAATGCTGGGGAGGGACTCTTTGTTAGGGACTGTAGCAACAGGGCACCGGCTAATAAGTTCAAACAGGGGAAGTTCTGGTTAGATATAAGGAAGAAGTTCTTTATTGTGAGGGTGGTAACGCACTGGAACAGGTTACTCATAGAAGTGATAAATGCTCCACCCCTAGCATTTTTCAGAGCCAGGTTGCACAGAGCCTTAGGCAACCTGGTTTAGTGTGAGTCGTTCCTGCCCATGGCAGGAGGGTTGGAACTAGATGATCTTCAGGTCCTTTCCAACCAAAACCATTCTGTGATTTTATAATTCTATACTTCTGAGACATGTCCACAACTACTAAGCAGATCAGGCCTGGGAGATCAGACATACAGCATTGTCTAAAACATACAAGGACATCATGTTCTTTAAGTTTCAAGTAGGGAACTGAAACACTCCTTTGGATAGCTTTGGAACAAAAACAAACAAAAAAAAAAACAACCAAAATTCAAAGATAATATACTCCACCCTGTCTGTACAAAGAAACCACCTTTAAATTTTTCAGGATCGTAGTGAAGAACATTGTGAAAAACATATATATCCTGTAAACACCTAGAACACTAAAATATATTGAGTAAAACAATACCTATGTGGCATAGCTCAGTAGCCATAAATTTGTGAATAAACTTTTATACTGATTAACAACAGAAATCTGCATCCCTCTGCCAAGCAACAGAAAAAAAAAAAAATTGTTTTGGTCTCTTTCTTCTCACCCCAATCCTGAACCAGAAGAACCCAAAATACAACACACCCCCCAAAAAAAAAAAAAAAAAAAAAAAAACACGAGCAAAAATACCAGTAAAATTCCAGTAAAAAGTTCCTTCATTTGCTCTTCTCTAAGATTTGAAGTGAGAAAGTGAAGGATCATTGAATATGTTTTGTGTTTGCCTGGTATGCAAAACTCTGCAGAGCAGACATGAGAGATGCAGCAAGTATCAGTGAAGAGAATTTTGCCTTAAGGATATCATAGAAAAGAAAATATATGTCAAGTTCACAACAGATGTTAGAAGGCTTATCAGGAGATTAAGCTGGTGAAATGGCCTGGAACACAATACATTCCTACATCTTGTAAGATGCTTAGCAAGATGCATCAATACCAAGCGCTTACCAAGTAAGCACAAGGAGAAAGGGGAAATTTTTTTGTGCTGCTTCTATTTCCTACGTACTTCTTAACCTATGCTGAATCTGTGCTGTTGTTTCTTAATAAAGAACCTACCTCTCAGAGTGTATCAGCCAGCTCTCTATCTCACTCCCATGTGTAATTCTTTCTTCCTACCAGGGACTGCACTACTGTAACACTATGTATTTCCCTCTCTTTAGTGATGAATGATCCTAGTCTGGACTATTACTTTCTTTTCTGTAAGAATTCCACAAAATATTAGCTGGTACAGTCTATCTGTACAACATCCCACTGAAGAGAGCAAGAGCATGAGAGTTCACAATACAGCTTGAGCCCACAAGAGGAGTTTGCAGCTCCTTCTCTAACAGCCTGTGACTGGATGATCCAAAAAGCATGTCATAAGACAATGTATTTTATTCTTTCTCTTATTTCCTACAAGGAAATGTAGAATTTGGATTTTCACATCATAGAATCATAGAATTATAGAACAGTTAGGGTTGGAAAGGACCTTACTATCATCTAGTTCCAACCCCCCTGCCATGCTCAGGGACACTTCACACTAAACCATATCACCCAAGGCTTCATCCAACCTGGTCTTGAACACTGACAGGGATAGAGCATTCACTACCTCCCTGGGCAACCCATTCCAGTACCTCACCACCCTAACAGTAAAGAATTTCTTCCTTATATCCAATCAAAACCTCTGCTGTTTATGTTTCAACCCGTTACCCCTTATCCTATCACTACAGTCCCTAATGAATAGTCCATCCCCAGCATCCCTGTAGGCCCCCTTCAGATACATCAATTCTGGACTTTCAGGCACCATGTTAACCGCACAAGAAAACAGAAAAATACTTCTGTTTACTTACATAATTTCAAAACTAATTGTCGTTCCTACTTTATTAAACTTTCATCAACCAATTTAATTTCTCTTCCTTGGAAACCTAAGAAAAGCTAGTATTGATTACACCAGATCATTTCAAGTAGTGGATACATACGCTTAATATACTGCCTTTCAAAATATACAGTTGAAGGGGTTTTTTTATATCTTCATTCTCCACGGCTGATTTCAATTTAAAGTTTTTGCACTGCATTTTCAACTTCTGTTTCTGTTTTTCACACTTAACCCATCACTTTCATGCTTTCTCAAGTAATTATAATTAAAATTTAAAGTTCTTGATAGTAGAATCTGTAATTAAGTCTGCATAAATTAGACAAAATAATATGGAAACAATCTTTTTTGAAGACTGAGAATCACAATGTGCATAACAGTGTATAAAGGAAAAGCAATTAATATACGTCACTGTGGGGTTCATAGCTTAATATTAAAAGCTACTCTTGTAACATTGTAAACCTGCTACTTCAAGAGATTAATGAATCGGACAATAAGAAATTCCATCCAGCAACTCAGTTTCTTTTTCATCAAATGATACTAAAATACACCTTTATATGGGACCCTGAAATTCTCCTTAACCTACAAGCAACCTAACAGAGATAACTGCTTTGCCAACTGACAAATCAACCAATCCTTTTATTACGTTAACATTCTTTTGTTTCACCATCAAAATTATTTGCACTGCTTTTCTGCTTTTTAAAGGTCATATGTTCAAGTCAGTTCAGGAGCACAATTAGCTTATTGGCTTATGCTGAACTCACAAACACAAAGCTATGAGTAATTCCAACTTATCTGGGATTTGCTCATGATTTCATCAACTTCCCAGCTGAACTACATAACATGATACACTGGACCATGAGGAAGTGAGTCCTTATTGGTCAGTGTAGTATTACATGTTATGGAAGCATACCAGATGTGTCCAGATGTCCACTTTCAAAGTAAGTAAAGTGCTCTGTCATGTAGTCCAAGGGTATCTAAAAGGCTCCCTGATGTCCAGGATAAAAACCATGGTCAGCAGCTTCTGGCGCAGCTTAATTCTCAGTAAAAAGTTCAGCTACATGTGGGACTAAACATTTGAAGTAACTCTCCTGAGAAACAGGCACAATCTTCTCTCACTACACTCTGCTCCAAGTGTAAAGATTGTATCTTTTCCGAACCAAAACACTCCCACTTCAGTAAGAGACAAATAATAAAAAAACCTCATAAAAACAAGAACAATATATCTCATGATGAGCAAAAAACATTTCACTATACATATCACTATCCACTATGTGCATCAACAGTCAGTCTAAAAGGTCAACCAACTCATAACAGACATAATTTTAATTAATGTTTAATGTATTTACTGGCACTTCTACTAATTTCTGTAATACAAAGAATCTGCTCAGACCTAGGTAGTTAGAAGCACAGAAAAAAAACAAAAAAATCCCTGCAGAATGGGACCCTCTGGGTGTCATCTGGTTCATCCTCCTGCCCAAAGGCATTTTAGCAATATAGTTTTTCCTGTGGTCCTCACTTCTGTAAAACTGAATTAACAGAAATTTATCAATACAAATTCAGAGAAGACAAGACAAAAAAAAAAATCCATGGAAGACAAAACCAATCCATCCTCCGCCACAGAATGGAATACACAAAGCATTTACCAATTGAATCAAAATTCCTTGATGACCTTCTAATTGCTACCGCTCATCACAAACACCAATACAAATGGCAAAAGACAAAAAAAAATGTTTATTCATTTACTTCATTACTGATCCCTAAACATTTGTCCCTAGACTTGCAACCATATGGAGCACACCAGAAAGCGTGAGAAAGGCCAGAGAAGCAGCTGAAGCAGCCCAAGTACTGACATACAGTTGTCTGGATTCTAACTGCCACTAACAGATGCTTGTCCTCTAACATCAGATTTTCCTTCCATTGCCTTCACAAACCCTTGGCCTTCATTTTAGTCTCCCACTCTTGTCCTTCCTTATTTACTTCATTCTACTCTTACTTCTTACAAATTAAATCATTAGAGGATTTCAGTCTGATCCACATCTCCAGCATTAAATCCTTATATGAGATTCACACTACCTGATATAACTATTTTCCCTGATCTACCACAAATGTATGGTTTATTTTTAAAAGCTTGTCAGTAACACACAACTATACTGTCTTATCTAACTTATTTTGATGGGCATTGTTTCTAAGAACACATTACACTCATGCACCTCACAAAAAGCAAAATTTATAACTTCAGTCATACATCTAAAGAAGAAAATTTCTCTTAGACTGTATTTCTTTTTCTTTAATTTTTTTTTATTTATCTTAACTTTCACAGAATCTCACAGCATTTTTATCGTGGAATAAAGCACATTCTGCATTCTAAGATTTGAGCTCTGCTTAATAATTGTCATTTTCTATTCAGTTGTTCATTGAAAGCACCAGGTTTGGATACCAAAGAACTCAGTTTCAAATTAAAACAGGATCCCTGGAGAATCTAATAGCATACTTCCTATAGTTCAGAGTTTCTGAACAAGTCAGCTTTTACCAGCAATAACTGAAGTTGCCAAAATCAAAAACAGAATTGATGTGGTTACACACTGTGAAACCATTTAGTGACAGCACAAATATGGTACACTGCAATTAGTTAGCTAACTGTTGTTACAGGAAACCCGTGCAGCGTACTGCCACCTTTACATAAATTCCACATAAGTGCTTATATTGTACATTACTTCTAGAGACATCAAAATTAAGTGCTTTGGCTTGCCCATCTGTATTTTGAATAACTGATTTGTAACTTTATGTCACTGAACAAAGACATCTGAAATGTACTGGAGTAAACCACTGTGCTATTCAAAAACCATTATTCAAAATCTGTAACAGAACCATCATTTGAAATCTCAGATTTTCAGTTACTTCAACATGTGAAAAATCACTCTTAAGGACTATCTAAAGAATTCTTTAAACGTAATCTTAGTTCCCATGAAGTACATTATGTTGCTTGCCTTAAGCTATTTTAGAGCCATTCTCTCTCAGCGAACATTTTTTACTTCAAAGAACTGAGGTTTACAAGAGGTCTCCTCCTCAGTGCAACTTCACAGCTGCAAAGGTAGAGAAAACGAGTGCTGAAGAAAGAGAAGAAAACCAAAACATGGTTTTATGCAATGCCCACTCTCTCTTGAGGGGGAAAAAAAAAAAAGCTACACTTTTTGGCTTTTTAAATACAAACACCAAAGAAATACACTTTTTTGCTTTTGAGTTACATTTTGTATATACTTTGTATATACTACTTAACTTCAGTCTAGCCTTTGTCTTGTCCATGAACTCAAATTACTCACCAAGGACACGAGTACACACAAAGAGGCAAGAAAACAAGAAATGCACACTGTTTTTTTGCTTCAGAAATTTATCCATGATGACAAAGCATTTTAATGCTTTACAAGTAGCAGGATTGCTCAAAACTTTTACCTTTACCAGTCAAAACTAGAAAATATAAGGGAAACTATATAATACAAGCAATTTTCATTAGTCTAAGTTCTTGCAGTGCAGCAAACCAGTGTGTACCAAGGAAACTTAGAGGAAAAAAGAAGTGTTGGGGAACATTTTCCCCTGATTTTTAATGTGTAAAGGTGAAGTTCCATATTTACGTAATTTAATACTTCAGTTGGCTGACTTTACAGATTTAGGTGTTCTACTTTACCAAGTAAGGTAACTATAAGCGCACTGATTCAGGGCATCATATTTAGCATCTGCCCAGTTTTCCTCCAATTCGCACTTGCACAGGTATCCAATTATGATTCAAACATTAAACCAGTTTGAGGAGTGCCAACTGTTCCTGTTACAAGGACAATGTGAAGGACACACTCACTTAAAACTAATCTGCCTTCATAGAACAGGAAACAAACAATGAGACACAGTATCACTTAATCTCTCCAACTGTCTCCTCCACCCTCTCCTGATGCTAAAGCTCTCCTTTTAAGTGTTACATTGGACCACACTTCATGAGATTGTTTAGGTGGGGGCTGAGGGTTTCATACCATTCTCCTTCACTAAGTATTCCTAGTCTCTAGTGCCTTGCTTTCACAAGCACAAAAATCTTACAATTTCTAAGGGTAATGAAATTCTTGATCACCGCAGTTGCTCAATGAAGTCATTACACACACAGAAGGCAAGTCCAATCTATTTGGAAGAAACTTTCCTTAGAATTTCAGAATGCTCATCTTTCTGGAGAGAGGCTGACATGGGGTTGAAATGCAGTAAATACACAATGCAGCTTGGAAAACATGACTGCAGGATAAGCCCTATGTGCACTTGCTTTGAATTCTTTACTCCTAACTGAGATAATTGAATAAACTATCAGAAACCTCCCCTACAATAATGGAAATAACAATGAAAAATGCAGACTTGGAGCAGAAATGTAAAATAATTCATACTGATTAATTATGACCGTAATTAATTTGCTATCAAAAGAAAGAAAAATTTCCACTTCACTTTCAATCATTTCCAGCTCCAAAGACCATTGTTTCTAAGTAGAAAAAAAAATTCCATAACAATTCAAATACAGTATACATGAAATAATGTTGTTCAGAACACTCCATTGGAAATGTCATTTGAAACGGACAGATCATCAAGAAGTCTCTTCTTTGTACTATTTCTGTAGCTCCAGATGATGTGTTGAAAAAAAAGCAAAAGTATTTATAGTTACACAGTACTCATTTGAACTGAGGAGTAACCAAATGAAACTCTTCACACATTTGTGGGGCATTTCTCATACACATATATATACATGCTTTTCCACACAAATAATCTGAAATATTTTTTATAAATTCAGAGAAGGGCATTACAGTGTACTAACTAAACACAGCCAGTTAAATACACATTGACTGCCTGTATTTATTACTATGGTTTAGCCTGTAGAGGAACAGATGGTTTCCATGTGTTCCCAATCAAATACTCTCAACTGCTTATGTGATCATCTGCAATAGGTTTTTTGACTGAAATAGTTGAGCTTTACCATTCTGTACTTCTCAAATTTGACCTGCTTCTTGCAGCTCTTTTGACTTGTGGCAATTGCTACTGGCTGATGGCCAGCAGCCTCTTCCTCAAAGTTCAGTACAGTAATTCAGCAGTGAATTAAAAACAGAAACCGTATTCCTTAGGATAACATAGTCTAAATTGTGTTCTCCAAATAATCCCTACAGATGCATGCAAGCACAATTAATAATTCAACTATTAACCAAAAATGAAAAGCTTGTTTAATCTCATTTAACACTGGTACAGTCTTATGACACATAAATGAGTGGCTTTAACCTACTGTTTAAATAATTCTTTAAAGAGCAAAGTCATTTAAAATACAAATACATAATTTACACAGAGGCAAATAATATTAAAATCTACTTTCTATTTCTCTTGTTCATTTTTTTTTAGTGCCAAGACTTATAAAAGCATTCTATTACACTGCATTTAAGATTATTTAAGTGGAAAAAAAAAAAGCACAATACTGAGTTCTTAACCATTATTCACTGCAAAGCAGCAGCACGCAGTTTTATTTTGGGTTTAGTTTCCTACTACAGCTCAGGTTGGACGTCATAATATAAATAATCTGGCCTAGCAAGTGCAAGAAAACAAGCATACTAGCACTGTCAGGCACTGAATGATGAGATCATATGTTTTTAACTACCTGAAATGCGATTTTGGGAGAGTTTTCCTTTAAATAAAAGGGTTAAATATCAAGGTAATCATTAGCATAAAAGAAGGACTAACTTAAATGATACAGTCAATCTAAAAAAAAAAACAGCAAGAGTACAAGAAAGAGCACAAGCACAAAACCTTAAATGCATTGACAGAAATCTTAAGTTCTTTGTAAATCTGCATTGAATGGTTTTCTGCAAATGAGAACACATATAACTACACCAGTGCATGCTTGCCTAATAGTGGTATCTTCTATGTAATTTGGAATAATTCATTAATAGACAATGTCTGAGGGTTTGTTTTATTTTATTTTCCGATTTGGACTGTAAAGTTGTGGCTTAAGGAGATTTGTATTACAACAGATTGCATACTGGTTATATTATAACATCTAAAACCTCTATTAGCTAAATCAGGTCACTTAATTATTTAGAACAGAATGAAAACTACTGGATTGTTTTTCTTCTTTTGTGTGTGTGGGGGGGGGGTGCAGTGAAACAAAAAAAAATATAGGTAACGACAAGAGTCATTAATCATTGAGTCCATTGCTCCCATCAACCCAGAGTTACAACAGTCACGAATTCCCTGTGCATGCCAGCAAAATATCTTCAGAGTCAAGAAGCAAAAAAAAAATAAAAAAAGAAGTAAAAATGACACCTGACTGACACACTGTAAAACGGAAGTGTGACATGGGAAGAGGAGAGAAAGAAATACAGTGAGATACAATGGGATGGATACACTCTAACCCCACACTGTTGTAGATTCCAGGTGGTCAAAAAGCAGAAGGTTACAGTACAGGAGTTTCTGCAAGGGGAGGAGGAATAATAATAAAAAGGACAGTATACTCCCAATGTTGCCAAAAGCAACAGCACAGTCAAGGAGGAGAAGGAGGATTCCATATGTCAGAAGGATGTGGAGCCAGATTTTCAAAGATACTTCAGTACCTAACAAATGTTATTGAGCACTTAGCTGCAAGACATGTTAGCAGTTGACTACTCTCATGGATTAAAGAGCTGTACAGTAGTTAAGCCACTCAATTCCTCGGGGACCTAAAAGGGTATTCTCAGTCACAAACATTTTTTTCAGCTCTTTTATACCAAACCACATGTAGTATTTACAGGCTTTGGTTATTTTCATCTAGTCCTGACCAGAACCTAAAATCATTGCAATATTTAGGTTATTTAGGTTTAGGAATGTCTACTCAGAACGTATCTTAACAGTCTGTAAAACCTCAGATTCAAAATTTTTTCCAAACCTTCCATTTTCATCTGCCCAAAGTCTCTACATTAGTTTATTATTTGTTTGTATTCCCTGTTAATTAAAAAAAAAAGAAAATAAAAGGAATAATTGCTTGAAACAATTGTGGTAAAGCACTTGGATGAGTTGAGGTAAGATGCAAAATCAAGTCCTTGCTACAACTTACTTTGAGCAAGATACTGGATATAAAACCATAGAATCATGTTTGTATTGGAAGAGACCTTAATGCTCATGCAGTTCTAGCCCCCTGCCACAGGCAGGGTCACCTTCCACTAGGCCAGGTTGCTCCAAACCCTGTCCAACCCAGCCTTGAACACTGCCAGGAATCGGGCAGTCACAGCTTCTTTGGACAAACTATGCAGCACCTCAGGACCCTCATAATGGAAAACCTCCTCCCAACACCTAATCTAAATTTACCCTCTTAAAGCTATTCCCTCTTGTCCTGTCACTACATGTCCTTGTAAAAAGTCTTTCTCCAGATTTCTTGTATTCCTCCTTCAAGTACTGTAATACTGTTGTAAGGTCTCCCTTGAGCCTTCTCTTCTCCAGACTGAACAACACTAACTCTCTTAGCCTGTCTCCATAGGAAAGGTACTCTAGCTCTTAGAAAAATCTCTGTAACCCTCCTCTGGACTCACTCCAGCAGGTCCACACCCTTCTTAAGCTGGGGGCCTCAGAACTGGACACAGTATTGACTGCAGGTAGGTTCTCATGAGAGCAGAAGGGAGAATTCCCTCCTTTGACCTGCTGCTCATGCTCCTTTTGATGCAAACCCAGAGTATGGTTGGTTTCTGGAATGCTGATTTTCTTGTCAATCAGCATCTTCAAGTGTTTCTCCTCAGAGCTGTTCCTAAGCCCTAATTTTAAGGCTATGGAAGATCACAGGGCTGATCTCATTCAAAGTTTTCCTATTTCTGTTATTTCAGATTGTAAAATAATTATCTTGTTGCTAAGCAAAATACCCAGAAGAGACATCGTGTAGTGGTGAGGTAGTCTGCAACTCTGAAACGGAAAGAACACGTGTCTGCAGCATACAAAAAAGAGTGAAATCAATATTGTACGTAAATGAACTTGATTTGAAGTGTGCTTGACAAGCTGACACCAGCACCAATACAAATGTAAGTATTAAGGACTTAGAAGACCTTAAATTGTGTATTTGGAGATGTATCCCTTGACTCACACACTGTGTCTTCCAAATCTTCTGCATTCCTCCAAAGTAGGCCAACAATTGCAGTCAGCCCTCAAGATGTTAGCAACTGAAGTACCATAAACAGCATATCTACTTTTCTGTTTCCAGACAGTTATAGGAAGCAGGACTTAGTTTGCTCCTAGATGCTTTGGAAAGAGCACATACCTTAAAATTTTGGCCTGAGGCCAGGCAGATCTACTAAATTGGCAAACTCTTCACTGCGTTTGAAGACCAGGGAATAAAGATCAGGTAGAATATCGGTAAACATCTTAAAATGCTTTCAATTCAACAAAGATCAAAACAAGCTGAAGAGCACAGGAGTGAAGTTTTAGGGAAGGTAAACTGCAGAAAGAACACTGAATAAAAATAGAGGGTAAAAAGTATAGCTGCTTGCTGAAGAAACAAGAGAGGCTTGAAGGTCTATAGGGATTTATTATTCAACTTAATTAAAATACCTTATTTATGTAAGAAGTTCCTGCTAACTTCAAAAATATAGTTATGCTCAAAGTGTTCTGCAAAACCAAACCCTAACAATGGGGAGAAAATAAACACCTTCTTCGTTACCAGAAGGAATTTTTGTATTCGGTGTTACTTAATTTCATAAATACTTAATCATAATTATAGTCACTGGATGGCTTCTTAAAAGTAGTTAGTTGTTAAGATGATTGGCAGTTTTTCCTTGCTGTTGATAACACCTAATGATACATTGCAGGATGGAAAGCTACATTAAGAAATCCAAAAATACTTTCTGTGTACTTACTACATTAGATAATTCTTTTTATTTCCACAGACACTTTATTGATATTTTCCACTTAAAGAAGGCTTATGGATGTCAAACGTTTTCCAAGGATGCTTTTCAGATGATTTATTCGAAGCTTGCTTCTAAAGATTTTTAGGTGTTGGTTGTGGTTTCCCCCCCCACACTCTATAGCTCCAACAACACAATCAGCAAGCTTCCAAGATGCCAGCCAAATTACTTCAGAATTTAATTAATTTATATGTCTCTAAACAAGATTCAGAATTCTTGCAGAGCTCAGACCTTGGATTATGATACTGTTCTGAACTGTTGGTACATGAGAAATTATCTTCACTTGTTTGTGCTAGAGAAAGAACATCTACAGAAATACTAACGACGCCAAAACCAGAAGAGAAATATGGGGTCAGCCTCGTAAGAGAATTCAGTAAACACACAATAGATTTAAAATCTGTTTTACATAGTCACACTCACCCCTCTAATAGACACACTGCAGCCCTGCAGGCAGTCCAAGCAGAGATACTTCTAAACCTTACCTCTTTTGCTTCTCTTACCAGTGTTTATGCCTTGACTCTACAACACTGAACATATATACTTAACTTTAAGCAAATAAGAAAAGTTCCTTACTGATGTGTTGTTTGGGTTTTTGTTTTTGTTTTTGGTGGGTTTTTTTAGTTAATTTTAAATAGAGGCCTTTGTTGCATTTAATTATTCCTATTCTGTGTAACAATCACAAACACTGTAATTCTTAATAGAAGAAAAAGAGAGTATAGTATTTCATCTAGATTTCTACTCTTTTTTTTTGAATGCTCTCATTAATTCCAATGAGAACTTTGCTCTAAGTTATACATAATTTAGTATTTTTAGTCTGTACAAATACAGCATATCAATTGAACAAACCAGTTACTGGCTGAAAGTTTTAAGCCTTAGTTCTCCCTGGAATTTTAAAGAAATGTTTGCTTTCTATGAAAGTTGAGTTTTCATTTGTTCACAGTACCATTGGTAAACACTGATAGGGCTACACATGTAAAGTTCAGGCTACTCTGAGTTCTCAAGAACTCACATATAGAAGCCAGACTTTGAACACCTTTTCCTGTACAGAACATTCCTCCAGAAGTGCATCTTTTTACATATTAAAAATACAGCAAGAAGAATAAACTACAGTTCTTCATGAAGGGCACTTCAGGTACTCTGCTGCGGATGGTTACAAGAAAGAGGCTGACTAGATCCTCCTTTCTGCCTTCTTGAACAGAGTAATGAGATTTTCTTTCCTACACCTATTCCAAGCTCCATGACTGTTCCTAGCCTGTTGAACACTGCTTCACATCAGCATCAGTCAGCAGCCTCCCTCATCACTCATGCATGCACTACATTAGGGCTCACAGACTTTTGTATGTCCAGTTGCTCAAGTATTCCCTGACTTTATCCCCTTCTACCACAGGAAACACTTCCTTGCTCTAAACTTCCCCACTGGTCTCACGGGCCCCTGAAGATTTCTTAAGTCTGATCTTGTTAGTGAAGACTGAAATGAAGGAGGCATTCAGTGCTCCAGCCTTTTACACATCCTGTGCCACTAGGGCCCCTGTCCAATTCAGCACCAGGCCCACACTCTTCCTATTCTTTCTTTTGCTGCTATGTATTTATAGAACCCCTTCTTGTTACCTTTGACAGCCCTAACCAGATTAACTTCAGGTTGTCTTTGGCTTTTTCTAATTTCATCTCTGCATGGTCAGACAGCTTCTCCATATTCTTCCCAGGCATACCTGCCTTTACTTCTGCCTTCTATTTATTCCCTTTTTACGTCTGAATTTTACCAGGAGCAACTTGTTCATCCATGCAGGCCTTCTGGATAGACCTCCTGTTCATTGGGATAGACTGCTTTTTAGCTTGGAGTATGTGATCTTAACTATTAACCAGTTTTCCTGCAGCCTGCTTGCCAGTAGGCCCTATCCATGCTCCTTGGGAACATATTTTTAAAGAGGCCAAAGTATTATCTCCCAGACCGGGCTTGGGGGTTTATCTTCTTCAGCAAGGAGGTGATTCTGTAAATGTGGGATTCTCCATCACATTCCCCTTCACCCCTCTCCTCCATGCTTAATATTACAGAATCAGATAATAGTTAGGGTTGGAAAAGACCTTATCGTCTAGTTTCAATCCCTCTGCCATGGGCAGGGATGCCTCACACTAGAGCATGTTGCCCAAGGCTCCAAGGATTGGCAAATTATGTTACATCTATAATGTTCAAAGTAAGATTTGAACCATCTATAATGTCTCTCTCACTGATGCCAGGTTTACCATAAACTTTGAAAAGACCAATGTCACACTCCTATTCCATGGAGGTTTCCTGATACTTAGATAAGTAATTGAGACTTGCATTTTTTTTTTTTTTGGACATTAGAATAAAACCAATAACCGTTTTTGGACTAAAGACTAATTAACATACCAACTACATTGTGGTTGTACTTTAGTCACTTCTGGAGAGGCAGACTTCATGCTTCCCTTACAAAAATTTAAGACATGAAAGAAGTAATTTGGTATCTACAAGCAAGTAGTCCATTAGCTGCTACTACACACAATGACTTAGGCGTAATTTCTGTCTCAGAAATGCAAACTGTTTGTTACTAACCCAATCTGGGAAGTCATGCAACATGAAAGAATACAACAGTAGTTTCCTTAGTAGTGTTAGATTAACAGCTGGACTCTATAACACAGGGTCCTTTCCAACCCATGGTTGGAAAACACAAGAGTCTTACAATTCTATGATGCTATGATTATCCAAAACCCCTATATGCAGTACCTATATGTTTGCCAAAGCATCTTACACTGCCTACTGTTAAAGACAAAATCGAAGAAATCCTTAAATTTAAACAATACAGAAAACTGGCTCTCAACAAGGTATGTAGAAATCATTGCTAAACCCCAGGCAGAGTGCTAAGACTCCCTAAGTGGACAGGACTGCATCCTGCCCCTCTGCTCCCTCAACCCAAGCCCAGTCCTGTGCCTTAACAACGGGAAAAGTCTTCTTCCATGAGAGGACTTAGATCTGCTAGCCCCACCCATAGGAAGACCAAACCTTGCAGCTCTAAAGGCTAGATACACATCTACAAAGCCCACGGTGTTAACAGTGTACTAATGCTTTTGTTAGCACTGACTAAGCTTACTGAGTCTAGTTGAGTAGAACAGAGATGAAAGGTCTAAGTTTCCACAGCTAAACAGATTCCCACACAGGATCTGGGGTATACAAACCAAGGAAAGCCTGCAGTCAGAAAATGCCCCACGGCTTAACCAGTACCATACTTTGTAACATTCCAAAATCAAATATACAAAATACCATAGTACTTGATGCCACAGAACCTAACTCAAGCTATGTAGTATTAAAAATACCCTAGCTGATCTACAATATGACATCAATTTTCGTACTGCAATTTTTTTAATGATGCTGAAAGAAGGGCCGCACCTTGTTCTTAAAATAAACAAAGTATTTTGCTTTTCCTGTAACCTCTGACAGCATAAAGTAAAATGATTCATTAAATGTCTACTTTATGGTTATTTATGAGATGCTAACTAGGTGTGTGATGTGCTAATTATTAAGAAAGCACACATTTGGAACACCTCCAGGTGTCTTTCCAAATCTTTTTCCCCAGGTGCAGTTGTTTTTCAGTTTCTTTCTGTTTGAATGAGCATTACAGCACACACAATTTATTCACTTAGTTTCACTGCTTCACAGATTTTTAGCATCAGAGCAAATGCAGACCACCTGATCACCAGCCATTCTACTTCACCTGGGCACATCTATCACCAAATTCAAAAAATTATTTAAGAAAAAAAAACCCACTGTATTTATGAAATTGAGAGAGATTAAAGAAACTGCTAATACCTGAAGTAAGGCCAGTGAAGCAAGAACTTTGAAGGCTTCCAGAAGCAAAAGTTAAATTTTTCCGAGATTCATACCAGTCTAACTTAGGAGAACATTCATAATGTCAATCATACAAGCTAGGATAAGCTATGCAAGTATGTAGAAAAATACATGTCAGGACACTGACTCACCGGCTTTTACTGGGCTGACTGAACTGCTTAAAGGACTCTAAATGGCAAAACAGGATATATGGTCTTGGAGTAGGAAATGACTGAGCTGCATGGAGTTCCAGAGGCATAGTAGGCACTATGGCAAGCAAGAGGAGACCAAAGGAGTGAATCTTATGCCGCAGTTAAATGACTTGGCAAGTCTTACTACATTGGAATGCATGATTTGAGGAGATCAATATACACACACCATTTCATGGGCTATTTAATAATCTGACAGTATGACTGTATCAAGTCTAAATGAAAATACATTTTAAAAGGATTCGTTTATGCGGGCATCACTGTCACTGACTGTGCTGATATGGACATGCCTGAAAAGATGTTTAAGTAGCAGTAGAATGCAGAATTAATCAATTTTGACACACGTTCAAGTGAAAAACAGAAGGATCCATAGCACAGAACTGGGAAAATAAATAGAAGAGAAAGTACTACTAGGCAGTGATACTATTTAACCCAGTATAAAGCCTTTGCTATCTCATCACTACCATTTTCCATAGTATTTTATTATTTCATTATCTTCACATTAAATTAGATGTTTACACACAGCATGATAATATCCTTCTGCTTCAAACAAGCACTAAGAAATAACTGAGTTACATGTTACAGCAAACTGTAGGGTACAAAAGGGAGGTATTTTTCTGACACCAAATTTAAAATTAAGACAATAGTAAATAACAGCAGCTAGTATGTGTGTCCTAAGCCATGCTAGTACAGGTAAGGATCAAAGCATTCTGTTCACACCAAATAATTACTTGAAGTTGAATATTAACATTTGCAAAAATTAAAAAAAAATTGCTTTAAAATTTAGATTTTAAATAAAAACTTCATTCATCTTGCAGCAATGAAAAAAATATAAAAGGTTTTAGTTATTTTTTTTCAAAGTCTAAATCCCCAATCTTGTCACAGAAGTCTTAAATTAGTTTTTCACTTCTTAAGGATGCCTGCATACCTCCGGGAAGCTAAAATTTTACATCTTTGCTTACAGCCTGCAGTTTTGTTGTTTTAACTAATTTAAGTTCTGCTACATATTCTAAGGCAATTAGTCACATGCAACAAAGTAGTTGGACTGTGTTATAAGTGGCATACAGTGAGATAAAAAAATAATTTCATTCTACTTACCATTTAAATTAAGCAAAGGTTGTGGGGGGAAAAAGAAAAGAAGGTTAAATTCAGACAGAAAGTAGAAGTTTTGTGAAAACTCAAGCTTGTGAATTACAGAAATAAAAATATTTCTAAAGCATTTTGCAGCACTTACATGTTCCCTTTTTAAAGCAGAATTATTTTTTTCTTTGTTTACAAACACCAGTAAGGCAGTGTTAAAGGCAATAAAGAAAAAAATATTCTAATCCAGAAAACAGAGGAACATTAGTTTGTTGCTGATGCAGATAACTGTGGCCCCAAGTTATAGTTTTAGTCAAGTAGATGTTATTTCCCATCCCTCCCCATGCTACCCTGAAGACATTGATGCAGATTTCAGTGACCATGCACTCCCACTTAAAAAAACAAAAAATAATCTGGTCAGTAGCTGCTGAATAATATATACTTTTGAATGATGTATTATCAAAATTTAAGTTCAAGATAAATGTGAAACTAGCTTTGAGGCTCCATAAATTCATTATTTTGAAAATGTCAAAGAAAGTCACAAAGGAATCTGTAGTACATGCTTAGGCTGCAGTTCTGGCCCAAAATTGCAAAGTATCGCTTTACCTTCACAACTGATCCTGCAGGTAATAACTCATGCAAGCAATTTAATACTAATGGGAAAAGCCTTAAGGTTTCAGTAAGTAAGAATAAGGATCAGACCCCTCCTTTTAAATGTTCAGAGAAAGAATCAAAGAACAATTATCAATCAAAATGAACAACAGAATAAGTGAAAAACAAAAATCAATATACTAAGCTCTTTTCTTTGAAGAATCTGAGTTCCTGAGATGATGACTTTAGGTTGGGTTGGACTACTTATTCCCACCAGCCACAACACATACAGCCCCAAATCAATCACCCAGAACTTGCTCCACATGCACCACATTGCCAACTGTGAAGTTTCAGATCACATGTATTTTCTCAACATCTTAAAAGACCCATGGTGCGAGTCCTGTGTTGAGCACATTGCAACAGACAAATAAGATTCATTAATACTGAGGAACACTGAATCACTGTGGGACTGTTTCTGTATGTCTGCTCACCACTCAGTACAGAAAGAGGGACAGTCATTTAATACCTCTCACTTGCTAAGGTCCCCACACTTATCCTGCCAAACTTCAATCCGCCTAGTAATTCAAAGAATGTAGCAAATTCCTCACCTAACTTCAAAGAATGTAACCACCACTAAAGTTACATGATTAGGACAAAATGGCTCAAGCTAACCAAGTGTCTGACTACTCTGAGCTCACTCTTCATTCACACTTCACCTCATGTACAGAAACTCAGAGGTTTCTCTCCATAATTATTTTATCTAGAATTAGACACATAAACCATAGCATTTATGTTTACTTGTTTTGCTTTTTTTTTTGTTTGGGTTTTTTGCTTGTTTTTTCCCATCTGAACATAGGTAACAAAGCCTTGCTGGACTTTTTAACCAAAATAACAATGGTTTGCTGATACAGACACCAATTTCCAGTCTCTGCAAAGCCTGTAACAGATGCATTACAAAATCCCCTGCAATTTATATGACTACAGACCTGAAAAGCCTTCTCATCTTGTAAAAGTCACAATGATGTAGACATTTTCCTAAAGAAAAAAAAAAAATATATATATATAATCTTAACAAAACACATTATTATTATTGTTTTTTAATTTAAGTATTTTGAAGCCAATAAGGTTTTAAGTATTCCAGCAAAGAAACTGATTTCAGTTTGCTGGTTTTGTGGTTTGTTTGATTTTGCTTTTGTTTTTTTTTTTTTATCAAAAATGTTTGCTTTGCTTTTTCAGGCTTTTTTTAGCATTGTTGGAAAAACAAATTTCAACTGAAATAAAAATTTCTCTTGAGCATTAAATGCTTCCTGAAAGATAAGTCACTAAAAATAAATTCAAATAAAAGTTGATCTTAAGCCAGCGAGGCTTTAAACACTAAGTTAATATAAAATACAGATATATTTTTAGTAAGGATACTCTGTTACTCATGTGTGAAATCATTCTGGATCAAGACTGTAGTGAATTCCTAAACAAACAAAGTAACAGGATTAGGAAAAAGAGCTTTACAACTGTAAAGGAATTGTCTGAATTTTACAAAGTTGGGAACTGAGTTACTTAAACAAGAGCTCCAAGGCAGAATTATACTAGAGAGGAAGTTTTCAGAAGTGCTCAAGATGGGCAAGAATACTCATCTGCCACCAACCAGAATCCAGATAATGTATCATTTCTGTACAATACCACAGAAAAAGCTTATAGGTGACATTAAATCTTATTACAATTTTCCTCATTCTACTGGTAATTTTCATTAATATGAAAAATAAAAAGGCACATTACTATGACAGTGACATGATGTGAGCAATTTTATTGAAGTAGAAAGCTAAGAATGATAATATGCAATAATTATTTTATTGATGCACAGGAAATGAATTATTCATCATTACAAAGTATCTGTGGATAATTTTAATTACCTGCTTTTAAACTATATGAGATCCACAGAAAATACATTAACGACTCTGACTGAACACCTGCTATCCTGCGGAAGGTAACAAACACGAGATTCCAAACTTTTCTGACATTGAATTTAATGGCATTAGATCTTCCAAATGTGTATTACTAAAAGATATTGGAGAATTTTGTTCTATTCTGTGTTTCAGCGTGCTGTGGTAACTTTTGATATAACCAGGAAGACAGTAATAACTTAAGTTCATATCTTGCTTCTTATTTTTAGTTCCTGGTTTGCTTTGTATCCCTTTTTCAGCTAATGCATGGTTATTAATGAAACTGAAGTCCGTACATATGAGGAATGTTCTCTGGGATAAACTATGTCTAAATTATCTAATCTACATAATTCTTAATGCTAGTATGTAGTGTAGTGATATATATAGTGATTCTAGATACTAAATTAACTTGCTAATTGTTTGATGCATGTGGTCGGAAGTAATGCAGGTTCTGGTATGAGGCTAGGCAGACTTGAAAATACTGAATACCTAAAATTCAAATTTGGTCACTTTAGCATTCCCATTACATTAACAAAAATCCAGTATTTCTGCTGTCAGTTGCCCAACTAGAAACCAAGTGTTTCTAGGGAAGAGAGTAAACTTCAGTATAAACTTCATTAAGAAAAAGCACTTAAAGGTTGAGGAATTGTTCATGTTACTTGCCTTACAGTCGTTTCCAAAAGTGTTCTGCATCATCAATCCTGTTGTTACTCATCCTGCTTTTTTATAAACAGACAGAAAACTCATAGACTATTTCACTATACTCTTAAAAAAAATCTAGAAAATTGTTGGGTGCACAACAAATATCAACAGAATCCCTACTTCTTAAGTCTTTAAGACACACACAACATTTTTTTAATAAAAAAAAATTCTGCCCTGATTTGCAGGACAAAATATGGACTATGCAATGTATTTCTGAAAAATGCTTAAGAACGTTTTAGCAGGTATCTGGACGAAGACTAATTTAGACTGGGTAATTACCTGTTGCTTTGGAGTTAGTTAAGGTAATGACAGACGCACAAAACATAAATTTTTAAAGGTTCCTTCTCTATACATTCTGCTGAACTACAACACATATTCCAGAAGACACCATATGATCTTCCTCCTCCACCATCCTACTGTAAAACTATTTATTTTCTTGGTATTCTAAAGCTAAATAAAATACCTATTCATAAGGTTTCATATAAAATGAAATACATTGGACATGTGGTATGTTAAGCTATGCAGTATATACTGTTCATGCAGTATTTGGTCTAGTCTAACCCAAATAAATTTAATTTCTCAAGCAATTATCCCATCCTTAGCTGTATTTTGTCCTACTAAATGTTGAATAGCTTGTGCAACTACCTGTAAATGTGTTTGTTAGGGCACATGTAATAGCTCAAAATAAAGGAAATGTCAAGAGAAAGTGAAGTGCTGGAACTGAAGGTCAGCTCATTTTTCTTGTGTACATTTGTTAGGCTCAATAATTATTTATCCTATTTCATTTACTTAAATGTTTAATCAAGCAGATGGAACAGAATTATGAAACAAGAGTAAGTACATTACAATCGTTTTGTACAGACTTAATAAAATCAGAACGGCAGGTTTCGCTGGTTTGAGTAATTCCAAATCAATGCAGTGTTTGCAACTGCCAATGATACTCTTAAAAGATTTCTGTAGGTTTTTTGCTACTGAATACTAGCTGAAGCATCCCTCCAGCTGGAATGATGCAAGGCACTCAAAAGCAGCTTATGAGGTAGAAACTTTACACTTTGATACCTAGTTCAAACAGGTAACTCTACCACGTCAACTTTGTAAAAACAATATAAAAAAATATACTAGAAAACATTCACTTCAGCAGGTATTAATAGTCATGGTAGGATTCAGATCAATATATTTTTAAAAAGGTAATTTTTAGGTTAGAGAAAGTTGCACATTGGTTTCTGAGGGTTAATTTCTGTGTTACAGGTAGCAAAGAGAGCTGATAAAAGAAAGAGCAAGGAAGCATCTAATATGGTCTAAACAACCACTGAGAAGGAACAAGGTCTACAGAGACCTTCTAAGTTAGTTAATTGAAACAGAATTTGAACTATGGGCAAAACCTGCTGTATTCAGGTAAACAGAACATATATGTCCTAGAAACAAAGAGCAGTGCATCAAAATGAGAAAACCCTATGCCTCAAAGGAGAAATAAAATGCAGAAACTTGAATTTGGCATTCTACTACAGTGACCAAATATAACAAAGCATTCAACACCTAACTAAGCCAAAAAAGTAGAGAACAATAGCATTTTTTACTATTATAACACCTTAATAATTACCTTAACTATCTGTGTTAAAGTCTCCAAGTAAAAAAGGTATCTTACCACCTACCACTCAATGAATCTGGGAGCCAATACACAAGTTATTTCTGATTAGCTGACTGACATGATATAGGCCTTTCTAGGTAAAATTAATGCTCCTTTCACAAGGTCTCACCCCCTACGTAAATAAAATTAGCTAGTAAATGAACACACCAGTCAGACTGGAAACACCTGTCTACAAAATAAATTACTACATTTTTGATGATCATTAGAAAATACTTTCAAATTCACAAATTTATTTAACAACAGGGAAAAAAACAGTGTTTTACATGTTTTCCTAGTTGTGTTAAAGCACGAATACATGGTAACACTCCCTTTCCCAACGAACCCACTTTTACCTTCTTCTCCAAGGTATAAGTTGAAGTTAAAATCTTATTGAAAAAAAAAGGCAAACTGTAACAAGTTCCAGCTTTTATTTATATTAAATATATTTTACATATGTATGTATATGCATTAGACACATATACATTAAAATATCCCGAAGGGAAATAGCAGTGCATTTTTCAAAACTGGAACTGTATTTCTTTCTGAAGAATGCACGGTTACCTTAATTTTGAGAATTAACTTAGGAAAATCCAATTTATATAAGCAGATTTAGAATCCTTTTATGCAACTGCCTCCCTTGAATGTTTTTTCACTGTCTCTCTCTTTTGCTAGAAGCATTACCAATTACTGCTTCCAGAAAATATTTGAAAGAGACAATATTATGAAACACATAGAAAGTAAAAACATATTCTTTTAAATGAAATGCAATTTATTTACACAAAATGGAGATATAGTCTATACCCCTTCTTCAAGATCAGCATCGGGGCAACTTCTGAATGAATAAGTGGCTGCAGCTGCTGCTTTTCAAAATATGGGTTCCTACGAAACCAGAAATAGACAGTATCGGTACACGTCTCCAGTATAATACGTGCCTGAGTCTGAGCTTCCAGTTTCAGATTTTTTTTAATATTTAAACATGCTGAAGACCATTCACCTCTTACACAAGCACTAGAGGAAATAAACCTGTTAAATCAGAAAACTGCAAGGGTTTATTTGAACAAGTTGTCGTCAGCCTTCCAGCATCAGTGCAACACTTTTCATATCACCACCTTTCCCATCTCACTCCCACGTTACACATAGACAGCATGGATAGATCTCAAATAGTAGTCATCTGAATATTCATACACAAGAGTAAATCTATTGACTCTACACAAAACATTCCAACTACATATGAGAGTAACTGGGAAAGTCTGCTGGCCAAAAATGCTTTAAGTCATGTACTCGTAGACCATAAAGGTGAAAAGAAGAATAGCTGTGGGGAGGAAATCTCATTATTCCCTACACAGTTCATGGTGCTGTCACCCCAAACACTGGCGTCAGTGGTGTATGAGATTTTCACAAGTTACTGCAGTTCAGTTCCTCCAACTTTTTCAGCCATTTTCCAGAGAAGTATTAATAATACCAGTTAACTTTATGCTCACACACCTACTCTTGCTTTCACAAATCGCCTCTGGTTTTGGTATGGGCTCCTAACAAAGAAGGTCGTAATAAGCTCTCTACCCCTTTCAGAGCCCCATTAATCAACTAAAAAGATCTCATTTTTTCCAGAATCTATTTATCTGTAGCCTAATATAACCAAAGCTACTTATTTGCACTCCTATTTCCCATATAAAAACTAGGGTAATTTTGAAAGAAGAATTTATACCAGAAAATATATCAGAATTATGAAAGACTATTTTGTCTAAAAGATGATACTGAGAATTATTACTAGCCCACTACTTCTGCATCTAGCAATACTTAATTTCTTTCACTACCAACTATTAACAGAAACAGAAAAAGCATGGAGCACTTCTTGATTTTCTACGTGCAAATCATATCTGTATTTAGCAAGATTATATTTTGTATTCAGATAGTATGAGTATTTCTATAGTACTTGTGACACCATTAGAATATCAATACTCCCATTAAGAAAATAAATAAGTGAATGGTCATATTCATATACCTTTTGTATTTTCCTAGATAACAGGATTTCATTATAGAAAATTATTAACATCAATCTTAAAAGAATCAGTAGACAGACTACGAGTTCTCAACGACTTTCATTCAGTTTTAGCAATTCTCAACTAAATCTCAATTAAACTCAATTTCTTCTTATTAATTTAATTACTTCTGATCTCTATCAATAGCCTTTGTTAATTGCAATTATATTCAATAAGCCTTCAATTAAATCCATTTACCACTACTTCCATAAATTTGTACACTTTAACACATTTGGCAGCTTTAAAACTGGTGTCTGACAGATTTTTTTACTTGAAACATCGTAAGTTTAAACTCACAGAAAAAGTAATGCAAAGTATATATGTTTTGGTACAAATTAATGAAATAGAACGTTTATATAAATCTGTTATTTCCCCAATTGTCTACAGAATTTAACTGTGAATACTCCAATAAAATAACAAAAACTCATAGCTTTTCCATTTATTTATAGATAGATAGGTATGAATGTTTTTTCAGAGAAGCACTGTGATTCACTGTCCTCTCCAGGATAGTCTCTTATGATAGGGAATTCTCCTCAAGGACACCTCAACAGACTGTATTTAGAAATCCATGTTGAGAAACAAACAGGACCCAGGATTTGAGAGAAGAGCAAGTGTACAACTATTTCTGACTAAGTGAACATTACCTCCCCATTTCTGGTTCTGTGATGAAACAGCATGCCTTCACTCAGGTGGCAGTCACCTACCAATACCTATCACCGTGGGAAATTTTTGATACCTAACTACTTGTTTGCAGCGTTCACAGCAGAGCTATGTACAGCTTCCTGTGAGTCTGAATGAAAGGCACAGAGAACAAGAACCGACTTCCAGGAAAGCGCTACTTTTCTAATATAACTGAGTCAACAGTGAATGCTCACTTTTAATTTGGAATAGGTGATTCTTACTACTGAATCTCACAAAATCTGCAAAAAAGCACCCTCCTGTGTCAGAAAAGATACTATTTCCTAGTAAACATTGCAGAAAGTCCTTAGGAAGGTGGTTTATCCCATTTGAGTCATTGAGGAAAATACATATATATATCTCTAGAAAACAAAGTCAGTATCCATAAATGTATTTTTCTTTAAGGAAACACACTTTGAGTATATATTTCCCATGTCTGTGTCAAGCTCCCCTCCCAATCTAAGTATACTTTTTAAATGTCTGAAAAAATCTTTCAGGCTTTCTACAGACATACGTAAGATACCGACAAAAAGTTACATTCCTATTATAACAATAACAAAAATAAATACACTGAACTTCCATGGGGTAAAATAAAAAAAAAATCCTCATTTTCAAAGAAAATGTGTATGTTCTTAAAGCCATTCCTGTAATAATCCTCCTGATATCCCCTTATTAAAGAGCATTCACTAAGCACTCTCAGTGCTTAGAGTTACTGATAATTAGACCATGAGGGAGTCTTTCTACAGTGGTGTGGATCAGGACCTGACTGCCCTAAGGCCAAACTCCATCCTGTTGACTGGAGGCAAGCGAAAAAAACCTTAGCTGGTTTTATTTCTTTAAACAACTTTTAAGGCTTCCTTTGTAGAACATAAGGTTTGGTTGTAGTTACTTTCAGCATCTCAGGGTTTAATATAGTATGATAACCTGACTCAAAGCATTCTGAGACAGAAAAATGAACAAAAAGAAAAAAATGGAAAAATATTAATGTCATCCACAGAGTAGTTAACTTTTTTTGCTCTACAGATTTTCCTCAGTTAAAATAAAAAGGGGAAAAAAACAACAAGACCCCCAAAACCTGGACAAAAAACCATCATGATAATTTTTTGATTTTTTTTTGTACAATATTCAACTTTATCTCCACCACAGATTTAAACAGGACTTTCCCCAGGCAGTCATCTGCAGTTTAGTTTATGAAGCTCTTATTACCTAGCTAGAACTTTAAAAAAAAAAAAAAATCGGATTTCTGAAACCTAAACTGAGACGTCAGTATTTTGCCAGTTACTCGCTTGTGCTCTATGATGATATTCTGAAGGAATCACAGTAAGCTTTCCTCTTCAGTAACCTAGTGCTGATAAACTGTGATTTCACAAACACATTTCTGTGCTTTAAACTTCCACTAAGAATAAGAAGGGATATATAAGGTAGACTTTTGGAAATCCCACATAATAATCATTAATCTGCAGAAGAAAATTCTTTCTGATATAATTACATAATATTAAAAAAAAAAAAAAAAAACAAAACCCAAAAAACACCAAAACCACCACAGATTAAAATCACCACAATTTAAGAGCCAAACTTCTCTTAGAAGCCCATCTGAGATTGTCAGCACGTGCCAGATAATAAACAGATAGGTAAAAAATGATTTTGCACCTTCCCTACCAGGTACAGTTCAGGTTTAAATGAGATGCAACTTCACAGTGGGACACTGTAGATGCAATTAGCATGTTTCACAAGCTGTTTGGCACTAAAATCACTACACCAAGGATATATAAAAAAGAAGAAAGAATCCATCTCGTATGTATGGACATGTGAACTGGCCATTATGGTTGATGTCTACTGAGGGTCAGGCACTACTGTCCTAGGCCAGTGTTTTCCAACAGCTGTTGACGGAAAGATTCTTTTTCTCCTATAGTCTATTACTTTACAAGGAAATTTATTAGAAATTATTTAATTGCCTTTAAAAGTTAAAATGCATTTTTACACTTACACTGTCTGTAACAGCCATACAGCATCTACTTCATCTACAAGACACTGAGCTTAATAGGGGACTTCAAATTCTACTCTCTATTCTTTTTCTCCCTTTTTCTCATTGTCCAAACCTCACAATAACATAGAAGTTACTTGTTCTGTCCCCGCTGCAATATACTTTGCATTTTGTCAGAATTTCCACTTAAAGCTATGTCATTCTTTCATGAACTACTGGCATGCCTTCCCATTAGAAATACCTTTGGATAGAAGTCTATTTCTGAAAGTTTATGATTAAGATCATATTGTAGGCAACTACTAGAGAATGTTTTATAATTAAAAACAATTCTTTCAGAGCTTATGTTACTTCTAAACTAAGTATCTTAGCACATCTTTATTCCCTTCATCTACTAAACTATAATTTTATATTTTGAACATCACAGTATTTATGTTTTATACTGTACATACAGAAGTATTTTGAACGTTATATATGGGGTTTTAACCTCTGTATTTTTTTTAATACTGTTATCTCTAAATAAATACTAGACAAACGCAGATAAATTTGAGCAGATATCGTAACAACAGGGTCTATTTAAGGAATATTGGTTTTCTGCTAACCATGCATCATCCCACTTTCTCAACTGTGTAAATAACTGGTCTCTTCAGAATACTTGCCAAGGCATGAAAAAAGCTGGAGGCTTATACCTCTGGAATTGTCAGAGCAGTGGGTAGAAACACAGGCATGATACCCCCAGAAGTCATCTTTGTGTCTGATAACTGAACAGTTCAAATATTTTCCATTACCAGGGAAAAAAAAAAAAAAAAAAAAAAAAGGAATTTATATTGATCTTCATCCTCTCTAGAGCATCCTTTGGAAAAATGATATATATGAATAGATGAGGCACTGTTCACTTCAGTACCATAACGATTGGTTTCAAGTGAAAAATGAGGACAGCAACTCATAGAGTACACATGGGGCAATGTCTTTGTTTCCTTTTAATCTTCCCCCCCCCCCCAAAGTAAATGCTCTCATTCAAACCTCCATTGCCAAAAATGCCTGTACCTAAATTACAGCATTAGGAGGCTTCAAGCACACATTCCTTAACAGAAAGAATCAAAACCTAGTCACTACCACCACAAAACCAAAAAGCAGGGAGAGAGGAAGGGAGGCTAGATAGGCAGTGCTCATTTAATACTAGTGCTGTCATTCACGGCGTAAATCACTAGCCATGTTTATGAAACAAAATCTGTCATAATTTCTTATTTCTCTGTAATAATTTATAACATGCCCTATAAACATTGATGAAAGAAGGTGAATTATCATAAATAAGGTATTCAGATAGGTTTCTGAAGCTTAAAAAACCCCTCCAAACAACAACAGAAACAAACCCCACAAGTTCAGGGGAAAAAAGGTCTAGTATTTTCTCTAAGCTCTTCCTTATTGACAGTCCAAATTAAGCATACACAATATGAAATGCCCACAGAAAGTCTCAGAGCAGCTTGGGGTTCAGCAATAAGGCAACCTTAAGAACACATCTGTAAGCTCTGGGGTTTCTCCTGTGCTCCCTCTCGTACCTCTGCATTGACAAACACAACCAATACACAAGTACTTGGAAGAGATCTAGCAAACAACTCTAATACTGGCAGTCTGGACAGTTACTTAAGTTTATATGCCTACTAATATAATTTGCTTTAGAAATTTCTGTTACCATCCGTAACCTAGTAACATAACTACGCAAAGCTGAAACTAACGTATCTGTTCCACTCATTCTTTTGTGGACTAGAAGTGTCACAAATAATCTCTCAAGGCTTGTGTTTTTGCATTCCAGCCCTAAAAGCTGCAACAGAAAAGCAACAACAGGCACTAATTTTGCCTATTAAGCTCCTGTATCATGACGTTTCTCCAAAGAACTTCCATAAAGCAGAATCCCTGGAAAAATATAAAGCAGTGAAAAATGAAAACACTTACAAACAATTAGCCATACCATAAGATACCCACTGAAGCCCTCTGTGCTTTCCTCACTTCCATAACTAAAGAACTAAGGACAAGAGTTTTGACTAGTTTGGAAAAAAAAAAAGAGGTAATAAAGGTATCACATCAATATTTGACCTTCTGGGTTCCTTCTAGGATCAAAAAAGGATATACTGTTCTGCAGCTGAACTCCTTAAAGGACTTTCTTTGTTTTGCACACAGTAAAATTTTCTCTAATCTAGACCAGCAAAGGAAGCTGCATCAAATGAAAGGATTTTTGTTTACTGTATGGAGGAAGGTATTTCTCAGGTTTATACATAACCATAATATGTCTCAAAGATCAAATTCTGCATTCACAACATTCATAGTTTCAGAAACAGCTAAACACTAAAAGACATCACTGTGAGTCACAATGTTGTATAGATGTTTGGTACTTTAATCTTTGGGGAAAACTGACAAACCCATTTTTATTTAATCCAGACAACAGCAGAGGCCCAATACCAAAGGCGAGGGAGAGCCACATCCAAACAGGCACCACTGTACTTTTAATCTATAGTAACTACAGTAGACTTAAAACAAACTAGAATAATTTATGAGGGATTAAAAGGTGAGGCAAATTCTGTGCAGAGAGGTCCTGAAATAAAACCTACAAAATGTACCTGTGTAATCACTGAAACTTTATTTGCATTGTAGTGTTTGGGTTTCTTTTCAATCACAAGCATCAGAGTCAAAGTGGGACTCTGATCACCTCACTGCAGTTTACCAATCAGGATTATATGTCGATGTGTAATGAAGTGGAACTACATGATGTGACAAAATGTGATATGACAACTAAATTTTAAAGGAGAACACACTAATTTAGAACCAGTAATTACTACAATTCAAACAGCCCCATTACTTATATACTGAATTCTCAGAGCTGGATTTGTGACGTATTTTTAACTGGATTAAGTGTCAACTTCAACAGAGCAATTAGCATTTTAAAAAAATATTTCTCATGAACAAAGTACTATTTATCACCTGGCAGGTAATAATTTCTTATTCCT
The DNA here is from genome assembly GCF_012275295.1 of Melopsittacus undulatus. Classification (NCBI taxonomy): domain Eukaryota; kingdom Metazoa; phylum Chordata; class Aves; order Psittaciformes; family Psittaculidae; genus Melopsittacus; species Melopsittacus undulatus. The sequence continues at coordinate 94,892,214 of NC_047557.1, read as the reverse complement.
ACCTTTAGTACTGCTGAATATTTTCTCTCAAATAATATATTCAATCAAAAGAACACAACATTTTATGCTAATGTAATCTTTGTACAGCTTCAGCTAAACTCTCAAGTGCTGATAATTACAAAAAAAGTCTGTGATGGGATTCCAGAAAACTGGCATTTTATTTATTTATTTTTATGGGGACAAAAAATCAGCAAATTCTTTATCATTGCTTGGTATCACAAACCACAACTATTATCTTTGCATGTCTGGTTTTACTGGCCCAGGTATCAAAAACGGCTCTGAAAAGAGCAGACACCACACTGTAAAGCTTCTGGACAACCTTGCAGTCTACAAAATACACACACTGCTCTAGAAAGCAAACCTCAACATTTCATTCTGCCCCATATCTTAATTAAAAAAAATAAGTCCAGGTTGTATATAAGGTAGCACTCTGGTACAGAGTAACAGTATTTTACGGTCACAAAAGCTACTCTGAGAAAGTTAATATAAAGTATTAAACTAGTCCACCAGGCACCACCATAATGCTTCCACAGATGGGTGATTCTGAATGATGTGGAAGCATTTATAAAAAACAACAGGGAGCATAAAACATGAGAGTAATTTTAAACAGAAAATCATAAGAGAAGGACCAGTAGGGAAGACTGCAAATGTAAAAATCATGAGTCTCTGCAACTTTCTAGGTAAGACCTTAAAATTTCTGAACTGCAGAACTGCAGTTCTTCAGTATGCAGTGAACAGTCAACAAAAGCTATACACATATCTCCAAAAATAATGTCAGACACCACCTAACATCACTGACAATGAGAATATAATATGTCTATCCTAACAAAATGACATAAATATGCCATCATTCAGAAACAGAAAACACTGAAAAATCATGACTGGCTATTTCTTAAACAAAAGACATAGTTCACAAGATGTAGCAAAAACTATGGCTTCCTCTTGACAACACTTCTGGAAAGGAAGAAAGACAATGCTAATTTCACAATTAATTTTCAAAAACTCAGGTTTGGAAGGGGATTTTCCTTGGGAAAAAACATCTTTAATTTGGGCTTTTTGTTTGTTGGGTGTAGAGGTGGGTTTATTTTCTATTTGTTTTGGAGTTCTGCGTGTTTTGTGTATGTGTGGGGTTTTTTTTTTGTTTGGTTTGGTTTTTTTTGGGGGGGCTGGGTGGTGATTTTTTGCTTATAACGCAAAGCATCTCTCTCATTTGTTAAATATCAAACTTGCACATTGAATCAACAAACTCTGAACTATTCAGAATCCTATTTAAACCCATGTCTGAAAACCTTCTAACTAGGAAAAAACTCCTAGTTTTTCACATAGATGTATCTATCCGTAAAAATTGATACAATTTGATAGAAATTAATACACATGTAGACAACTAACATAGGTTTCAGTAGGTTTTCCAAAAGTACTAAATGAGGCTGGTTTATATCTTTATCAAGTCAGAGCAGTTTAAATCATAAAGAGCAGAGTTTCAAGACAGTTGAAAGCAGCTGGTATTTAGTAATTTCTCTCCCAACTAAAGTTGCTAACAGTGCCTAACTCAATGGTTATGTGTTATATATTCTGCTATAAAAGGTATTTTGTTTCTTTTACATCTACACTCTGGTAAATAACACTATCCTGACCAATTCCATCGCTGAATTTTAACAAATGTGGTCTTCAGTAAACATATTTTTAATTTTTTTTAACTAATACTCTGGAAGACTGATCAGATATGGACAACTTGTACAAAAAATGAATGTCAAAAAAAGCCTTTTAAAAAAAGTCTAAGATAAAACATGAAAACTGAATGTAAATTTTTTAAACATTTACTACTGCCAAGTTATTAAGCTGTTTCAAAGAATACACAGCAGCATTAAGGCGGAACGTCCTCTTTTCAGCTCTCTGAAGTTCTTCTAATTAGCGCTTAATCTTCTGCTTCTAATAGGCTTGTGTTACTAACTTAAAATACATGGTGAAGGGAAAGAGATAGTCAACCTCATCTCACCTCCTAACACAAGTTTACTTACCAAAATCATCCACGAACAGATGATGTTTCTGCAAAGATAGCTGTACCAAAAGAACAAACGTGCTATTTCATCCTACATAAAGCTCTGCTGCATAAGAGTACATTTAATTAATGGTAACAAACATTCACACACTTGCATTTTGAGGTCACTAATACATAATTGTGATAGTGCATGCATGCATGGAAAAGCACCTTTTTTGTTTCAATACACGGGGCTTAGGCACAAAGTCTTGCTTAAGAATTCCAGGCAATGAGCCTATATGCAGAGTAAAATGACCATTTCTGGTTGTTTATTTACCATTTCAGATGTTTTCCTTACACCTTAATAGTTTTCTCCCTAGAGATTTCATAAAGGATAAAGCTGTGGTTCAACCTTCTATACAACTTAAATAACTAAATAAATGCCAATACCAACTGCCTCCGAATAGTAAAGAAACTGAAACTTTTATTTTTGCATGTGTAACTGGCTTGGAACATTTTTAAAACTAATAAAGTACTAGAAACCCTCAATACTCACTTCAACACTGTTGAACCTTATCAACTCTCTTTGCAGGAAACTACATAATATCTTACTTTGTTTTGGATGATGTACTAATGTCATCATGCATTAAACAGTTCTGTGAAGTACATAAACGCTTCTAATCTCACACATCTTTAGGTTTGTCCTAGTCAATACCCATAATGTTTGTTTCAATATTAATTGCACAAATTTCAGGCAGGATTAAGCAGCACATAAAAAATAAAAAAAATAAATAAGATCACGGAAACCAGCAGGAGCAGGTTTCTTAAGATCTTTTAGCAGCTTAGAACTAAATCATAAAATGTCAAGCTACAAAAATTGGCTCAGATAAATATGATTTTTCATGAATTAGTTCACTAAGCATATATCCTTCATGAACACTTTCAAGTCAATCCTAAATGCTGTGGTTACTTTAATGTTGAACAGTTATAATACAACACATACAAAAGATCAAATATATGAGTTATTCTCAAAATGAAGGAGTTTGTCTTTCATTTAAACAAGGAAAATATATAATATATTTGGCACTGGAAAGAAAAGAGCAATTATTAAGATAACTTTTAAGTGTTTTTCTTCCACTGGATGCTATCTTCTGTTATATCCATCATCTACTCTAAAACTTTGCATCTTGAATTTTGCAGCTACTTGGCTTCATATATTTACATCTTAACAATAATATAGGATACGTGTGTTAGTAATTACAGTCATAATTATATAATCACGTTCAAGTGCATAACTTTTTAAAAAATTCCATCAAGCTGTCATTTAATATTCCATAGGGCTTTTTTTCATGACCTATAATAACTCCTTTTAAGTCATACTATATATAAGGATGTATATGGACATAAAGTGTGCAATTTAGATAATATATCTTCAATTTTGAGTACAATGCTTAGAATGTATGAGAGCAAGTCTTATAAAACAAATACTTTAAAACAGCAATTACGCCAAAATGAAATTCTAAGCCTGAAAAGAAAACTTTAACCATTTTTTCCCACCATGCCAATTTCTAAAACTATGTATTTTTTAAAATAGCTACAATATTCATTACATAATCATTAGGACAAAAATTCCAATGGACTTTTGTATTCTGCTAGAGTTTTGACTGCACACCTTAAGTTTAAAGATGCAGTTATTCCCCCTCCCCTCCTTTTCCCCCCTTCTGACAAATGCCAACATCTTAGAAACCTCTCCAATAACTGAGATTAACTTTGCTCCTGTTCCTAAACCTGCAACATTTTCCACAAAGGTAGATTACTCAAGCCATGAAGAATGTTGTCAGAGAGCCCTTGATTGTGGCCTTAGTAGATAAGACATGATTCTATCAGTACTGACAGATGTTCTTTCCTCTCAGGAAATGGCCACCAAGGATAAAAGTTGCTATCCGCATATAAAGAGGATGAATTTGCATTTGAAGCCCAATATCCATTTCCCAGAATCTCCATCACTGAGAAAAATCAGGCTTGCATTTCATTTACAGCACTGGCAGACCAATATGAACACACAGTTTTTCAGTTATGTTTACCTGCCTCCAAGAACTGTTATTAGGTATGCTGTATTAAGGTCACAACATACATATTGTCTTCTAAACATCTGACTCATCTCCTCCTGCTGTGGAGTCTGAAAGAATATTTTTGCCAGGCAAATATATCTGTACATAAGTATATTTTAGAGTAAATACATGTAAGCAGACCAACTTTGGTGTACACCTGGAAGCTTATACAAAAATTATTGTGTATATATCCATCTTACCCATGAAACTACCCCCAAATTACTTTCATCAACAGTGTATTAAAAGGACTAATATTCAGTCTAATAAAAGAATTAATATTAAAATCCTCTCTAATGCATGCATGAATATATTTATAGTGCTAGTCAAATACATACGTAACTTAGCATAATATAATTAATCTAAACTTACATGGATCTGCATTTCAGAAAAATAATGTATATTTACTTTGAGGTTAAAGATATCCTAAGGCAAAATAACATGGCAGATTCACAATAGGAAACAAGGGAAAGTAAAACTTGTAACACACTAAGTAGAGCATTTTCAATTCATCTGATATTCATGAAGATGCTGTGAGATCAGATGCAGTACAACAGCCTTTCTTGGATTTAAAACAATGGGTATTAAGTTTCAGCACAGAACAGTGCTCAAACTCCTCTTTCACAGGGCAAATTCAAGGCTTGCAAATAAATATAAATATACTTTAAAAGTTAGCATTTAAAATACCACACTTAATTTATAATTGAGGAAAATCCATGAATACAAAATGCAATTAAATATAAGGAAAATACAAGTTTGCTGTAGTTTTTCTCAATGATGTATGATTTTGTGAGCTACTTGTAACTGGATCCCCTTCTTGATTCTTTGATTTTTTTAATGTGCTGTCCTGTTTTTGAAAACATTTGGTAAATATGCTAACATGTAAATTAAATACACTGAAGATTAGGGCTTTATCATATTAATTGTGCTTTTACAACAATAATTTTAAATAAGGATATTTCCACAGACATATCAAAATAACTAATGCACAAAGGAATACAACCTGCTGAGTGTCATCTTGGTCAACAAGCAATCAAAAACTGCTTGTATGTCGATGGAGGTCAAGGAGTTTCTCAGCACTTCAGTTATTTTAAACCAGTCTCAAAGGAAAAACCTCATCAAACAAGCAGGTCCCTTTAATTAAACAAAATATTTTGCCTTCTCACTATAAAAAATTAAATCAAAGGCAAAAAAAAATAAATCTTGGATTAGAGAGCAATTTTTTTTTTTTTACAAAGCTGAAAGTAATCCCTGGAGCTGATCTTTAAGGGCAATATAAGTATCACCAGGAATTCTTCTGGAAGCATGTAAAGAACTTGAAATACATTTGGGATGAAAAGTTACTCCACTGTTCATTTTTAATACCACAAACTTATATGTTTATTATTGTTCTTTTACAAAACATCTTTGCCATGAACTGTGAGATACTTGAAGAATCAGTCTACTCTAAGTACTGCTTAAAGAACAGCTCCAAACTCTGTAATCGTTTCCTGAATCAGTACAAATTTATGATGGCCTTACCCTGGAGGTCTTCATGGCGGGGAGAGGAGGGGAATCAAACTAATTTGAAATTTCTATTTTTCATGCATGTGAACAATGTCCTAATGAAATAGCTGAGTAAATGCACAGTAGTGTCAAGTTCACATAGCTACCACTGAATCAATCTATTCAGTGAAATATCAGAATAAAAATTCTTTGCTGAACACTGCAGAAACATAAATCTTGTAAAAAGGAAAAAAAATCAAAACCCAACAAAATTAAAAAACACACACATTTTCCCAACAGCAGTATTTAAGGAATATCTGCTTCCTAACCACCTTCAACAGGGGAAAGAACAAATAATTTTAATACAGTTCTGAGGCAGAAATATCCACTTCATGAGGACAACCATGAACACGTCTGTCACAATCAGAGGCTGAGGAAAGCGAAGACTATTCTATTAAACTATGGGAACTAAAAAGATCAGTTTAGAAATACAGGCATATTTTGGCACAGACATGTTTAAGGACTTGACTTACTAGCACCACATTAACAGCAGCACTGTGATCCCACTAATAAAATCGGTCATCCGTCTTCACAAGAAAAGCAGTCTTTGAGGGAAGAAATTGCTCCAGTTTCTCAAGGATATTTAAAAAAGCCATGTTTGCCATAAAAATGGCCAAGTAAGAAAGAAATCTGAATACCATATACTAGAATATAAGAACACTGTAGCCATCTCTAGATGTAATAGACACAGTGACAGTTCTACCACTATATATTGACAATTCTACTACTGTATTGTCCAGTTGGCAAAAAGCAGCTTAACCTCATACATACAATAGTGAATGCTGATTTTTTTTATGAGATGCAGACCTTTAAATTTTTAATAGAATTATTAAGAGAGGACTAATTATGAACATAAAACAATTTTGATATTAAAACTGTTCTGCATTCTGTATCTTGAAGATAAAGAATAGAATAACTTAATTAGCTATGTGAATTTAAACTGTGAATAAAAAGATGCATCTTAATAAGTAAGAAAATACAAACAGTATAATTTGAAATTATGAGATTACTAATGAAAATTTCACTAAATATTTATACATATATGTATCATTAAATAGGCCTTCCAATATTTCTATGGCTTCAGTAAACTGTATATTGTCATTTTTAACTAGAAAATAACTGTCCTATCTGTATATTTTAACTAAATCTGTGGCATAGTAGGGAATTTAAAGAGAAATAACCATTCTTGTTTTCTTTTTATAAATACTTATTGAAATCACCCACATTTTAGGAACAGAGTGCTATAAACAGCCACTGTGATCTGATACAGCTCCTGTTAATGTCAACAGACATCTTTTACAGGCATTAGGCTAGATCATTGCATAAACTAAAGAAACTTCTACTTTTATTCCTATTCCTCTGCTGCTTTTCACCTCTGCTGCTTTTCACCTACTCCTTTCCTTCACAGTCCCCAAAAATGTATGAAGAATCTATTTCAACTCTTCGGGGTTTTTTTTGTTTAGTTTTTCTTTTTTTTTTTCCCCCTTCAGAAACTGATTTAGAAGGGATACTACATTCTGGAATTCCTGAATTCTCAATGTCTAATGAAAGAATTTGAAAATACCACTGAAAGTCTCCAAGAACTTATCTATGCATATTTTCATTTTGCATATCAATCCATAATGATGTTACAGGCACATTTGAATACTTTTTTTGGTTTGTTGTTCTTTTTTCCCCTTCCTGCCTATTTTTTTAGACTATAGAAATTAAACAGAAGCTTTGCCTTTCAAGCACAACCAAGACTATGAAGGGATCCAAATTACTGGATAATTGATCACATTTTGACCTTTGAGAACTAATCTAGGGAATAAAATGACAGATCATTAACAGCTCAAGAAAATCAATTCCTGACTAAAAGTTGCATTAATCCTTCATACAAAGTAAGTATAAAAATGTCCATGTAATTTACTTGTCAGCATTTCTGTGCACTTTTCATCTCTTTTACATTAAAAAAGACAAAATCTAATCTATTTAATTTAATATTTCAATCTCAGGTTTATTCTCTATCTATATGTTCAGGAGTATTTACTGTAATAAAGAAAATAAAAGAATATAAATTAAAGGTGGAAGACATCTTTTTGTTTATCATTACTACAATTTTCATTACATATGAGGATTGGGACCAAAGCACACAAATGCCCTACTGTAAATACTAAATTTTGCAAGGAGCCTTCAGGTATTTTCCTGTATTTCCAAAGAAATATTCAGCATGAATATTTCTCTGCACAGAGAAGGTTGTGCCATGAGCCTAAACACCCTGTGCTCGATACTGAGTTTGGTAGGAGTCTATGGATAAGGCAGGGGCTGGTAACAGATTCCAAGTTGGAGCTCAGTATTTAAGAGTACAAACAGTTCATTATATGACCGCATCTTAAATCACAAAAGCCTGGAAAATAGACCAACTTCTTCAAAATAAAGTAACTTCACTTTTGTTTTGTAGAATATTTAGATTAACCTTAAATACAATTGTAGCCTTATCCACAAGCAGTAAGTGAAGTAAATTAAAATTCCCTTCTACTAGACCTCATTCTAGCTAATGGGTCATGCACTGCAAATGGTCACCTATGGCAAATCTATTCAGCACAGAGGTCCAGCAGACGGTGCCCAATTACTTTTGACATTTGTATCTACAGGCTAAAATAGTAAATAAGATAAAGCCAAACAATATAGAATTAATGCTGTGTATAAACCTAAGTATTGTAATTGAGGCACTGACAATTTTTACAAAATTGAGACATTTCAGAATTACTGCAGTGTCTTCCATCACACAGCCCCAAATAGTAAATTATTGTAGGCGTTTTAAGTATTAACACCCCCCCCCCCCGCAGATGCAGAGTGAAATAAAACTAGTATGTTCCAGAAAGCTTCATATCTGTTTAGGGAGAAGGGCAGGAGATGGAAATCAAATCTCTCAGTATAACTTTAGTGGTTTAAGCCCAGCTGGTAACTTAGAACCACTCAGACGCTCGTTCACAAGCTCCACCCTCCCTCCCCTTTCACCCCATGCTCCTCTAGGGATGGGAATGAGAATAGAAAGAATGTAACTCCCACAGGTTGACATAAGAACAGCCCAGTAACTAAGGTATAACACAAACCACTACTACTACTACCACCACCACCAATGACAATAGTAAGGGAAATAACAAGGGGAGAAAATATAAAACTAAAACGGGGAAAGGAAGAAAAAAACAATAAACACAAGTGATTCACAATACAATTGCTCACCACCCGCCAATACCAAGCCCGACCCAAGCAGTGAGCTGAGCCTTCCAGGTAACTCCCCCCAGTTATATACACCAAGCCATATACTGGGCATGATGCACTGTGGTATGGAATACCCTTTTCACAGAATCACAGAATCCCAAGGGTTGAAAGGGACTTCAAAAGATCATCTAGTCCAACCCCCCTGCAAGAGCAGGGTAACCTAGGGTACATCACACAGGAACTTGTCCAGGCAGGCCTTGAATATCTCCAATGTAGGAGACTCCACAACCTCCCTGGGCAACCTGTTCCAGTGCTCTGTCACTCTTACAGTAAAGAAGTTCTTCCTGATGTTAACGTGGAACCTCCTATGCTCCACTTTACACCCATTGCCCCTTGTACTATCACTGGATATCACTGAAAAAAGCCTAGCTCCATCATCCTGACACCCACACTTTACATATTTGTAAACACTGATGAGGTCACCCCTCAGTCTCCTCCAAGATAAAGAGACCCAGCTCCCTCAGCCTCTCCTCATAAGGGAGGTGTTCCACTCCCTTCATCATCTTTGTGGCTCTGCGCTGGACTCTTTCAAGCAATTCCCTGTCCTTCTTGAATGGAGGGGCCCAGAACTGGATGCAATATTCCAGATGTGGCCTCACCAAAGCCCCTCAAGTAGAGGGGGAGGAGAACCTCTCTTGCCCTACTAACCACACCCCTTCTGATGCACCCTAGGATGCCTTTTGCCTTCATGGCCACAAGGGCACATTGCTGCCTCATGGTCATCCTCCTATCCACCAGGACCCCCAAGTCCCTTTCCCCTTCCCTCCTTTCCAGCAGGTCAAGCCCCAACCTGTACTGGTACATGGGGTTGTTCTTCCCCACATACAAGACTCCACACTTGCTCTTGTTGAATTTCATCAAGTTTCTCCCTGCCCAACTCTCCAGCCTGTCCAGGTGTCCCTGAATGGCAACACAGCCTTCTGGTGTGTCAGCCACTCCTCCCAGTCTAGTGTCATCAGTGAACTTGCTGAGGGTACACTCAGTTCCCTCATCCAGGTCGTTGATGAAAATATTAAACAGCACTGGTCCCAGCACCGACCCCTGAGGGACTCCACTAGTCACAGACCTCCAGCTAGATTCTGTGCCATTGACCACAACTCTCTGCCTTCTTCCTTTCAACCAGTTCTTGATCCACCTCACTACCTGATCGTCAAGCCCACACTTCCTTAGCTTATCTATGAGAATGCTGTTGGAGACAGTATCAAATGCCTTACTGAAATCAAGAAAAAACACATCTACCGCTCTACCATCATCCCTCCACCTAGTCACTTCCTCATAGAAGGCTATAAGGTTGGTCAAATATGACTTCCCCCTGGTAAAACCATGTTGGCTGTTCTTAATAACCCCCTCATCCTTGATATGCCTAGAGATAGAGTCAAGAATAAGTTGTTCCATCACCTTTCCAGGGATGGAGGTAAGGCTGACCAGTCTAAAATTACCCAGGTCCTCCTTCTTGCTCTTATAGACTGGTGTGACATTTGCCATCCTCCAATCCTCAGGCACCTCTCCCGTTTCCCACAACTTACCAAAGATGATGGAGAGTGGCCTAGCAATGACCTCCGTCAGCTCCCTCAGCACCCATGGGTGCATTCCATCCGGACCCATAGATTTATAGATGTCCAGATTGCATAGCTGATGCCTAACTCAACTGTCATCTACCAAAGCAAACTCCTCCTTTGTCCTCACTCCTTCTAGGGCTATAGGAATCTGGGGCCCCCGGGGAGAGTCTGCAGGAGTAAAGACAGAGGCAAAGAAAGCATTCAGCACCTCTGCCTTCTTTATATCCTCTGTCTCCAGGGCACCCACCTCGTTCAGCAGTGGGCCTATATTGCCTCTTGTGTTAGTTTTATTTGCTATGTATTTGAAGAAGCCCTTTCTATTCTCTTTAACCTGACAAGCAATATTAAGCTCCAAGGAGGCCTTAGCTGTCCTAATTGCCTCCCTACATCCTCTAACAACTGTCCTATATTCCTCCCAAGTGGCCAGCCCCTCCTTCCATAATCCATAGATTCTCCTTTTCCACTTGAGTTTGCCCAGCAGCTCCCTGTTTAAACACGCTGGTCTTCTAGATCCCTTACTTCATTTTCTACCCATTGGGACGCTCTGATCCTGAGCTTGGAAGAAGTGGTCCTTGAATGCTGACCAACTATCTTGAGCCCCTTACCACCTAGTACTCTTTCCCATGAGACTTCCCTTACCAGTTAATTGAAGAGGCCAAAGTTAGCCCTTCATAAATCCAGAACTGTGGTCTTGCTAGGTATTCTATTCCTCCCACACAGGATCCTAAACTCCACCATCTCATGGTCACTGCAGCCAAGGCTACCATTGACCATCACCACTTCGACCAAACCCTCCTTGTTGGTGAGTACTAAATCTAGCAGCACTCCTCTCCTAGTTGGTTTGTCTACCATTTGCATTAAGAAGTTATCATCAATGCACTGAAGGAACCTCCTAGACTGTGGATGATTGCCTCTGTGAGTCTTCCAGCAAATATCGGGGTAGTTAAAATCCCCCATGAGGACTAAGGCATGTAGTCATGAGGCTACTTCCAGTTGCCTGTAGAAAGCCTCATCAACTCCTTCGTCCTGATCAGGAGGTCTGTAATAGACCCCCACAACTGTATCACTTGTACCAGCCTGTCCCTTAATTCATACCCACAGACATTCCACTTGCTCCTCATCTGACCCCAGACAGAACTCAGTACATTCTAGTCACTCTCTCACATAAAGAGCAACTCCACCACCTTGCTTTGCTGACCTATCTTTCCTAAAAACGACATAGCCATCCATGATCACATTCCAGTCATGTGAGCTGTCCCACCATGTCTCTGTAATTGCCACCAGATCATAACCTTTAGACCGCACAGAGACTTCTAACTCCTTCTGTTTATTCCCCATGCTGCTTGCATTGGTGTACAGGCATTTCAGGGAGCGAGCAGAGCACGCTTATGGCACTCTCGGGAGGCAGGAGGCCTTCTGGTCTTCATTAATACTAGAACAATGCTCCACGAGTTCAGCCCCAGCTACGACTCTCTTGCACTTTGAATCTAACCTGAAGCTCTGTGAGTGAGCTCTGCTAACTCTTGTCCTAGTACCCTTTTTCCCCTGTGGGACAGGGTCTAAACAACTATCCTTTCCCACAAATGAAACAATAGATTGATAGTCCTCCTTAGTATGCCATCCTTCAAGCCCTAGCATGTTTCTCTTGGGCTTGTCCCTAACAGGCCCAGTTAAATCCCCTCCCCCCTTCATATCTAGTTTAAAGCCCTGTCAATAAGCCCTGCTAACCCCTGCCCCAAAACCCTTTTCCCCCTCTGGGACTGGTGTATCCCACCTGCCACCAGCAAACCAGGTGTTTCATACAGCAGGCCATGATTGAAAAACCCAAAACCCTGCCTTTGGCACCAGTCACATAGCCATATAGTAATCTGCAGACTCTTCCTATTTATCTCTTCACCCTTGCTTGTAACAGGTATGGAGGCAAACACCACTTGCGCTCCAGACCCTTTAACCAGCTGTCCCAGGGCTCTGAAGTCAGGTTTCCTGTGTCTCTGCTTCCTTCTCGTTTCCCATGCCCCTCCTCATTGGCAGAGCATAAGACTGAAAAGGTCCTTGGTCAGATTAAACATTACTTAGCAACAACTAAAAATATCAGTGTGTTATTGGCATTGTTCTCAGACTAAAGTCGAAAACACATCACTACACCAGCTACTATGAAGCAGAAAAATTACTGCTACAGCTCAACCCAGGACAATAATGCAACTCTAAAATAGTAGATTTCTTTTTCTTTTATTTTTAACATCTGGGTATTTATTCAGTGTTAGACAAAGCATACAGTAAATGACTAAACACAGATAACCAGGAAACCCAGTTGGGACACTTATGCACACAATGGGGAAAACTTGCCCAGAAGTTCTCCTGAGAGCTTAGGGAGGTTGCAAGATCTACAAAGGCAACTGATTGATGCCTTCACAACCAGAGATGAACACAACCTTTGAAGAAATAAAATTTGAATTCTACAGATTTCTAGGCAGGGTCCTGAGGTGTCAGCTTGCTCAGCTGAAAGAAAGAAATCTGCTATTTATGATTCCAGCATCACTAAGTAGCTAACCACCTAGAATTTTCTAAATGCCTGTGCTCAAAGGGAGATCCACAGGTGCAGTAGCTTCTTTAAGCTTCTTCTTGATTGCAGCAAAAGAGCAAGAAAAAGTATTACAAAGTTCATATGACAAACACAGCCAAACAGTTTATGTCTGGAATAAATAATAACACTTGAAGAAAATGCCATGAGTATTTCAGAGATTAGCTGCAAAAGGGAAAATTAAAAACATATTAGAGAACCCTCCAGTAAGAAGACTGCTTTGTTAAGCAGATGCACAACAACTCACAAGCTTTTAGAACTGTATGTCAGATACAGTGAAGATCTGAAGAGACATACCATGCACAACCAGAGACTGGGAACCTACAGTATGTTATGAGAACAGACTATTAAATAGAGTTTGAAGACTTCCAAATGGCTATTAATGTAGGCTCAATTCAAATGCCTGTATTATCCTATTCATCATCACTTCTATCTCAAGCTAAAGAAGGAACTCAAGCTCTAACTTCTTGGTTGCTGAATGCTGACTGTATTTTTACCATCAATTCCACATTTCTCTGGAATGTCACAACTTCAGCCCTAAGCCATCCCCTTTAGTGCAACAAAATCTTTAACTAAAGGCTAGTGAAGCTGAAACCCAACATGTTCCTAAAATAGAATAAAATGCTTAGAAAATATCTTTGACTGTACAACAGTGTCCAAAATAAAGAGTTAACATGAAATAGTTATACTTCCTAAGAAAATGGTAATCAAATAACTGTGATTAATCTATTGTCATACTGTGTAATCCTAAAACTAGCCAGATTTGGAGAGAACATCTATCCAGGTGATTCAACAGCTACATGCTCTTAACATATGTGACTGAAGTCAAGATGCTACATCAACACCGGGGGAAAAGCCCTACACAAAACCCAACCTACAAAGGCTTAATCAAATCATTACTTACTAGAAGAGATCAACACTCCTTTGGAAGACTCTCCTGAGGAAATTGCTAAGCATCCCAATGTCACTGCAGAAGAGCTTGGCTAATTCTTGTAAGGGAGTTGGTAGTTTTCAAAGGTGGACTCAAGCACATGTAACCAAAAGCAGCACAAAGAAAATGTCCCTTACATCTCTGCTTCTAAATATTTTCAACCTATAAGCTGAAGAATCTGCCTAACAGCAAACTAAGAACTGCCACAGTTCAATAAGACAGCATACCTTCAACTCCTCTCACTAACATAAAGAACACAGTATTATCAACATTCTCTTACTCATCCCTTCTTACACAATAACAATTTGAACAGGGATTAAGTCCTTTTAAATTTATGCTGGTCCCAGTTCATATTAACAGACTAACATCAGCATCAAATTTTCAAATTAACAAAGACATATTTTCACTGGACATTTACATTTGTGAAATCACCTTTTTCCCAGGACAGTCTTTTTTAACAAGCCTCTTAAATGAAACAATAAAAAAAAAAAAAAAAGAAAAAAGTCAAGGTTATTTAAAAAGCCCATTCTGATACGGGTCAACTGGACTTTTTTAAGTTGAATCATAATTACTACCACACATCAACATCAACAGAAGGAACTAAACTTCTAAACTACATAGCTGAAAAAAATGCTAAATTAAGTATTTCCAGTGACCCACAAGGCCTGTTTCAATAGTTTTACGTATTTCATTTAGGATTTTTATTTCTTGTACCAACTGAAAGCTGTTTCTTCAGCCTCACAAAGCTTTCTTCAAGAACAGGAAATCAAGTTTATATCAGTTACTGTTACTAGACATTATGAACACATTATTACACATTAAAGTGCTGAACCTAACAAAATTTAAGAGAAAATTATTTCTAACTTGCAACTCTCAAGATGCATATTAACAAATCCTAGCACCATAATACGCATGGAGGAACTATCCATACCTGTATTTAAGTGTGGACATAAAGAAGAAAACTGTTATATCACCTACCCAAATGTAAACCTAGTGCTTGCAGAGAGTGAAGATGTACAGCAGCTGCTAGTAAAGCTGTAATGCTGGGATTTTATTAAGCATTATAACTATTTCCACTAAGTCAGCTGTGTAATAGAGCAATACTAGGTTAACAGCACCTACATCTCAGTGTGTGTTTGTTAAATACAGCAATTCACACAATAAGTTATTAATCAAATAGCTAGCTCTACCAGTTACAAGGATGTAAGCTGAATGCTGTAATAATTAACGCACCCACACATTCACTTACCTTATCCCATGAGTAAAAATTAGCTTAATTCTCTTTCAGAAGCTTTTCTTTTTTTTTCCCCTTTAAATGCTAAATTCACAAAATCACTTTCATTAGCATTTTGAGAATGAGATCACATTTTTAGTCTCACACATGGGTCACAGGTTCCCACCAGCTGACAACATGATGCAATCTATATCAAGCCTAACTGTTGTACAGAGAACTGGAAAAATACTACAGCCAGTCATTAACAAAGTTACCCAGTAATAAGTGTAAGGAGTTTGGGTTTTTTTTTGCTTAGAAAAATGAGAAAAAAAAATTATTTTTGCCAGGAGTATTTTTGTTTACAGTCTTGAAGACTTGTCTTTAAAGTACAGTGCAAGAAGCAAGTTAGTGAACACAAAGGAAGAAATCAAAGCAGATGATATAGGTAACTGGCCATCTAGCATTAACAATGAGTTGTGAATTTTAACTCCCTTAAGACAAAAGTGATAGAAGGTCCAGACAAGAAGCTATTTCCAGTACACATTAACAAGAAGTTTATTGATCTTGCAAAACTCACAAAAAGGTCAGCACATTTCTTGGCATCTGCTGCTGGCACTTTATCTATTAATTATTTGCATATAAACATATGTGAAGACCTTTTTCTTTCATGTCAGGAAGCACTGCTGAAAAGCTACAGTTATTATATCAGTGGAAAAATGACAAGCAGGTGCATATTCCAAAAGTGACAGATTTTAAAACCAGTAAGAGACAATTATCAGCTGGTGTGAACTCCAGCAGAACAAAGGTAAAATAATCTCACTCAGCTATTTTAAGGCAATATGTCTGTAGCTAATTTTTCAGTGAAGACTTAAAATTAAGAAGGCAGCTATCGCCTCTCTCACAGCTATCGCCTTCTCAAGAAGAAATACTAAGAATACATATATACATCAAATGGACCTTATATAACTTTCTGATAGATTAACCTTCTATCAGCTATTTCTTCCCCCTCTAAATAATAGAAATTAGTATTAAAAGATGATTAAATATAATAAGTTTTAAAGTAATATTGTGGCTGTTAGCTGAACACAAAACAATAACCCTTGCAGTAATAAATACTATTCACAGTTCACCCAATTCTAGTTAACATTATGGTTTTCTGGATGAGAACTTAAGACAGGTTTCCCCCTGCTTTACTGTGACAGCTAGGTAAAAGTCTCAGGTCATCTATTAACGTGGATGTTGTAATTTCGTTTAGCTTTGGGTTTTATTCCCCACACGTCTGAGGAAGACAACATACATCACAACACTCTGCACAATCAAAAAATACACTACAGTCAAAGGAAATTATAATGAGCTGATCATACATCTAGATCAACAACTGCTAATGAGATGAAGCCAACTTTCTCCATATCAGTCTTGCTCTAAAAGATCTCCTCCCTAAAGAACCCCACAAATACAAACAGCTGATACTATGATACTGTTCTAAACAGACTTTATTTGTTCCTCCGCCCCAAACTATTCCTCTCTTTTTAATTCAAAAACAGATTTATGTCAAGCCAGCTTCTCTGAAGTTCACAAGGGTCTGTTCAATTGCTTTCTTAGCAATAGAAAATTGGAATTTTCTTGTTCTTTCCCTTCACCATTTTAAAGATCCAGAGATAATACATAGCACAGATCTGAACAGATCTGATGGTACATTCTATATTCCTCATGGCAGGTACCTGATAACTAGATTGTGGAGTGCTGAAGTAATTTATGACCGAATCCTTCAAGTAAGCTACGTGTGCCTCTTTTTATACAGCATGCACCAGTTCCAGCCCTCCTGTTTTCAGTTTGTTATACAATATATAAGTGGTAGTACACACTCAGAATTACCGTGGTCACTCTGCAACACAGAATTCAGCCAGTTCAGCTCCCTGAAACCTTGGGCTAACTTCCACAGCACTTATTGCCACTGCAATGCAGCTATAGCAAACCAAGTTATTAGTTGCTCTTTTGGATTTTGCTGGTTTCTGAAGGGAACTCATGGCAGCAAGATGACAGGATATCTTTTCAGCTGGGAGTAAAACAATGTTTTCTCTCTCATGTACACTGAGCTCAGAAGGATACAAGAGCAGCAGAAACTAATCGCCGTGTTTGTACATGTAGAATACTGCAAGTTTTTTTTTATCTTGAAGGTAGCTTAATAGTTTGAGAACTGAGTCTTATTAATGTAAATGAAGCTCTAATAGCATATTGCATGAAATTCTTTTCATTAAGCATTTCTTTGGAAAACAGCCTACAAACTGGATTAATACACTGCACACTATTTTCTGTAAGCACCTAACCAAAGTGACTTTTAAAACAGATTGCTGAGTAAACTTTAAAGTAGCCAATATAGATACTTCTGCTGTAAAAAGTGTTTCATATGTAGTTAATTTCACACTTATTTGCACTGGAAAATTAAATTTTTACTTATCAACATACTACAGAAATACTGGCAAAAACTCTGCTCTGATGTTCTACACAGTATTTCTTGCTTTAGGCAAACTATAATAAAATTAATTGATAATTAGGAAACTGACATTATAATCCTGGTAATATTGTCTAATTCTGCAATGGCACTGTCCACACTGCCAATACGTTTCATTAAGAAGAACAAAAATATTTCTTGCAGCACCTGAGAATGCACCTAAATTCCCATGGGTTGCTTTTCTTTCTTTCTTTTTTTTTTTTTAATAGAGTAAAAAAAATTTTAATATGCTTTTGAAAATAACACCTTAGACCTGCCATTCCTGAGCACTCAAAGTTCTCTAACTGTAATGAGGAAGAAAGTAGGATTGTGCCTCTGTGACTGACAGTAACATCTTACATTGATCTGTTATCTGCTTAAAATGAGAAAAAAAGTGCAAATATTTTATGGGTAAAACCAAAGAAATTTAATTTTCTGTCATTTAAAATGAAATGTTTTGGGCTATTTCCAGACAAAGTTTTAGAGACTACCCTCAACAGACTGAAAATTTGCTTTATTTTCAGACAGCTTTCAAATCAAGAGGCATTCTTAATTTGTTTTTAAATTTCAAATGCGTTTTGAGTTGTAAATATTATTGACAGAGATGTTTTTCTGCTTCTTGTTCTCAGGATTTACTCATAAACCAAGTGTAGTATCTAATACATTATAAATGAACTCTCCCTGACAGAACTTGAGGTTTATCTTGTAGATCAATTAAGACCTAAGCATAGCTGACAATGATGCAAACTTTATTACTTTTTAACAGTCCATCAATGATTTTTTACACATTTCTCTCCTTAAATACTGAATCAAAATCAACACTAAATCCTGTTATAATTTTGCCTGTGGCTTAAAGATTGCAGTCATCTGAGGCCAGAAAATACTCTACTTACTTTCAATTCCTGGGAAATTGTGTATCAGTAACTACAGAGAAATTCTGTTCTAGAAAGCTGTATACAGCTGAATTTATTTAAACTCACAAGATCAGGAACACATTAATTTACCACACAGAGAGAACAGTCCCAGATTTCCAGCAATGGCTTACCTTCAGTCCTAAGGTTCTTGTACCTCTAAGATGTAAGTACCTTCAAAGGTGCACCTTATAAATCTTCATGCTCTGTAGAGTATGAAAACAATAAATACATACTTTCTCCCACCCACCCTTGCTATTTTTTTTTAAATCAATCTTGGAGAAAACTGCCTTTCAGGTAAGTAGCTAAGTTAGGCTTGTTTTATCACAGAGTTGAAACACCAATTACATAATTTAATGATCTACCCTAACTGACACCTATATTACATCCCTAACACCACAGTTGAAATGTCAGATTTCCTGCCCTCCTGGACCCCTTCAGCCCAGCTATTTGTTATGAGACTTTCCAGTGTTACATAGTTAGCAGTCCTCAAAAAGGGCTTGTAGCTGCAGATTCTAAGACAACACGGACAAACTCTCTTCTCTGCAATGACCCTTTTTTTAGCAGCATTTGCAAGAGGTCTTCCCCAAATATCCTTAGGTGTAGGATCAGAGGCTTACTTCTTGGAAAAGACCCCTGTGTTCACTTAATTCTAAAACACTCAAGATTATATATTTCCCTGTTTGTGACAGTTTTCTGGGCTAAGTCTGATGGCACTTGAAGTTTCAGGAAAGCAAGTTAAGAGACAGACTTATTTTCTATATTATCTACTTTGAGTAATTATTAAAAATAAGAGTCAAAAGATTTATCAAAAGGTCTAGAGCATCTTATAAACAGTATGCAGTAATCCATAGAAACAGGGAGTATAAATACTGTCTGAGTCATTTTCCCTACTGCTTATCTTGAAGTTAAAAGCCTATTTCCTTTGAGAGAAAATTCTCCCTTTCTGGTTTTCACTGATGCCAAATGATAAAGTAGAAATCTAGCCTGGAAGAGCCCTCACAATTCTAAAAGGCTTAGAAGATCTGAACAATCCAGATGCAAGACACTAAAGGCACATGGCTGTAGCAAACTAGTTTGCTCTCTCACTGAATAACACATAGAAACCTGTCTAATGGATTGCTTGAGGGATTATTTCTATCTATTACTAATGACCTTATTACTCACAGGTAGTAGCTATGTAAGTGCTATAAAAGGTAACTGATCACAACTAACATGTACAATCTAACTGATTAGTTGCTCAGCAGCAACTAGTAGTTACACTATTTAAATAATTCAAGCAGTTTTGGGTTTGGTTTTGTTATTTTTTTTCCCTCCATCAGAGGTACTAGCTAGATCAAATCTTTTTACTTTGCTGTTTGCTCAATTTTTAGTATTTTATATCATAGATTTCCATTGAAACAAGTCAGGAAATTTTCTTAAAAAAAAGAAGAATCATTAACACTGCAATTCAAGTAAATCAGGAATGGCTGTTGATTTCAAGTTTAAGCAGTCATGCTGCAAGTGAGGCCTAATAAATTGTTACTGCAAATCGTGACAGATCTGTAGGTGGAAGACTGTTTAAATACAAATAATACTAATATTAACCATGCAAATCAACAGTGCCATGATTGTCATATTTACAATCATTCTTACAGATTTGGCTGTCATGAATGTAAACACCCATGTCTTACAAGACTTAATTGCTCTTCTCAAAGTGTCAGAAGCTACTTTTCTTTTGGTATTTTCCTTTTTCTTTGAGAGAGCTTCTGCTTTAATTCTTTTCCTGGGGAAAATTATTTTTGCATGTATTTTCATGAGAATTGCAATGGAGCAGAGAATGAATTTATCTGTGTCTATCAAACTAACAATTTTTATGCTCAGTTCACCACTATTAACCTTTTTTAATGTGTATAAGCTTAGTTTTGCATTTACCCAATCTTTCTTGTTTTCCTTCTTTCTCTGCTTCTCTCTTCCAGTAGGGATAAATCACCAATATGACATAAATAATACCAATCTTGTTAGTAGCAAACTGCATATATTTTCTCATACTCTTCAGACACAAGTATTCATAACTTGCCTCTCTGGTAGAAGGCATCATTTACAAAATGTTTCTGAAAGTAGAGTCTTTACTGATAACTGTCAGAATGCTCTCTCCATGTGACAACCCCATTCTGTTCACCACCCACCTCTCCACCTACTGCCATTCCCACATCTTTCAAGAAATCCTTTGACTACAAATGCTCCCTAAGAGGACACTCCAGTTTTCCAAGATATTACCATCCTTTTTCAAGATTCTCTTGCAAACAATTCAGTGGGGAATTCATCCGTGTATCAGGAAAAAACCCCATACTACCTGAATTCAGAAAAGATTTCAGCATACAATTAAAGAAAAAAATTCTATTATGTCTTCTTCCCCTCAGTAGACATGGGCAATGAAGGCAAGTGAGAGCACAACGGGGAGGAAAACTGCTAAGGTTATGAGTAAGGAATATTTAAGGGCTTATATCTTTTTCTCCTTCCCAATTCTACTGTTTTGGGTTAATCTGGAGGAAGAAAACAAAGAACACGCGTCACTATAATGCAAGTATGTCAGAGTGTTGCATGTTATACTAACTAAGACATCTGACTCTGGAGAAGAGGATGCTTTGAAGGTTTTAGGACGTTTCAGATCAAATATGAAGATTATTGTTTTGAAGTTTCACTTTTACTGGAAAACATTTTCGCCTTTGAGAGATCTAGAATTCTGCTCAATGCTGATAACCCCCATTTGCTTAGAGAGAGCAGGTGGCATTCATATAGGACTCTACTGGTCCTGTAAGTTGTATCAGTGGATGTACTGGTGAGCTACCAGTCAGAACCTTAGGAATTTATTTAAGTACCTCTTCTGAGTTTTATCTGTAGCTCACAAGGCATTGTCTTTCACTGCTCTCATGTTATGTTTATTCCTTCCTATAAATAAACATATTCTTCCCCACAGAAAACCACTAGTTAATCTAGCTAAGGGGTAATAAGAGCACAATAGAAATAGGGTGCCAAATAATACTTTGAACATATTCATCTGGTCCAACAGACACTTTCAACATACGCTCTCTCCAAAAGCTACAGAAAACCTTAATTTTTTATCTCTGCGTATATGTTTCCTCCAGCCTCCCTAGACTGAGGAAAAAAGGAACAAAATACTAGTTCAGCTCTAACACAAATGACAAGTCAAATAACAATATTCTAAGACCAAAGCCCACAGATATCTGCTGCTTTTTCTCTATAAGACCTTAATCTTCTTTTTGAAATTCTTCCTCTATCCATGTTTCACATTTTATAAATTATGACAGTAACTGCAGGTCCCACATATGGTCAGCTTTTCATGCTACTAGACAGTGGACTCCAGTCATAGTTCTGAACTTCTAGGTCCCAGAGTGCATTTAAAAAAAAAATTCCTGTTGCTCCATTTAGAGTAAAATCAATTATTGGATAATTGATAACAGTAAAGAAAAATTCTAACTAGAATCCCCACTATTTTACCAGTTTCTAATCTCAGCTAAAACCTTTTTTAAATATCCATCATTTATTTGATAAAAATAGTAGCAAATTCCATTAAAATAGTAGCAAGTTCCATAGTGGCTAAATAGACATGTACGTGGGAAGATCTGTGCTTGCAATTTAATTAAGGATGCAGTGTCCATTTAACTTTGGTGTAGTGTCCATTAAGAACAGAAGCTAACCTTGTTAGAATCTCAGTTGAACAATGCTTATGAAATAACACTAAGTATTTAAAGGAGCATAACCATTGTTCACATAGTAGAGCAGACCTGTAGGGATTTGAACATGTAATTTGAGTGTGGTTAGATATTGCATCTGAGGTTCAGATACTGATGTAGTGACTTCCATTTATTTGCACTAAGAAATATCCTTCTGTGGCTCAAAAATACCTTGCCCATAATTATATCTAAAAATCAAAGAAGCCTCACATAATTTCCAGAAGCATCTACTCTAGATGAACAATAGTAGCAGTAAAAAAGGTGATATGGGAACTAGTGTCACAGAAATTAAAAAGTAGGAATGTTTTGCATAGATTTTATATTACTCAGATAATATGAAAAACCATTATGCATTTCAAAACACTTGCTGTCCCTAATGGCCTACACTGACCGGGGTCAAATGCCAAAGCTATGTATTTTTAAGTGATTTATTCTTACTACTTAATTTATCCTCATTACAGTAACAGCTAAAAACCTGATTAAGGATCAAGAAGGAAAAGACACAAATTACAGATCATTCTACTTACACAATTGCAACTGTGATACAAATATCCTGTTTGCATGAACATCAAGTTATGCTTCAAACCAGTATTTTATAGTGTTAATTCCCACCTTTGTACTTAAAAATTAAAGAGAGGACTTCACAAAAATTTGTATGCAGCCAGAAGGTAGTGTCTAAAAAGGCTAATACTGTCAACTTTCAGCCCCAACAGGAAATTCAGAAGGCATTTCAATGCTGTATCTTCACAGAAGCAAGAAATATGCTGAACTAAAAACCCAAAGTATTCTCCATTACCTTTTATTTAACAACTACTCGCAATGTGTGCATTAGAGATGCCTATACTACAATAAAAACGGCTTTAAATTTCTACACATCTTGTTTCTACTGTGAGGTATATTATTTTTATAAAGTCATTCCTGCATCTTGTACTGTTTCACTTGTGCAAAACACATGTACATGCTTACAGAGTCACAGTTCCTAAGTGTTTCCATAGCACAAAATTCAAGGTTACAATCAAAAATTAAAACCAAAATTAATGAGATCTTGCTCCCCAACTGAGGTCATACAAAAGATACAGCACTATGTGCGAAGCATCAGTACATTCTGTGAATTAAGGTGATTTAGCTTGAGCTACGATGAAAGCACTTAAAACAAAGTACATGTTTCCAGGAAAAAAAAAGCACTATTACCTAAAGCAGTTTGAGGTACTCTCCATATCTTGAAACCGTGCCTTGTGAAGGAATTAAAATACAGTATTTTCTGAAGTAAGTATTCACAGAGGGATCAACACAAGTGTTTAGCTGTCATTACACTGTAACAAACTATTTCAGATAAATGATGGCACATTAGCAGAAAGGCTAATGCAACTAGAATGATACTGTTTTAACTAGATACTGATACTCAGGCCTTTCCAGATATGGAACATCACCCTAATCACTCTATATAGTGCACATTCATTACACAAAAAGTAAGATAATAACTTTTCAGGTTAACCCAAATTCTCTGACTAGAGCATGGAATTAAGAAATTTTGTAAGTAAGATGCTAGTTAATTTAACTTTTTACTGTAAAGACTATTACAGAATATAGAATTATGTAATCTTTGATCCAGAACAAGAACTTCAGAACTCTTAGGCTTACATAAAAGACCACTTTATGCTGGTTTTGTATACTAGGGCAGGCTTCAAAGAGAAAAATTTATTTATGTGCATGATTAGTTACTACAAGTATAACATGTGTGTGTCTATACATATGAGGTTTCGTAATCAAACTCAACAATTGTGCTAATATTAAAAACTTATGTCTGCATAAAAATAAAGATATCTGTCATGGTTTGAGCATGTTTTGAGGGTGTTTTTGTTCAAGGTTTTTTCCAGCCAGGTGGAGGAAGGGAGGCCAGGAGGAAGGAGAGACAGGACACCTGACCCAGGCTAGGCAATGAGGTATTCCATACCATAGCACGTGATGCCCAGGATGCATACTGGGAAAGAGAGGGCTGAAGGGTGTGGAGCTCTGAAGGAAAATGGAGGAGGGAGCACATGGTGCTCGGCCGGGCAGGGTGGAGTGAGTTATGGGTCAGTGGCTGGTGGGGTGTTGTATTCTTTTCACTTGCTGTTTGCTGTATCATTATTATTTGTAGTAGTAAATGGCAGTAGGGGTTTTGTGTTGTGCCTTAGCAATTAAACCGTTCTTATCTCAATCTGTGGGGGCTACATTCTTTGGATTCTCCTTCCTAACTCTCCGGGAGTTGGGGGACTTGGTTTAAACCACGACAATATCCTATAAAAAGCTGATAAAAGTCATTGACCCATACGTTTCTCCCCCTTGCCCTTTATGGCACTAAAATACACATCTGTATTTAGGCCTTGCTGAATAAATGCAAGGATACTAGTGTAATCTGAGTTTTTAGAATATCACAAACTCTAATATGTAACAAGATTATCACATTCTGAGATAAAATATACATTTTCCAATGGGAATATATATAATAAATTACATTTGTAGCAAACAAATTGTCTTAAATTAACTGTAGTGATATTTTCAATTAAACAATAATCCTAACAAAGAACATGGGGGAGGACAGGAATGAAAATCCTATTCTATGGAGAGTGAAGTCTGAAATAAACTACAGTTAAAATGAAAGATGAGTTTTACATGAATAATAAAAGAAAAAATGCCTCTCAACGAAGAAGTTGTTTGCCTTCATAAACTCCTGCGTATCAGGATACTTAAATTTTATTTGATCGCTAAATCTATATACTTCCACAAATGTTTTCTGCAGTTCAGTTATAGTGCAAAGTAAGATTATATTGCTACTGAGTTCACTTCTTAGTATACAACACCAATCTGAGTTGAATTATGACAGATTTATGTCTACATGTTTTGAACAAAAAAAAAAACCTAAAAAAACAAAACAAAAAAAAAAACTTGCAAGCATTTTATTACTGTATGGCAAGAATGTTTAAGAAGGTCAATGTGTTACAATGGAGAGGAGGGCTCAACTATTTAACCCTTGTCTAAGCAGAATACACATATTTCCAGCAACTTGGTTTAAGATGCAATGCACAATCCACTGGATTTTCTTCTGAAAAGCAAATACCCCCTATGCAAGCCCTAACTACAGCTCATAGGCACATTTAAGCAGAATAAAGACAGATTTACTGTGAAGACCCTTGTGACAACAGAAATTGATATTCATATGTTATTATGAAAAAGCAGACATTTACAAAGGAATTACCACATATATTTCAGCTTATGGTTGCCACACAATGACATATAACATGTAATCATTGCTTGGTGTTCTACAGGATATAAATTAGCACTCTCTGTTCAGCTAATGAACAGGATGGCTGTCTTCCTCACAGAAACAAACAGCACCACTAGCACTAAAAGAAAACCTTGCTGGCCATCTACACAGAAAACCTGAATGCTAAATAGAAAAAGATACTTTGAAGTATTCTCTCAAGGAGATTTTCTACTCATCAGAGTTCCACAAAGTGCCACTGTTTTGTAGCTTTGCTACTACCATAAGCAATACATTTGCATCACTGGAAATGTTCAGGGTCCGACTGGATGGGGCTTTGAGCCACCTTGTCTGGTGAAAGATGGCCCTGTCCACAGCAGGGGGGTTGGACAGGGTAATCTGTAAAAGGCCCTTCCAACCCAGACCATTTGATGATTCTATGATTTCAAAAACAGCAATCCAATCTTCACATCCCAACTTTGCTCAGTAAAACATTTTAGACAGAAAATTCCAGGTTCAATCTTTGCCTTGTGGCATTATTCTGATCATATAAATTATTCTTTTTTCCTTCTTTAAAAAAAAAAATCCAGCAAAAAGGTTCTGTGATTCTATTATTTCACAGACTGTGACTTTGATCATGTAGGAAATATGCAGAATCCACTACATGCTTGAAACAGGGACATGCACAACAGGATGGTTATTTCAAGTAAAATCCTGTTCAGCTTCTGCAGGCCTAACTGTAAGGTTGTACTATACTGAAGTTAAGGGGCATGTTCAACATAAAAAATCTCCTGAAAATCTGTTTGTCAAGTCAGAAGGCTGTATAAAAACAATTTTTATATTCAATCATTTTTAAAAGTGAAAGGAACTTGTTCAGATTAAAAAAACTGGCTTTTTATTAGTAAGGGGAGTGCTTTTCCAATAACAAATGCCACAAATGAGGAAAATTAAAGGCCAATATTGGACAAAACTCACCTCAAAAATTTGAAAATAACACAGATTACAACTCATGAAATTTTCCAGATTTGTTTAGGCAAAACTGTATTACTATGTGTAGCATTATAGTTCTTTAAAATACAGACCAACCAATCACAAAAATCACCATCACTGACTGCAATCAGCAATCATATGATCAAAGTCAAGACCTCAATGAAGGACTGATTTGGCATAAAGGTTAAGATTAAGGTTAGCATTAAAGACACAGAGAATCTAATTCTACTATATGTACAGCAGTGTCATGCAAAGAAATGAAAGACCACAGTTTTCTTCTCCAGGAGTGTTTCACACAGTACAATATACTTCAAAAGTAATAACAGACTCCTGCATATTTACATTTAAAAACCAAAACACCTTGAAATCCTAGCACCTGAAGAGCAGTTAATCTAGTATTATGTGTATAGCAGTATCTGAAGTATGTTGTGAGTAGTCATTACAGTCCTATGAAATGAATACTTATGCCCCCCTATATTCTTCAAACAAAAAACTTATAAATGGGTTGCTGTCAGTGCTGCCAAAGGTCAAACAGCTCTATTTTGTACAATAAAAGTACTTAGACTAATATTATATCTGGCTTAAAGAAATCTGCCACTTTTTTTTCAAAAAAATACACCTAATAGCATCAAGTCAAGCATCATTCTTCAAGATAATAAACCTCATCTGTGCATTTTCATTCTGAAGTGCATCTTCTGAGCCCATTATCAATATGCTTTATTTTCACAGACTGTCATCAAAGTACCAAAAATTATATATATATATACATATATATATATACACTGAACAATCCTAGTATGAAATAGTATTTTTTTATCACACTCACGCAGTTTGCTTGTTCCTTAGTGCCTTGCTTTTCTTCTCATTTCTCCTGTGGTGTTAGGTTTTTTTTCCCTTCTCTTCCTTTTAAAATTTTGAAATAAATTAAAAGAAAATAACAATCCCAAAAAGCTCATGCCAGTTGGCAAGGAAATTAAAAATCGCAGGTTCAAAAGTACTTTCCTAGTTCATGAAAACATCTCTAATGAGACTGATGAAAATATGAATTGCTCCTAATGAGCTCAAAATTGCACATATTTCCCTTAGTTTAATTTTGTAAACCTTCACAGATACATTGTGTTATGCTTTATTATAAAACAAAAAGTGGCCACAAGGCTGTGATAACCAATTTGCGAGATTAAAGTACTCGACTTGAATAGTTTCATTAACTTCTAAGTCATGAGTCAAAGCTAGCATAAAATACAACTCTTTTGCAATTCATACAGGGTCTTACTCTTCAGTGATTTCCAACATTTTTGAGTCATTTGCACCTGGGAATAGCAACACTGTCATTCCTGGCTACTACACTCACTTGCACAGCTAATAAAAGGATAACGTACAGAAAAAAAAACATGAAGAATAAGGCCCTAACAACTATTGCATGTGTACCATGGGCTTCAGCTATGACACAGGCGAGCCAATACAGCTTCAGTTATGTAGTTACATATAGTCGGTTTAAGCTGCAGTCTCCATAAGTACATGCTAACCAGATTTGGAACAGGATGAAACAAAGCCAGCCGCAAACACCTCAGCCAGTTTCTATGAAGAGACTTTAGAATGGCCGGGAATGCACTAGGTCACATCAGAAGTATGTGCCATTAAACCGCAAACAGAAAATGGAAAGAAACTGTGAGAGGATTTGTAAGAGTTTCAGGTCATTTCTAGCCTATATTCTGTTGCGACTAACTGTCATGAGTCTGTGCATAATGCAAGTATTATTTATATATTATATTTGTATTATATTTATAAAAAAATCTTCTCTCCTGGGCTGTATCATCTCTCCCACAGAATAGGGAAATCACACAAAGAACCCCTACACTAACTTGCCCAACTTCTAGGAAGTCTATGCTGTCTCTTTTACGGGAAAGTGAAGTTGTGTCAGTAATAAAATTACGCATACGTGATTGAAAGTGTTTTGGTATCAAAAATCATTCCATTTCCACACTCATTTGGTTTTAAACCACAGCACTGAAAATATCTCTGCTTTACCACACGCCTAAAAGTTTGGGTTTTTTTCATGATAGCGAAGAACTTAATTTTCTCACCAGTTCTACTTAATACTTACACAATTCAAGCTTCTAACTACACTTCATTAAAAGACTATTGTAACACACTGATCACTGAAGAGTTCTGTCTATATAGCAACATCATACTGCAGGACAGAATCATATTCAACATGACAACCTAACAGAAAGAAATTTCACTACTGAACATCTGAGTGTACTCACGTTCGTCTTGAAAGCACCTAAAGAAACTGTATGCAGTTTTGTAAAGAGAAGAATGAAAAGGAACAACTACATTTACAATAAACTCTCTAAAACATTGAAGGATAATTATGTGTATTTATTAAACATATTTTATTAAACTGACAGTTATAATTTACATTTAGTTTATGAAAACTTGAAAAGTAAACTAAAATCTAACGTATTTAACAAGAAAAAGCAATTACTCCTCATACTATTCCACAGGTCACTCAATCCACCTTGTTCATTTTGATGCATTTCTCTTCACTTTCACAAGTCTCTTTGGTTGCATTCCACCTGGCAAGTAACATACTGTTGCCCAGCTCATTTTTGCACTTATCTCCAAACTGCTCTTTGACTTCTGCCTGTGATGTACTCATCTTTCTCAAACACTACATTTGCTATTCAGCTTGCTGTATGTCTGTTCTGAGCTGATGCAGAGCAAGGAGCTTTAGCACAATGCACAGCAGCAGGATGGAGATTTCACTACTAAATATACCTTAATGAAAAGGAACTGCAATTCAGACTGTGTTCCTAAACAAATATTAACCCATTTCATAGATGCCTTTAGGAAGTGTGGTAGCTGGGGCCAACACTCATGTATACACAGCAACAGATAAGCAAGAAACAACATGGAGTGGGAGAAAAGAATGTGTCTATCTTCCTCTAACCGCTGCCGTTTGCTCCCACTCTCTCCATGCTGGGAGATGAAATAAGCTTCCCTGTAACAATGCAATCTCAGAGGACAATTTACCCATAGGATCAGGATCTTTCTTTTCTCTTTTGCAATATCCACCACTGCTACAAGGCCCAGGAACAAGTAACTTCTGTTTCTCTCTCTTCCCTATAACTGCAAGATGCACCCATTTTTGACAATTTGACCTCAAGTTTTGTGACCTAAGTAGCAGAGGAAGCCAAGTATGCTGGAGGCAATTAGCAGCAATTCAAGAAGCAGCCTGATTGTGGCATCCAGTTTAGATGAACTTGAGTAAATCACTATGCAGTCCTGGTCACTATGCAATCCTAGTCACAAGGTCCAGCTACTCAACTACTTATCCACTTCTTCCAAACTTATGGAAGCCTAAGTGTAAGATCTACTCTCACAAGCTGAGAAGACTGTCTTCTGTCCTTTCTTTCTGACTCCAGATTTTTTCATTAACAATTTTTTCTTGAAAGTACCACGACCAGCTCTGCTTAGTATTAACAGAGTATGCTGCTGACATTCTAGAAATGAAAATGTATATAAATTTCTAAATAATGTAGTGGTAATCCAATTGCTTTTTGCTGTGGGAATGGACGCACTAACGTGGTCCTGCTACACTCCCAGTTTTTATGCTAGTATTTTTAGGAGTATATCCCTAATATGCTATTTTGAAGTTCTATTTATGCTCTCCAAACAAAACCACCCACATACAGAATATTTCAACTGAAATTATGCTCTTGACAACCATTTGTCTACTTACAGAAAACCCCAAGGACTTGAAGTTCAAGTCTGAACATCAGCAAAACAGGTTCCATATTTTACCTCCAAGGACATGCAATCATATGTTACATGTCTTAGTAAAACCTTCATGGACATAGTCTGTTTCTCAAAACTTGAAGGTACTTTGAATCTACTACTTTTTTCTTTCTTTTTTTTTCCCAATATAGTTTATAAACTTCATTTTAGATGTCTAATAAATAAATTACATAAAAAAATCACAACAGGTTTCATAATCTCATACTGCCTTCAGCAAGCAAGAGAAAGAGGGAGCATAAAAAATTAAATCACAGTTTCTGTGGCATCTTCTGCTAAATAAAACTTTTCGTTTAGGCAAAAGAAATATAAATAGGCTAATAGATTTCAAACCTTCGCAACAGCATTAAAATGGCTTTTAAATAAATCTGCTGATAGTGAAAGAAAGCAGCCTAGGACAATATGCATATGGCTTATTTTTTAAGACCAGTTATATTCCTTAATTGGTTTCAGAAAATGTCTGACTACTGAATCCTATAGAATGTGCATGTGGCCTTTAAAAAATCCTTGTAAATGAGAACTGCTGGCAGAACAATTAGCATTTAAAAGCTAGAATGACCTTAAATCTGTGCATCATTATGATATGTTTGGACTTTAATATCAAGTACAGTACCAAAAAATACCTTAGCTGCCAAGATAAAGAGCTCCCAGCACCAACAAAAGAATACTGAATAACAGGGTGAAGCATGTGCAATGAAACATAAAGGACAAACTTTTATGATTATGTTTGATTTGTGTTGACTTAGCAACCAAGTAGAAGAGCCTTCCTGGGCAATGAGCATGGAAAAACAAGAGAAAAATCTTCAGTGTCTGATAAAACATAGATGTGCTGCATTGGAGAACTGGCCTAAATTATTTATCCCTATAATGAATTTCAAGTTTCAGAAGATAATAAACTGCATAAATTTTCTTTGCAGGGAATCACTGGATAACTTTAACTGCCTAACTATACTGCAAATAAAATATCATCTAAAAAATAAACTGAATGCTTCAGTCTATATGTGTAACATATATGTACCATGATTATATGCAAGGTGTCATTTTATTTTAAGTACTTGCATGTATTGCACACATATAATCCATGTATTCTTCTACCTCTAGAAATGACAGCACTGGATTGGGGTTGGGCGTGTGATGTGCTACAGCTGCTGATCTAGCTAAAAAGAACAATTCTTAAGTCAAAAGATGAACATGTATATTAGCTGAGTGTGCAATTAAAACTCAACAATAAGCTTTCCCTACTTGCAGGTGAAGCTTTTTTTTTGTTGTGTTTTTTTGGTTTGGTTTGGGTTTTTTTTTTCCTAACTTGAAGTATTTCATTCAGTCTTTGTTCTAGCTCTCATTCTCCATATTACTCAAAATTACTTTCATATTCCAAATTGCTAAAAAATAAATGCTTATAAAATACAAATTTATTTCTACATAGAAAATACTGCTGCCATTTTCCTACATTGTAATAAATACAACTGAGTTAAATTTTTAAAACTATACCAAGTATAGATGGCATTCCAAGTATCGTTTACTATTTGCATGAATAATTCATACAGATTCTGTTTTCTCAAAGACCGTGCTACCTAACCAAGTACTCAATACATTAGTCACTACTAGTATTAATAGTTCTGCAGAAGTAGCATCCAGAAAACTAACCGATGGCAAAAAATCTCACTGTACACTGGTCATCCTACAAATAAGATACTACAGTAAATGCTATTGCTTGACATCAGTGAGGTTTAGTAATCTACTGTTCTTCAAAAAATAGGACTATCAACATTTCAGAGTGTTTTACGCAGATTCCCTAGCAGTTTTGCTCCAGCTGTGGCAAATGCATTACCTTATCAGTTTTGCACTTTTTTTGTGGAATAACTTTGTGATGTGCACATTGCTAGATAGGAGACTATTTAAATCAGATGTTAAGCCACATTAAGTAATTTACGTACTCATGCCAGGTGCTCCAGTATAGATATTTAAGATAGCAATTTTCTTAATATAGCTTACGCAAATAATTAAAATTTAAAGAACAGTAGGTACATAAGTAACAGCTCATCATTCAAGAAATGACAGTTCCATATAAATATAGATCTTCCAGGATGTATGGGATTGTACACAGATTCAGAATATTAAGGTATTCAGTAACTCACAGGGATGTCAAGCATCAAACTAGACACCGGTCTGACACACACTCAAAAATACTGAGTGTAAAGCCTTAACAGATCACTGGTACATTCTGCCACCACACATCCAGCAAAACCAGACCTCCTATCAAATTCTTTCTGACTGTGTTCTGACTACTTTTACCAGCTTCTGTCTAATAATGTTTTATACCAATAACCTTTAAACATCAGAATATGCCGTGTTTCATATAGGAACTTTCTACTACAAAAACTCTTCATGCTGGGTTCATATAATGTGGCTGTCCCATAGCTCTATCAATTTTGAGTGCTCAACTTCAAAAGAAAATCCTAAAGTTTTGAAATAGCAAGTTATATATTCTTATTAGTATAATTAGGATAATCGCATTGTATGTGCATATACTCATACAATGGCAATGAAGCTGGTGAAGGGTCTACTGCACAAGGCTTATGAGGAACAGCTGAGAGAACTGGGCTTGCTCAGTGCAGAGAAAAGGAGAATCAAGGGGGACCTTACTATTCTCTACAACTACCTGAAAGGCTTTTTCACGAACAACCCCTTGTTGTGGGGAAAGAGCCTGTGTGTCCTTGTGAGGTTGAGAGCTATGCTGGTGGTGGCATATGCCTCTGGTAGGGTCTCCTATGCCAGACAGGTCTCAGCCGAAGGGTCAGACAAAGTGTGTCCATGAATGGGCAACACCATCACCATCACCAACACAATTACCATCACCAACACAAGATGTCCAAGGATGGGCCCACTAGCCTTTGGGCAACCATCCCAGGAGAAGGATGACTAACTTCAAACCCAGGCAGATGGATCTCGCTTAGCCCTGTAAAGCCATCCATCTATGAGAAGGATACTCTAATCAAACCTATGACCTGAGGACTTTGCTGTCACCCTCCAAGCTTGCTAGGCCCTGGCTGATAAACCTTGGGTGTAAAGGGTGGGGCCAGTTTTGCTCACGCTGCACCTCACCTAAAAAATCCACTGCACAGCCCTGAAGGGTTTATCCACACTTGCAAAGCCCTGTAGCGACAGGCGAGTGACGAAACCGCAGGTGATACAGTGCAATTGGAGCTGCAGACCCAACCCTGCATGCAGGCAGTTCAGGACATTGGTTGCTCAAGACTGACCCAGGAGATGACAGTCTTGTTCAGCAGCATCCTGAATGACCAAGCAGCCTTTTTTCAAGGAGAGCACTGCTTGCTCCATATGGAGACAGGCCTAGAAAAGGTGGCTTAACCAAAGTTCATCTCCCCCTCCACCTGGGTGGCTAGCTGCAGCCAATGGGCATCTTCTGTTGCGGTCAATTAAAGACAAGAAGACAAAAGCATACACCTGCCTCCAAAGGTGTGTCCAGATTAAGACTTTCATGTTGGAACATCGGAACCATGCTTGATACAGTGGACAGTGGTCGTCCTGAGTGCCATTTTGTGCTAATTGCCCACAAACTGTCACAACTCTACATCAACATTGCTGCTCTCAGTGAAGTTCAACTTCATGAGGACGGTAGCCTTAAAGAACATGGTGCCGAATATACACTCTACTGGTCAGGAAAATACAAAACTGCAAGTCATCTTTCTGGTGTTGGCTTCAGGGTTAAAAGCTCCATCATCTCTAAACTTGAAAATTTGCGAAAAGGTAATTCTGATCATATTATCTCCTTACATCTTCCACTACACACTAAGCAACCTGTTATTCTTTTCAGCATATATGCTCCAACTCTGCAAGCTGACCCTGCAGAAAAAAAGAAATTCCACTCCTATCTGCATCACCTCACTCAAACGGATCCTACAGATGATAAGATCATAATCCTTGATGACTTCAATGCCCATGTACGCAAGAACTTTGAAGCTTGGAAAGATGTACTAGGCAAGCACGTTGTCGGTAGCTGCAATGATAATGTTCGCCTCTTGCTCCAGTTTTGTGCAGAGCAGCAGCTTACCATCACCAACACAATTTTCCAGCAGAAAGACATCTTGAATACAACTGGGATTCATCCTTGATCTAAACATTAGCACCTTATTATGTCTTAATGTGCCAGAGAAATGTTTGTGATGTCTGTCACACCTGAGTGATGCCTAGTGCAGAATGTCAAACAGACCACTGCCTTGTACATTGCAAACTTGTTAACTTCCACTTCAAGCCCAAACCTAAGAGGGCAGCATTCTGAGGAGGAGGCTCAAAGTTAATAATTTCCAAATAGCCACAGTGAGGGACAGCTTTCAGGCTAACCTTCAACCTAGGCTTGAAGACCACTTTACAGACTCTTCTTCTGAAGCACTTTGGCAACATATTAAAAATAGCATCCTGCAGTCCTCTGAAGAATCCTTTCAGTTCTCTTTAAAGAAGAATCAAGACTGGTTTGATGGCAACAAACAGGAGGTCCAGGAATTGCTGACAAAGAAATCTGCCCATCAAGCACACCTCACTCAGCCACTTTGCCATGTAAGAAAAGCAGCCTTCAACAGAAACTTCGAGATATCCAGAACAAGTGGTGGCTCAACCTTGCAGAAAAGACTCAACTATGCACAGATTTGAGTGACCACAGAGGACTCTATGAGGCTCTGAAAGCAGTGTATGGACCCACATACCAGGTTCAAAGCCCCTTACTAAGTGCAGATGGCCAAATGCTTCCTGAAGACAAAATCTCCATCCTGAATCATTGGCTTGAACATTTTCAAACTCTTTAGTGCTAACCGTGTACGCCAAGGTGAAGGAATCCAGCACATTTTACATCATCCAGTAAAAAATGAATCGGATATAGCCTCTACCATGGGAGAGACTCTTAAGGCTATACAAGCAGGTGAAAACTGGCAAGGCAGCTGGGGTTGACGGAATCCAACCTGAAATCTGGAAGCACGGAGGCCAAGCACTTCATGCTAAATTTCACAAACTAGATGTGCACTGTTGGGAACAAGGTAAATTACCATCAGATTTTCGTGATGCAATCATCCTCACTCTGTATAAGAAAAAAGGTGTAAAGTCAGATTGCTCAGGTTACTGAGGTATAATGTCTGCTCTCCATTGCTGAAAAAATCCTTGCAAGAATACTATTGAATAGATTAGTACCCACTGTCACAGAAGAACTTCTACCTGAAAGTCAGTGTGGTTTCAGATCTGATAGAAGTACCACAGACATGGCATTTGTTCTCAGAATAAGGGGCTCTATGTAACTTTTGTTGACCTCACCAAAGTTTTTGACACTGTGAGCAGAAAAGGCCTGTGGCTGATCTTGGAACGATTAGGTTGTCACCCCAAGTTCCTCAAAATGCTTATTCTGTTACATGAGGATCAGCAAGTTCAAGTCAGATATGGTGATGCACTCTCTGAGCCCTTCCCAACAAGCAACAGTGTGAAACAAGGTTGCGTTCTTGCACCAACTTTATTCACAATCTTCTTCAGCATGATGCTTCAAAGAGCGATGGTAGAGCTTGACAATCAAAATGGTGTTTATATTTTATATCGTACCGATGGGAGCCTATTCAATCTAAGGCTGTTTTCTCCTTTGAGAAGACACGCAAATTTAGTCTTGAGGAGAAAAGGCAATGTAGAAAGAATCACGCCCCGCCTATACCACCCAAGGACACCTTTTGCTGTGCTTTCTGCAACCAGATTTGCCTATCCCACATTGGCCTTTTTAGCCATCAGTGCGCTTGTAGTATGCATGGATAAATCCCTTCCCAAATCTTCATTAGTGAAGTCGAGCCATGATGACCTGAAATGAGACTGTGTAGAGGTGGGTGTTGGTCTCTTCTTCAGAATAACAAATGACAGAAGAGGAGGAAATGGCCTTAAATTGCACCAGGGGAAGTTCAGATTAGATATTTGGAAAAATTCCTTCACTGAAAGATCTGTCAAGCACTGGAACAGCCTGCCCAGGTAAGTAGTAGAGTCACCACCCTGGAGGTATTTATAAAATCTGTAGATATGGTACTTAGGAGTGGATGGTTTAGTAGTGGACTTGGGTTAATGACTGGACTTGATGATCTTAAAGATGCTTTCCAACCTAAATGATTTTAGTGTTAGGAAAACTAACATATTTAGTGTATTGGAAAAACTATGTGTGCACATACATGCATATAAAAAATAAAAGGGGCAACAAAGCAAACTAGGAGAGGATTTTGGAGAGGAGATGAAACCATCCAGAGAACGTGCAACCTATAAAGAACCCTGACATTTATACTTGTCCTGAAAGCAGAAGTACAGGATGCAGCTGCCTATAAGTATGCTTCTCTTACTCCTCACAGTTCTTAAAACTTCTCCCTTGCAAACTAGTAAGCCTCCCTTCAGTATGGGTGGTCAGGCATGGGCAGAAAGGGTTAGCTAAAATTATTCTTTTTGTAGTTAGGACAAGAGTGATATTTCTTCTATTGCCTTTCAAAGGTTCTCTCACCTTCGTAACAGTTATCTGACACTGGGTAATACAGCACAGACTGTACCTGGTTACATGATAGAATTACATGTCAGAGCAGGTGATATAATTCTGAAATGGTCTGCATGCTCTGCAATTGCATAGAAAGATGACAATGGAATGGTGGTATTAGGTTACATTTAATTCCATTAATCTTACCAGATGACATTTAGAACAAGGAATACCTGATGAAACTTAACACACATGATTTGCAAGGGATAAAACAATAAAGTATGATACAACTTTGAACTACTAATTTTACAAAGTACAGTTAAATACTTTCAACTAGAATGCCCAAAATTAAGGTTTTGTTCTGAGCCTTAAATGTTCCGATTTCAGTGGGAAAAAAAAAAAATGATTTTTAATGTTGTATTCACTTAGTTTTCAAAATCTGATCCATATTATGCTCCATGTGTGCTAACATGAGTAGTGAGGTAATCAATTCCATTTAGTACATAGAACTGATAGAAGTAATTTCATTACTTATTAATACTGAAAAAGTGCTGGGATGGAATTTTCCTTACAAAGGCCTTTTAGCAAGACCTACTTTTATTACCAGTTAATATATTATATGGGAACATTCTATAGAGACAGAGGTAGCAGCACCTACTGCAGTATACATCACTGAAATCCCTCTTGGTTTCAGCTTTTCACCAAAAAAAAAAAAATCCAACAAAAAAGAGGTGGGAAAGAGATCCCCTTTTCTTATCCTAAAGCTTTGCGATGTGAAAAAAAGCATTCTAAAATTTCACCTGCAAATTCATATGCAGCCGATATAAGCTGACTTATATGATTTACAGTAGCAAATTTGTCTCAATTCTCTCCTTTATAGAGTCTGCCAGTAACATAAAGCCTGGGCCTAAGCTCTTTATTAAAATAATGAGACTTCTTATCTATTAAAAAAAAAAAAAAGTATGCTGGATAATTGTGGATGCTTTATCAAAAAATTATATAGCTGTGACAATGTTAAATTATGTGATAATTTTTATTTTCTCAGTCATTTAGTTGTTCTTTGAGAAATTCTGGCAGCTACCTCATTAAAAATTCCTACCACTCTATATAATTTTACTACACAAAGTCACATTGAAGTGAAAGATACATGCACCATTGAATTTAATACAACTTTGCATAATACGAATAATATGCAGCTATATTTTTATATATATGCAGTAATATATTGCAATGAACTATATTCTAAGGCAGAAAAAACAGACTTAAACACACAATGTTTATGTGGTCAAAAGGCCAACAGTCAAAGACTGAAGGCCTAAAAGCTGTACTTCTCAAAACAAAAATCTGTAATAGCTAACTGAGTTTTAGAAAATAGATTAATTTCCTCACTTTCCCCTAACCCTGTCACTTTTCAGCTAAACATCACTTCTTCCTTACAGCTCACAGCAAGGCCCTATTCCTATTCTGACAATCCAAATAGAGGATGAAGTCCCCTGTTTACATGTACCACCACAAAACAGAAACTAAGCTCTGCCTGGCTGGAGGTCAGCACAGCCACTACACTGCATCATCACTGTCTTTTAAAAACAAGAAAATGAAAGAAGCGCAACTCAGTTTTTTTCTGGCCAAAGTTTCAGATGTTTTACAAGTGAGTGATAAGATCCAGCACTTTCACTCAGAGGTAAAATATCATTTCTTGGTGAAGAAAGATATTAAGAGAAAACATGTGAGCTAAACTATTTTTTCCCAACCTTAGTCATGTGTTCATGTGCATTGTTTTATTGTGCACAATGTACATCTCTAAGAAAAAGCCCTAGAAATTTAACACTGTATGTGTGATGTGTTTATGAATCTGCCAGTCATTTAGACTTTACTGCATTTTCTCAGATGACTAATTACCACTAGAGTACCTCCCAGGGAGTTAGCTAGTTGTTGTAAATTAAACTGTACAGCCTTATTACATTAATTGAAGCAGAAATGAAAAAACAAACAAAAAAACAACTAAAAAAACCACAACCAAACCACAACAAAACGGAAGACCTTAAAGTTATAGTTGAAAGAAACATTGTTCTAGAAATTCCTATAATTTGTTACAGTTTTTTAACTGTATCTTTCTCTCCCCTTCCCCTCCCCTTTTTTTTTTCTCTTCCCCCTCTTCCACAGTTCTCCGTTCTGATGCCTATCAAACATGCTGACAAATTTTTTTTAAAGATTTAAAAGAATTAAATGTTCTATATGTAGCTAATAAGGACCCAATCCTGTTTTCCTAACAAATAAGCTATCAGAAGCTTCCAGATGCTCAGACTTTCCAAACTCACCCTTTGCAAATACAGTCTCTGCAAGCCTAGTTTCATATATAATCACCTTGGTTAAACAGGCAGTTACTTTGGATACTTCCAAGGAAAAGGTTCTTTTGCCTGAAAAAATAGTGTCTCCAGGATTATAGTACACAATATCCCGGGCTTTTGGAATGACAAAATTCTGCAAGATTGAAATCTAGCAAAGGTAGCCTTTTTTTTTTTTTTTTTTGAAGTCTGTAAGATTTCCTCAGAAATCCTGATTTTGTAGCACTCACCCCAGGATTACTGAATGATGTAGCTTCTTCATTATTACATCTTCATGTATCAAATAATCTTTGAAGACTTGATAGACATCAGCACTTTTTAGACCTTCCCATTTATCAGCTTTTTTGTTGCTGAAATGCTACCTCTGACAAAGTGAGGAACAACAGATACGCTGGAAACAGCTCTGTGCTATTTCAGCAGACTGATGTAAAAGTCCACCTAAATAAAGCAACATTTCCTCCTCTATCAGAAGCAGAAATTTCAGACCTTGGCTTTAGAAAATAAGGCTGTTAGATGTTTTATAAACTTCACAAACACAGTACTTTCATGGCAACTGCTGTGATTCTGCATCATTTCCTCAAATCAAGAAATAGTATGTTTCTGCTGTGAAACTCAAAACATTAAGCCAGCTGACTCTCCACACAACTAGCAATATAGAATGCATCTAAGCAACTTCCCTGATTTTTAATACCTTTCAAAAGATTTATATCCAGGAGTAAATATTTTTTTATTTATTTATTTATTTATTTATTTTAAATTCTGTCAATGTGTCCTCCTCTCCCCCCCCTTCACTCCTCTCCCCCAAGTTAGCTCTGATAACTGATAACTGCACAGTCAAGTATGGAAAAGGAATCCTGCTGCACCTTATGAGCTTATTGCATGCAAGAGTCTCTCAAATACAGATATTTTAAGATACACATCACCATATAAAGTAAATGAAAATCACAAGTCTTCTGAAACTCTTAGAAATTTTGAGTGAGTTAAAGCCTGGGGATCCAGTCCTCAAGACCCAAAGTAACAGACACTTCTCAAAAGGTGGGTCTTCACTTAGTCATTGGTTTGAACAATTTTTCTTCTTTCTTCCATTAATTTTCTGAATTTCTTCAAAGCCAGTGACAACGTTCTCCATGAGCAGACAGGCATAACTGTCATTATGCTATGTACAATCTTCACCAAACTCCTAATACAATTACAGTCTCTCAAGAAAGACACCTGAGGGCTTTTTTTCAGGTATGGAGAAGGTAAAACTGCTTGGATATTTTCTGATTTAAATTCCGTTTAGACACTTTTCATGGTATTTATCAAGGTCCAGCTCATCTTTTGAAGCAAGTTTGTTATTCACTACAGAACAGAATTGCTAAGACCGTATCAGGCTATTGATTATCCATCTCACATTAGAAATGCTTACTGTAGGTTCTGTACTTGTTGACATGAGGAAACAATTCCATCACTGTATAACCCATTCACCATATTCTTATAACCCCACGAGGTAGACACCATATCACTTACTGAAACTTTCAATAAGGTCATTCTTCATTGCTACATCTTATTCAGCTCTTAAGCATAGATCTCTTTTTGCATCATGAGAGTGCACAGAGAAAATAAGTAATTACATTAGCCACTTCAATACTGCCAAAATTAACTTGATTACAGTCAGCAAATTTGCAATATTTAGTTCTGAAATAACAAAATTTTCAGTTATTATACTGAGAATTCAGTTATTAAACTTAAAATTTTCAAAGAAGATCAGCATGGAGCATATATGTTTAAATAGCATGGTATTTCTACTATGATCTGCACTGCAAAGCTAGAAGTACATACTGAAGTACAGTCAGGACAAAATTAAAACAAAATAAACCCCAAACACACCCACCATACACGTCCTCTACTAGCCTTATAAGACTTCATAAAGATATCTGAGAGACAGCAAAAGGCCCAAGTACTAAAAAAGCAGAATACAATTTTATGTGCATTTATTAATTATCAGAAGGTTACTGTGGGAGTGGGACATTTAAGCAGAAAACTATGTTAATAATATGACTAGAGGGGAAAACGTTTAGCTGTAGGTTGCAATGCTGATTAACAGAGGTTGCCATGAACTTGAAAATATTATCTGAAATTCCAGTGCTGTATCAAAGGTCAATGCTAGTTTCATTCCTGTAGTAAAAAACTAATTATATTTACATCATAAACCACTACAGTTATCAAGCAATTAAAAAAATCAAAAACCATCCCCCCCAAAAAAAAATCAAAACCATAAAAGTTTTTAGAAGTGAATGGAAAAACTGATCAGTTATCAATTCTATAGAGTTAGCTGATTTAGAAACCTAACCATCACAAAGATACAACTGAAGGAAAACCACTTGCAGAACTTCCTGACTTTTTGCTGCATCAAGAGTGTTTTACGAGTATTCTCCTTGAAGTCAAATAAAAGTTTACGAGTTAAGGTTACCAAATAGCATACCCCATATGAGGAAAAGCTACTTGCTATTACTACCAAATTTACCAACGTTTACTCTATAACCTACACCACAATAAATTAAAAGAACAGGCAGTCAAACATAGCTTTGCTAGGTACTAGACGACTTTTTTCCAGCAATGGGAAGTTTGCATAGTTCACCATTCCAACAACCTGAAATTCTGAAAATCTTCCACAATTATAGATCTCATGTTATAATGCATAGTATGTTAAAAGAAATATGTTTATGTAAATGCCAAGTTTAACTTTTGGAAATTTTGGAAAGACAACAGGTTTTGTTTTGGGGAGATGAGATAATGACAAACCTGATACAGAGCTTTAAAACAAAGATGTAACACCAAAAAAACACATAACCACAATCACAATCCATCATCAGCTATTTCTTAGAAGACCCAAACCCACATGAGTAACACAATAATTCTTTGCCTCATGCAGGAAATGAGATAACAGAGTTACCACAGTGAGGTTTTCATACATGCTGACCATAACTGCACTGACTACTATCAGAAACAAAAGCCTGTGTATTATACCCTTTCAAACACATGAAGGGCTGACAAGACATAAAGCTGTCATGCAAAACAGGCCTGCAGCCAGCAAATCTTTTTTCATTACTTTCAATCTCCCCTTGGAGTTCTCTTTTTCATCATCCCTGTCTGTGTACATATTTCTGACACTGTTAATATTATAGTGAATAATACATTCGCCACAGTGAAAATTAAGTAAAAAAAAATGCATATTCAGGATGCACAAAACCAGTATGAACAAGCTGGTTGCAATGTTCTTTGAACTTTACTTTCAGTACTTTCAGGGCATGATGTTGTTTAAGCACGTGATTGAGGGTTATTGCATTCTTATTCAAATTAGACCATTAACATTCTTCAAGACACATTTCAACCAGAAAGGAAGGAGGAGAAACTTTTCTAAATATGAATATTTGCATTCACACAGTACATTGGTACTATCATAGGAAAATAATATTTGTTACTCTGACTTATGACTTACAAGTTACATGCCTTACATATTGCATTATTTCACACTTAGCTAAAAATAATCAGACATCATGAGGAAAATCAGATGTTTTAACATTATTTAAGATGAAAAATGTCAAATTAGGTATTAACCATCCTCTAAAAGGAAAGCATCAGCTGGTAGGAGGTTGGCAATGTGAAAGATTATTCTTGGAACCAATCTTTTTAGGGGTTTTTTTTGTATTATCTTGGCACAACAGACAAGCACTGCTAAAACATTTGTCAGTAAAGAGCAGAAAGAAGATA
Source organism: Melopsittacus undulatus (assembly GCF_012275295.1). Classification (NCBI taxonomy): domain Eukaryota; kingdom Metazoa; phylum Chordata; class Aves; order Psittaciformes; family Psittaculidae; genus Melopsittacus; species Melopsittacus undulatus. The sequence goes on along the minus strand of NC_047557.1, from coordinate 94,849,270 downwards.
TCATACCTAATGAATTGGATTATCTCAATGAGTGCAGTTACAGACAGGGAATGAAAGCCGTAAGTATAAAAGTCAAGATGATTCAGTTACTAACTAAGAAAAAAACCCAATGTTACATCAAATAGCTCATCAATCAGAAGTGACTGAAGACAACAGGAACACAGACTGTAGAAATAACCAGTGCAGTATGCCCTTATTGCTATCAGACCACATTTGCAGAAGTCAAACACAAGGTCATAACCCAAAAAAGCACTGTATATTCACTAGAAGTATTAGTATTAATACTGTGTAAAAGGGTACTGGCAAAACAGCATTTCAAATTAGACATGGCAAATAGAGTATGACCGTGATTTGTTCATGTATCAACACAGATTTTAAATGGAAATGAATGACTGATATGTACATACACATTGGTTCAGGGTTATGCCATCCAAAGGAGATGATGTGCTATAAATATTATGCCTTTGTTAGCCCCTGTTGCTAATTCTTGCTGCTAGGACAGCTACTGTAACTGGCTAGCAGGCAGAGCTCAGCCTATTTGAGTTATTTCCAGCTAAAGCCCTCACATATCCTGTTCTTGTCTCTTGCCCTGAGCTGGCCCTGACAAGTAGCTCAAATGGATCCTCCCTGACTAGAATACCAGGTAAAGGTGTATGGTTCCCCAAGACTCAGTGGGTTCATCTGCAGAGGATGTTGCTAAAGCTCTGGTATGGAATGGATACATGCATAACCCTGACATTTATTGCAGGAAAGAAAGAAAGAAAGAAAGGGAAGGAACAAATAAAAAGATTAAAAAAAAAAAGTTTACCTTAAAGACAAATGCAAATTAGGATTCCCAGCCACTTCAGAGATATAAATTGGAAATTAGCAGAGTTTTCTGCCATTAGACCTAAAATTCAAGAACACCTTTTGGAACAGTTTCAGATGAAAAAGAGTAGAGACAAAATAATCTAAGTTTTTGAAAAGTACCTCCATTAACTTAAAAAGGGAGTATTTAATGCAATAACTGACTGACAACACTAGACCTGATGATATTTTCAGGTAATTGCTGGAAATACAATAACCCCACCTCTCAACCCCAAAAACTGTTTGCTTACATATATCAATACAGATCTTCAACATATTCTTCTTCATTCTGTTAACTAAAACATATATGCAGGATTAAAATCACAATGTCAAGTGTTTACCAAAAATTTGTATTTTAATGTGGAAGAACAAAAAGTACAACCATTACATTTCCCATAGAAGGTAGGTCAAAATTATCTGCAGCCCACAGCTAGTCATTATAAAAGGTAATTTATGTCTAAACGATCTTGCATAGATAGACAACAAAGATTTAGCAGTTGATAGGTACTTTACACAATTAAAAAGAGATCAACAACTATTGGGAAGCTGTTACAAAAGCTGCTGTAAATTAATCCACCATAATCCCTCTAACTTCTGCCATTACACAATAAAATCAAAGCTTCTTGAAAACCAAAAATAAAGATGCGTGAAGTTGTTTTAATTACATATTTACGAAAAATTAGACTATTTCTTCCATCCAAATTTGAATCTCCTAGAAAATCAAGGATAAATTAAAGCATCTTACTTTTAACCTGTTTACATTTCATTACAAGGTTCCAACCCACTGAGATCTTGCCTTAAATTAAGATATTTTGCCTTAACATTCTTATGTGACCAGGAAATTTGTTTTCTCTCTTCACCTAATATAACAAAAATATATCCTCAACTTAAAAAAAAAAAATAAAAGGGAAAGAAAACCCCATAATAAACTACAGAAAAGTAGTAGATTACACTAAAAAAAACCTCAACAAAAAAACAACAAACAAACCAACAAAAAAAAAAACAAAATCACAGCAAAGTACTAGCAAAGTACTAAGGCACTTCATTTAATTTTATATTCAAACTTCAGGAGGTTTTTAGTACACATTTCTATTGCCACATACTTTATGAAATCTGACTGGGAAGACAGAAGTGTGAAAGGAATCAAAGAGTATTTAGGAATACTGAAAATAAGAGAAGTTACAAAGAAAAAGAAAACCTGTTTGGAAAATTGGAAAATTACCTGTCACCAATGACATTCGCTGGTGAGATGGCATCTTAATATCTTCATCTAAGGAACCCTGATTTGAAATATTTATAAAATACATGAAATGGCACCCTTGTTAACAATGAGAACTGTCAAGTACTGAAAATATGAGTATTGTAATTTTTTCCCCCCATCAAACTTAAAACTTGTATTTCAAAACTGGGGAAGAAGTGTCACCTATAATGCAGAGTTACTTATTTTTTCCTTCCAATTTGACTTACAGTGCTATTATTTCTAGACTTATAAGATGCCACATCACTTGGTATATCCTGCCAATTAGCAGTCGTAGGAAACAATCTTTAGAAACTCTAATACCAAACATGGGATAAGGTGAAGAGAGGCAGCAAGCATACAGAAACCCTACAGTTATTTCTACACCACTAGAGTCAGGACATTTCTGTCAAGAAAGCTTAGTCTACACTGTCACTTTGGACAGGGCAATTTAATCATACAGAGGACCCCTAGCTTCCAAAAATGCATGCTAATCCTTTTTAAAACACTCTGCTTAGAAGTTGCCATCCTTGTACACTTGGTGTAGCTCTCTTGGATGTTTATTACTAAAAGAGATTGTAACATTTTAACATGATCACAAAAGCAAAATTCAGATAAACAGTATTGTATGAATAAAGACCAAGCAAAACCTGTGCCACCCAGTCATTCCCCCCTTGCTCACAAACAGACACCATCAAACAGCTCACTTCCAGTGTTTCTCTTCACCTATCGCAGAATGAAAAGGAGATATATACGAGCTCAGCCCAAAGCATCCCTCTAAAAAGGTACAACTGAAAAGAAAAAAAGACTTCAGTGACAATCTCTATGTTGCAGAAGACCACTGTTTCACCTTATTAAAACTATCTTCTTCAACTACCAAAAGAGAAAATGGAAAGTTTTAAAAGAATTCCTGATGTGGACTGTAATAACTTCAACTGGATATCTGCATTCTTCAGCCATTCTCCTAGTCTATGGCAATGACAAGTATCATTGGACAATGATGTCACAAGGTTTCTGCAAGGTGGACCTAGTTTCTCAAGTGTCTCAAATTATCATGCAAGCTGATCATTTTGGCAGACTTGGGAGGAAGTAAACCTTAGGTCAAAACTCTGACCAAGAAATTAACTCCACAAACTCCAGCATTTTTCTGGTTTATTAAAGAAATTATTTTCTATGTAGCTGTTATTAATACCGATTTACTTAAAGATGCTAAGGTCAAAAGTCTGAGAAGTTGTCTTCACCATCCTGGTGAGTTAAAACAAAACACAAGTCCTCATACATGCTTTAGTCTCTAAAACCAAACCAATAGAGAAGTAATTGTTATACTCTCCCCAGAAAAAAAGAGTTAAGTATTGTTACATGTTTTTCCTCACATCCACAATAAACTACCTGCCCTTTGTTTCAAACTAAGACATTTTCCCTTTCTATTGTGATTTGTTAGATGTGCTGTTTTATGAGAGGCTGCAAAATGCTACTATAACACTTCTCTCTAAATACAAATGTAAAACAAAGCCCCACATTCCCTGATCTTACAAAATCATTAAATCTTACTTGCTGCAAAACAAATAAGCATCTGATGATTCATGATTAATAGTAAGCATACTAAAATACCATTTCTTAGCTCTATAAAATAGATCATTGGCTTTCTTCACAGCTTTGATTACTTTTGGCCTCGCCAGCATTTGTATATCTGACCACCAGCAGCCATTCAATCCAGTTTTTGGAAAAGTAAACAAGTTTACTGTTACAGGCATTGCAATGACATTTTATAGTCATAAAACCTCAGAAGTACAAGTTCTCATATTCATATATTATTAATACATTATTTAAAAGTTTTCTGTCACTGCAAGTCGAACACTATTCAAAATAGTCTATAAAAATGACCAAATTTCTTCTAAGTGGTTGAATAATCACATGTATGCATGTTTGTATACACTAAGTTTCATTTCTGAATTCAGAAGTGTATGAAAAGCCAAGGAACTGAGTCCTCAGAACAAAAGTGCTTTCAGGCTTCCTGCAAAAATGTCCTATTAAATGAAATTCTCATTTTATTTACCCCATAGCATACTGCACTTCAGCCCAAACTTTGAAACAGGTCTTGTTAAGACAGACATTTTTTCCATTTTCTCAGAGCAGAAGCTCATTGGCTTCAGGTTCTCATTTCACATTAAACCACAGGGAGTTCACAGAAAATATCAATGCTCTCCCAGTAATCAGAAAGGATTAAGTTTAAATGTTTGCATTTTTTGCTATGCATTTGACATCCATGTTTTCAGTCAAGGTGAGAGATGAATGTGATTGCTTGTTTTCCCCATTCATACAGAGAATTTCCAACATGCATTCAAAATTTTAAAAATTTCCTGAATCAGAAAACTCACCTTTCACTTCTAGGAGTACACTTAAAATGTCATCTTTGTTGAGAGTAACCAGAAGTCACCAAATGCACTGGTCCTCTCACAACTATAATATACATATATTTTTGTATACACACACACACACAGCTTAGTGGCAAAGATTACACAGTAAAGGGGAAAAAGCTGCCTGTATTTGTGAGAAGCCAGTATCACTCATACAGTTAACATGACAATTTAATGATGGATGCATAGCTAAATGATCAAAATACCAAACGCATTAACAGTTGCTGCCAATAAAGGGTAGCATCGTATTTTGTATGACCAGTGTATATTTCACCTCTGTACAACTAACCCAAACTAAAAGTATATTCAGCTAAAACTGAAAAACATAGCACCAACATTCAGCACCACATTACTTTTAATCATCTTTCCTTCTCATGTAATTAAGGAGCGCAAACACTTAAGTAGTGACTGTTATCAAGGAGACATCAAGATCAGTTGTTACAGAACTGAAATATTCAAAGTCGGCAGTCACTATGTCATGCAATTGCACACTGGCCAACACAGAAAAGAAAAGAAAAGAAAAGAAAAGAAAAGAAAAGAAAAGAAAAGAAAAGAAAAGAAAAGAAAAGAAAAGAAAAGAAAAGAAAAGAAAAGAAAAGAAAAGAAAAGAAAAGAAAAGAAAAGGTCCAAGTTGGAAAAGTCAGAATAAAACTAATATTGGAACTCAAAAATACAGCTACCAGGTTTTTTGCCCTTTTCTAAAGTTTTTTTATTTAACATTATATTCTGTCCAGCTGAAGCCCAGTACATATGGTTACCATCACAAAGCACAGTAACAAACACATTCAAATAAAATACAAAAGTACATACAATATTTGATTTAAAAAAGAAATCTCTCCCACTACATTTCCAAAATGCTTTTCTTCTTGCTTAATACATCATTTAAATAAGCTCATGTCCTTTACTAATGAGCACAGAATAAGGACTAAGAGTCTAATTTCAGCTATATTTGACAACACTGGCCTGACTTCTTAAGGTTGAATACAGAAGACTGAAGTAAAACAGAATTACCAAGATGCTCAACTCTTTCCAAAATGGAAGTCAAAGTAGTAATCCTGAATACTAAACTTTTTTAAGGTAAGCTATAGCTCCTTTTAGTAGGTCCTATCATGGTTATTAACAACTCCTCTTTTAAACTGGCATATAAAACACTTCAGCTAGTGGTAAACATTACTGGAAAAAATCTTCACCATTTCAGAGATGAATAAAGCTAGGCAAGTATATAGATATCCATATAATAGCATTTCATAAAACCTTTTTATTTGTTCAGTTAATAACTACTCTGTTACTTTTATCAAAGGATAAAAATATTCAATGATATTTACTATCACTTTTCTATTCCATGTTATTAAAAAATAGATCAGTAAAGAGTGCATCACTAAACAGCAGTAATTTTATGTACTATACATTTACAGTGAAACAACCACCTAGCAACAGTGATAAGCTTGACTAGCAGCACCAGCTATATGTAACTGCAGGTAATTCAACTCCAAGACGTTGATAGGAAGCAAGAAAGTCAAATATAGTTTAGACTGATTTAAAACAGCATAAGAAAATGCAAACTCACTTCTAAAAACATTCACTTTACAGAAATGTTGTTAAAACCTTTTATTATACCTGTCCTAGGAGGTAAGACTACACGGATATGGCTAAGTAAAAAATGCTTCAGCTGACATCTAATGCTGTTTGAGAAATGTGCTAGACTACTAACAAATTACCTTCTGGAAACAGAAAAAAAAAAATAAAGGCACAGAAGGTCGAAACACACCAGTCACAGATTAACTGCATTCCTTCCAAGCAATACCTAGAAAGCAATCCTCAAAAACCTCAAATACGACAACAACCCCCAAAATCCACACTTTCAAGATGCTAAGATTAACAAAATCAAGAAATAAAGGATCATTCCTTCTCATATATGCATGCTGCAGTTCATAGTTTTCATCCTTGTGGCCCAGGAAAGAAACCAAAAAACAACAACAACAAAAACCAAACCAAACCAAACAAAACAAAACACCAAAAAAAACCCACAACAAAAAAACCCCACCAAAAAAAACCCACAAAAAAACCCCATAAAAACTACAAAACCAAACCAAAACCAAAAACCAAACATCAAAATGTCAGTCACTGAATAAAAGTCCATCTTGTGCTGTAAGAACTGAATAACAATAATAATAAAAGTTTTACATCTTCTTTGTCAGCCTTGGGCATCTTGTTGCAGTTCATGCAATCACTTCTGTCAACACTAGACAAAATATTAATTCCTGCAGATATATCTAATTTAGGCAGGTTCACATCTTCCGAATTTTATGGTTGCAAGAGGAATGGCAAAATAAGATCTGCTTTCCTTTAAAATGCATTTTATACTGAGCTTAATCTTCCTGAACTGTCTTTTTCTTTTCCAATTTAATCTCAACATTGAGACATGCAATGATTCAGTAACAAACATGACTGGTTGCCTTTATGATATTATATGAATTGTCATAAAGAATGCTTTCTAGTTGAATTAACGTGACAGGTATGTAACAGATTCTGTAAAAATAAAGTCACAATATGCCATAATATTTCACAATGCTCTAAAACTGACAAGCAGTACTCTAATTACTGCTTACACTGAAATCCTAAACACCATTTTCATATATTTACTTTGCTAAGCTCTCTATTATTTCAGTGCATCCTATGCAGAAAATGCAATTGCAGTTAGAAAGCAAAAATATGATAGATTTATCTTTCATACTTATCAGAAAAATGTCAAGAGCTAACATAATAAATTAAGCAGCTGGCAACTCATGGAAAACTTTGGGTTTATAACAGCAAGCACCAAGTGTACAAAGAAGTATTTCATTTTATTTCTGTACTTTACTCTTACTGGCTAAAAATATTTACTTGCAGTGGTTTGTGTGTTTTTTTTTTTTTTAATTTTCAGAACTTATTTACTCTTGTTGCTCGTGCAAATAAAGTCCCAAAGCACTATAAAGTAAAAGTAAGTCCTCTGTAGAAAGCCCTTTTTGAGGACCACACATACTCTCAAAGCCTCCCAAAGGTGCCGTTTTCATGAAAAGAGGAAAGGAACCCCTCTTCAATGACATTCAAAGGAGATAACAATCTTCTACCTATGTCTGTACTCACAGAACCACCAGAATTTTCTCAATAGAATTACTCTTCATAAAAGTTCAATTTATGAAAATTATAACACCACAATTTATTTCTGTTCCTAAAGTATTTCCTATTGAATGTGACATTTCTGATAAAAGCCAGCCAATAAGGACTGCAAAGCAACTGACAATCTTTAGTGCTAGAGAGGGGAAAACGGAGCAGGACTTCTCATATTTTTCTAAATTCCTTGAGAAATGAAAACCAGTAGTACCCTTTTTCAAGGCCTGTCACCCTATTAGCTACAGACCTTTATTAGTACAGTTCCAGGGACCCTGACCCATGGCAGTCACATCCAAGAACAGACTGGTACACCTTTGTCTTCCAGGAATACTGTGTATTACTCTACTCTTGGAGGTAGTAGTTAATCATGGTCTATCATGTGTTTTCAAGCTAAACATCCACATAAATAACAACAGTAGCTTACAGTCAGCATGCGATTTGCATCTTCAAATGCTGTGCTTAAATATTTCTTAATCTGCATGTTCTGCTCTATCTCTGGAAGCGGCTATTGTAGAGCTCATTAGTCTCTTACATGTTACTGACATCTTGCTCTCATTTTGTCATCTGACATTTCATCAATCATTTTATCCAGCTTCCTTTATCACATTTAGCACTGTTAGAGTGATTCTTTCAAGTTTCCAAAGCTTTACTTCAGCCTGCAGTTCTGGTTATGACTATTCACCATAAATTCAAATTCCAGTTCTCTACAAAAGCACAAACGAATATTATCACTTAAAAATTAAGAGAAGTAAAGACATAGATACAGAAACACTATACAATCTTACAGTGATCTTCTAGAATTGTAACTTTATGAATAATTATCTATTTTCAGGAGCTGCATAAAACATTTTTCTGTTCTGTAAACAAACTGAATGTTAGTGCGTTCTTCTCTTTAAGAATATGGACTTCTTTGTTGTGCTCATAAAAGATTATTCTAACTGCAAGCTGTTTGTAGGGCAACATGATATGCCTACAGTGGAGCCTCCAAGCATACCTATGAAATGTTTCTCAAATAATCAGTTTTTAAGAGTTTTAAACACAAGAAGGTGTTTTGAACTATTTCTTCAGAAATAGAATCACAGAATCATAGAATAGTTAGGATTGGAAAGGACCTCAAGATCATCTAGTTCCAACCACCCTGCCATGCCCAGGGACACCTCACACTAAACCATATCACCCAAGGCTTCATCCAACCTGGCCTTCAACACTGCCCCGGATGGAGCATTCACTACCGCCCTGGGCAACCCATTCCAGTATCTCACCACCCTAACAGGAAAGAATTTCTTCCTTATATCCAGTCTAAACCTCTGCTGTTTAAGTTTCAACCCCTTACCCCTTGTCCTATCACTACAGTCCCTAATGAATAGTCCCTCTTCAGCATCCCTGTAGGCCCCCTTCAGATACTGGGAGGCTGTTCTGGGGTCTCCACGCAGCCTTCTCTTCTCCAGGCTGAACAGCCCAAACATTCTCAGCCTGTCTTCATATAGGAGATCCTCCAGTCCCCTGATCATCCTCGTGGCCTCCTCTGGGCTTGTTCCAACAGTACCATGTCCTTTTTATGTTGAGGACACCAAAATTGCACACAATACTCCAAGTGAGGTCTCACGAGAGCAGAGCAGAGGGGCAGGATCATCTCCTTCAACCTGCTGGTCACGCTCCTTTTGATGCAGCCCAGGATATTGTTGGCTTTCTGTGCTGTGAGTGCACACTGCTGGCTCATGTTCATTTTCTCATTGACCAACACCCCCAAGTCCTTCTCCACAGAGCTGCCCTGAATTTCCTTTTTGCCCAACCTGTAGCTGTGCCTGGGATTGCTCTGACCCAGGTGTAGGACCTTGCACTTGACATGGTTAAACTTCATGAGGTTGACTAAAACTACATATGTGTTAGTGTAGTAAAAAAATTATTTTCCTGAAATGAAATACCAAGGGATAAAAGTGAAAAATATGTCAGAAAATATCTGAGTCCTGTTTTCTTCCAAAGCAAAAATCAACTTCAATTAAAAAAAAAAAAAACCACAAAATTTACCTGACTTTTAAATTTTTTATAAACTTAGTAAACTTTACCCTAAAATATAAAGAATTCCCACTGAATAGGTCTTAATAAAACTTTACAATTTAGAGTTAAGCTTTTATAGAAGCAGTTATACCTCTCTGTTTAAGAAAAGTTACTGGTGAAGTTTGTAGTAATGGAAGCACTTCAAAAACAGAAGTGACTTCATTTTTGGTTTAATTAAAGCAGTTACTTTTAGTACACTCAAGAGCAGACACCAAACTCTCAAATGTTTTATTCTATGAAGCGAATAATAGCTAAATAAGCCTAACCACAGATTTAATTAAGATGGTGAAGTGGCTCCAAAGGAAGCTCTGTGGTCTACTGTGACAAATCACAGCCTGAGAAAATCCACAGGAGAGTTTAACCCAGTGCAAATTAACCTTCTAAAAAGAATTAGCCTATGGATAACTTTACAGAATGAACAGCTAACAACTAAACAAAGCTTTTTTAAAAATTTAATTCATGCTCCCAGGTTTGTATAATCACTCTTTGCTATTTTTAAAGCTCACCTTATAAACTTTGTTAAGGAATCATAACTCTTAAATACTTATATTGAAGTACAGTAACAATTACAATGAAGATCCACAGTACTACATGTCTACCGCCAATTATACTGCCTGGTTATATAGAAGTCCACAAATGGACAAGTGTAACTATAAAATCAAAGTTTACAGTCCTAAATTCATATCTCTCTATGCAAAGTAACATTCAATTGTTGGTAATAACTTTAAATGTTCCTCTTCCTTATATTAATAAGTCAACCACCAGCATATGAGGAAGCAAAGACAAAAGTTATATGAATCACATGCAAACCAATTCAGCTAATTCTACATAGTATAAAACAGATTCAGCACTGCCATGAATTTGAAGGAATTTTATTTTTTTTTAAATGTAACTTGGACTTAAATCATTAAAACTTAACCAAAGGTTTTCCTATATCCACTTGGTTTCATATCAAGCACACCTAGGGAAAGGTTTACTTAGAAATTAAACTATCCTATCAGCACACAGAGAAAACTCCATACTTTCTGCCTATACATTTAACGATCCCTAGATGTCACTTTCTTGTTCTGAACAGCTCCTCAATGCACAACTGGCTTCCATGATGCAGTGCTACTATGTGAGAAACACAGTGATACTTACTGAAAGTATGTGCATGTAAGTTTTTACTATCTTCCTGTCAAAATATTTCTTTCTCCCTCTTCCCTCACCCCCAACAGCAATTCCAGTGTTGGCAAAAAATGCTGGATTTTTTGCTGAAGAGGGTAGACATATTTTAATATGTCATCTGAAATGTATGTACCTGATGTGTTCTCTACATGATTTCAACTAATATTGCTACAAAGAAGATTTATTAATCAACCAATTGTGATTAGCATTACTTTTCTGTTATAATTTAGATAACATTTCTTACATAGTACAGCATGCACTATCTCAAAATTAGCACTCTTAACTGACAAAATTCAATAGCAAACAAGTGCAAGAAGTCTCAAACCTCACAATTCATCCTCTAACAAAAACTTGAAGAAGAAATACTCATTACTAAGACATATCTATTTATACTGTACTGGAACAGTATACATAATAAAATGAGAATTACATCTCAGGGAGTAAATATGCAATAATGAGGTGGCAGTTTCCTATGTGACAAGTATGTGTTGAGACTCATTTGTGTCAAATCAATATACCTTGGAAAAATAAAGAAAAGAGTTTCCTAGTTTCAGTTTTGTTAGTATTTCAAAGAATATTGCTAACCCTTATTTAAAATACACTAAACTTTGAAAGCAATTTACTGATGAAGAAGCAGACTGGTTAAAAAGTTTGAGATTTTATTTTCTATTAACAACCTAAGAATGAAGTCAGCACCATGATGGGATGAGTTATTCCACAAAACATCAGAATTCCTGCCAATAGTTTTGAAATAAATGTGGTGTGCCTTCCCAAGATGCATAGTAATGTATCTCTCTCCCTTCAGTATCCAATGGGATATGTGTGGTTATCGATTACAGTAATAGAATCACAAAAACTGAATGGGAAAAGATCTATCTTTTTTATTTCCTATGTTTTAGAAATATCAATGTACATCTTGGACCTGCTTTGAAACTGCTTCAAATACATACAAAGGAAAAAAAAAGTAATAGATGTATCATGCTAATAAGTTGACTATTCTACCCTTTCACTACCTAGTAAATAAAACTACTGATTTGCTGTTAAATACATAACATTGTACCTAACTTGTGGCAATCAAATAGATTCAAGCATGCAGCCACATCTCACAGAATTTACACTGTGAATACAATCTTAAGTTCACTTTTAAGTCCCTCACAGTTGTACAGTATGTCATGGGCTATGCTGTCCTATCAGATCTAGCTCAGTGAGACTGACTGTTTCTGACTGTATCTCTACATGAACCACAGAGAACAGTAATCCTCTGCATAGACAGTTAAGCATCTTGTCTCCTTCCAACCAGTTGTGATCTTAGTCTTAAAATTCTTTCTTTAGTCCCTGGTTTGCTCATCAAAAAATTATTATTACATGCTACTGAAGGGTGCTCCCCCTCTGCATGTTCAGATGCAAAGAAAGACTTCAAATGGTGGAAATATATCTATTAAACATGAGCAAAGCTAGAAAGACTGGAAGGTGAGAGAAGGTGATGGTTACAATAACAATAAAAAAAAAGTGTTTCCTACTTACTGCTGTCATAATTTATAGCACTTTTACATGGGAAATTAACTCCATAGACCCTTTTTAACCTCTTATTTCTTATTTTTATATCAAGTGAAGGCATTCTGAAGTGAAAGATTAAAAACGTCATGTTTGCTATATTTATAACATTGATTACCACATACCGACACATAAACAATGAACTGAATCACTGGGTTGAATTGGGTCTGGGTTATTTTTCAAATACAAAATGTGTAAGACTTATTGCTATTTTTGCCTGCTTAGTCTTCATGGCTGTTGGGCAACAGATGTAACAGCATATGAATGGCAGAGCCAGCAGCTGTGATTCTACGACATGCTGCAAGGAAAAAAAAATAAAATCTAGATGTGCTCTTAAAGTTATTATTTCTTCTCCATGATCACAGGCCACACATTTCTTTGAATTAGTCTGGTGAGAGCCTTAGGAAGCTTGATGTAACTCTTACCAATGACTCCTAACAATTAGGGAGTTGTCAAAAAAAAATCATTAAAAATGTAGTGATTATGTATCCTTCCATAAGTCACTCCAAATTAGAATCTAATGCTTGCTTTCTTGGATGGTTTTTAGTTATCTACAGGTGAAAGAATACAAGCCACAAAAGAAAACTTTTTTTGTCATTAATTTTTAATTTGTTTTGAAACATTCTGCAAGTATCCTCATAGGAGTCACAATTAATTTCAGAGATTGTACAGCACATATCTTTTAGTAGTACAGTAGTGGAAATATTATTCTACATGGCAAATTCTAAGAGTCAGCTTGTATAGGTAGTTCTGCATTTGGTACAGTAGGAAAGAAGGACATTTCTGAAGTCAGCTACAAAGAAAACCTTCTGTCTCGTCAGGAATAATATGTAAAAGAAACAGCTTATTTCTAAAAGCAGCTAAAGATTTAATCTTCTACTTGTTAACCACACATAATTCCCCTCACCCCTCATCTCCAGCCCCCTTGCCCTAAAAAAAATCAAAGTTACTATAGGTTTGGCATTACTGATTTGTTGGAATCTAAATTTAGAGCCAAAATATCAGAGACCACTATCTATGCAAGAGTACACTGCCATACACTGTATGATCCCATAAAGTAAATAACATAAAATACGGTAGTTTTTCAACATAATACATTACAGTTAACCCTCTGTCAACACTTGCCTCTGCTTGAGAGCACACTAACACTGCCCCCAGGAGAACCTGATGCACACTGTAACCAATAAACCTCTCCAGGACATGAAGTCAGCAACACCACTCTTAACAGGAAACTAGAAGGGTTATTATTTTTGTGTTAGCTTTTGTGCCTTCCATACTGAGATCCCAAACCGTCACACCCGCCATTTGTTTCTGCCTGGCTAGATTCTGGAGAGAATGGAAGGAAAATCTGCTCCACAGCTAGATGTATCAGGAAAATCTACACCTACACATGGGTAAGAAAAAGCACATTGCATGTTCCTTAGTGCATCTAAGTCTAGAGATGCAACTGATCCTAATTCCACATTCTTAATTGCATTTCCATCTACAAGCACCTGTGATACCACTCAAAAAGGCTGAATTTGTGACACAGAAAAGTGTCCCACACATTTAGCTTTTTTCTTTTCTTTGCAATCTAGTGATTTCCTAGTACCCCCAACAAATTCAGAACAAAATGAAAAGTTTTGAAGCCTGAATGATTACTTTCACATTGAAGGATCCTGTCTTCCTGCTTCCTATGTGTGTTGAGATTATTTTCATTTATTGTGTTCTCAGAGAATACTGATCACAACAGACTGGAAAACACTATTTCCAGAAAGCACTCTGCAATGTATATAAGGATAGCAAACTCTCGGTTTCCCTGGTTACCTTTAATTTACATGGCACTGAATTAGGAACAAAAAATAACTTATTTTTAGTCAGAATTCTTACCAGTTCTGTCTAGTAAGAGATCCTTTTAGCCAATATTAACCTCTGCATTTTTAAGGCTTACCAAGATAAACAATGAAGAAATTAATTGTCAATATGCTATACAGAAACTAAAATAAATTAAAAAAATACATTTAAAAAAATAGCAGCCATGTTCAACTCTAGAGTTGGTGTTAAGGTCACATAACTACAGCAGGAATCCATGCATTATGAGGATGGCATGAAACTTACCCTGTGATCCTACTCTTGTGAACCTTAGGTGCAAAATCCCCAGATTCCAAATTGCTTTGGAATAACAATCTCCAAATTACTTTCAGAGCTGGCTAATATTCCTATACAATCACAGCCCGATATGCAGAATTAAAAGTACAGTACTTTCACCTATGAGCAAAAGCTTACTGGTTTTGGAGTGTTAGATTAGGTTAAAGCCTTATGCGTAAGAACCAACACATATACATAGATACACTCTGATTTTTACCACATACAGCATCTGATTTTTCTCTATCATTTACAAGGAGCATCACCTCCTTCTGCTCTACAGATTTCACAAAAAACTGTTTGCAGTACTACCTACTGGAGCCAGAAAAAGCAGTACAACACAGCTATAGTTCAATGAGTTAAAACTCTTTTCTCATGGAAAGTAAGGAAAGTACTTATTTTACCAACACCAGCAAGTGACATTACACCAATTCAAACAGGAACTATTCTTCATTTTTGCAATTGTCACTGCTTCAATTTCATCAACCCTTATATGGGAAACACTAAATATTACTAATGTTTTTTATTCCATCATGATATCTATATTGCTTCATACCACCATGTAACAGTGTATTTGAGAGCTCACACAGCATTAATACAGAAGCATTCCAGTAGTTTGGGAGGTAGACAAAGAGGAATACACCTAACAGAAGAGATGGAGTGGAAAACAAGGCTGAAAATAAGGCGAAAGAAAACTGGAAAAAACACACTGAGTCACAGGAGAAAGAAGGATTAAGAAATAGAAACCACTGAGAAAGCAAAAAAGTAAGGTAAAAGAAAAATTATTACAAAAAATTCGTATTCTCAATGGTTTAAAATATGTAGGCTGAGAACATAAATTAGCTCTCCACTGAAGTCCATAGAACACAGTAGTGATTTTTGCTACTGAGAATTTAGTTTCCACATAAAAATCTTTTTCTTAACTTAAGTTCCTGTTCCTTTGCACTCTAAGTAATTAAGCATAACTTCATTTCATTACAAATAAGGTTATATTTCTTTCTTTCTACCACTACTCCATCTAGCAACTCCAAAAAGACAATAGAAATAGGAGGAAAAAATGTTACTATAATGGTGTTATTTTAAAAGCAATTGTCAATGGTATTTCAATGATGCTTTTGATTAATTCTCATATTTTTTCACTTTTTTCTTTTTTTTTCTTAAACAAATCTTGTATGCTATTCCATTCCCCAAAGTTATACATTAATGATTTGTCACACATTTGTTTTCTGTCCTGCCAGGCTTTTTTTGGTTGAGGAAATATAAAGGGGAGGTGGAGGAAAAAGAAGGTGCCTGTGGGAAAAAAGGGGGGCTTGTGGAAAAAAAGAATGAAGGCTTGGTAAAACTGATGGGGATGTGTGGAAAACCACGGAGGGATGTGGGCAAAACTGAGGAATGTAAAAAAAAAATGAGGCCTGGGAAATTGAGGGGCCTTAGGAAAAAAACAAGAGACCACAGTAAAAAAATACTGGGGACAATAAGAAAACCCAGGAGGCAATGTGAAAAAATAAGGACCTGTGGGCCGTGGGAAAACCTGGGGAACTGCAGAAGGAAATGAGGGGAAAATCCAGGGAGCCATGACAAAAACAAATGGGCCACAGGAATGAGGGTCTATGGCAAAACCAGAAGGGCCATGCAAAAACCAAGGTGCCATGGGAAAAACCAGGGGGATCACCAAGGGGAAAAACCAAGGGGCTGCTGGAAAAAAAAACAGGAGGTGTGGGGAAAAAATAAGGGGCTGTAGGGAAAAACAGGGGGCATAGGAAAATCATGATGGATATGGAATAACTATGGAGACATGGGAAAACCAAGAAAAAAAAAAAACAGGACCATGAAAAATAAAACCAAGGACTGTGAGAAAAACACAGGGGATGAGGAAAAATCCTGGGGACTGCAAGAAAAACAAGAGAGGAGTCGCAACCATGGGAGGCCTTGGGCAAAACCAGGGAACATGAGATAACACCACATGCCATGGGAAAAACAACAGGTCATTGGTACACGAGAAAAAGAGAGGTCACAAAGGGGGAAAAAAAAGGGGGGGTGAGGCATGGTCAAACAAGTGGTGGGTGTGGGGAAAACCAAGGGAGGAAAGAGAGGGGGAGGGAGGTTGGAGGTGTGCAAAAAAATCCAGGGGCCTTGAGAAAAAACAGGAGCTATGGGAAAAAAAAGGAGGGCAAGGGGGGAAACCCATGGCAGTGGTGGTACCATGGCAGAAAACCCAGAGCACCTGAGGGGCCATGGGAAAGTACAGGGTTCATGTGAAATAGATTTGGATATCTCAAGACTAGGAAGTTGATACCCACGAAGCTGCAAAACCATACAAGGCAGGCACTACTGCCAGCTACCAAGTAAACTGGGAATTAACAGAGGGAAAACACAATGCAGTGCTTTAAAAAAAACAGTCATGCAATGTCTGCCAGATCTTCTTCATTTATTGTTATGCTGCCTTTTCTAGAAGCTTTCTTTGTCACTTCAATTAAT
The DNA here is from genome assembly GCF_012275295.1 of Melopsittacus undulatus. Classification (NCBI taxonomy): domain Eukaryota; kingdom Metazoa; phylum Chordata; class Aves; order Psittaciformes; family Psittaculidae; genus Melopsittacus; species Melopsittacus undulatus. Next base: position 94,832,236 of record NC_047557.1, on the reverse strand, counting down.
TTCATTGTTCTGACACTCTCATAGAATGGCAAAAGAGAGATGTTTCCACTAGCTACATAACGGAACTTCTTGACTTCTGTAGAAGTCAATATAGGATCTACAAGCTGAATAATTTGCTGGATAGGCTGTAACAACTATCATGAGATACAACATTTGCAACAAATTATGAGTAAGGATGAGCAGGTATAGCTTAGTTTTGAACCAAACATTTCAAGTTTAAGCCTTCTCTGCCTAATTCAACACCACATCTTCAACTTAGATTTACAAGTCATGGGCAAGCGTGCCAGTTAAGGCTGTATGACATTCTGGCATACATCAATTAAGCAATTCTACTTTGAATAAAACTGATGGAATAATCATGAAAGCAAAACCTAAGATCCATTCAGCTCTTTTCCCAGGTGAGCCTAAAACATGGTGGTTAGACATGTGAAAGGTTTCTTCCATCCTCCCCTACAAGACCAACACAGAATGGAATCTGTTACATCTGAGTAACAAGGTTATTTAATAAAGTTCACCAGGCTTCAACAATCATTCTTTCCTGCATAAACGTTCTGGTGAAAGTACAAAGCATTTCAGGCCAGTGTAAATAAGTCTCTCGCAAGGAACAGTGCACACAGCTAATCTACCTCCAGTAGCTATAATCCAGTCTTTGGTTTCCATCTGCAAGTATTTGTGAACAACGTTATGTTTCTTCTAGGAACAATAAAATGATTCAGTGAGAGACTCTTCGAATTGTAGAAATTATGGTTCATCCTTTTCCTCCTCCCACTTCAGGATACATCAGTTTCAGTTCTGTGTTACATGCTTTACACAATACTGGAAATACCTGAGTATTGAGAAAACTTTTTAAGTAACTCTCTTTTTCAGTATTTAAACCGTCAATTTTAGAGATAATAAATTGGCATTACTGGAAACTTCCTGCAGTCAGCAATAGCCATGCTATAACAGGCATGATCAACTGATTCACTTTGCGAAATCCAGACTTTCTAACCTAGAAACACATTCATACCTGGAAAGCTCTGTTCTTACAGACCTAATTCAATCACAGTGGTAAAAATGGCAACTCCCTTATGTTGTCTTTGGTAGCTTTGAATAAAGGATATTCATGATCACCTCCTTTTAGAAAAAAAAATAGGAAAAAAACAAACAAAAAAACCAACCCACCTACACAAATAAACCAAAACATGTTTCTTAGTTCCTAGATGTATGTTTTAACTGCCAAGATATTGGTTACTGTAGACTACAATGAGAAGAAAAGTACATCACCTCTTACTATTTAGGCTTTCCCATTTTTTTAATAGACCACTTAAAAAGTCGTTAGTTCAAAGGAAAGGGTAGGGGAAGGACAACTGAACACCTTCAGAGTTTCTTATACTGTACCTCTGCAACTGGTGTGTGAACTTAAAGGGAACACACACCAACAGTATACATACCAGTTTAATATCCCATTAGAAACAAGTAACAATCATTCATGACTGTCACAGAAATGTACCAATAGCTACTGAGCAAAATAAAGTATAAATCTGATTCATGTTCCAGTATGAGAGATTAAGAATGAGGTCCAATCCCAAATCTGTATTTTACTTTTCAGTAGTATCTCCAATTCCTAATTTGAACTCAAGTTTGTGTTTCATCCTTTCTCTTCCCTATTTTCAGATTCAAGTGTTGTCCAGCAGATAATCAGCTATTGAGAATCTGCTATACAGGTAAGTTATCTTCCATTTGCTATGGAGAAACAATGAATACCTGAACAGTTACCACAGGTCAGCAGGCAGTAATTCATTATATAATTGTAACTAAGCCCGTAACTTGTTCTGCTAAGGGTTTACATCATTTAAACCTGTGCTATAAAACACTTTCAGTATTTTATCAAGACCACCTGGTTTATCTTTAGGATATTTTATCAACTTTAAAGTGTTTAAATCTCCATTTAATCTCACATCCACATGTATCTGTCAGTGTGCTCTAATGAATATGGCTCTTAGACCTATCACTCTTAATTGGTGCTATTTTTATTTTTTTTTTAAGAGCAAATCCAACTATAGTTTCTTCATTGTCACTGATGTGTTCTGTCTCAATGCCAATTACTTCAGATGGTCACAGGCTATTGAACAGATGCAGAGAAATAAAAATCATGGTACTTCTGAACACTAATATCCAGGATCATAGCAAGCAGCAAAATATATTAGAGATATCACAGTTTAACTATGCAACAAACTTACTACACATAGTTAATAAATATTTATCACATATTTGACACCACTACCTCAAAGTTAAGCTGCAGATGTACAGGCTGAACATAATAAATATAGTTGAAGCATTACAGTATTAAGAAGTAAATTCATACATTGAAATGTCAGTGAAATTCCGGAACACAATTATTGTCAAAACTGTGGCACACATTCCTTTAAGTTGCTCCTTTATTTACAGTCAGGAATTAAAATTTCAACTCTTTTTAAATAGATCCACCTCTAAAATCCTTGATACTATTTTTTTTCCCAAGGTGAATTCATTATGAGCCAAAATACTGCTACCAAAAATGTTTTCTAAAGAACTAGAAGTACAATGACTTTGTCAGACACAGGACAGTTCAAAACTGTATCAAGTTGTTTACAGTACTAATTTAAAAGGTTTCTGAAAGCAATGCATCTCATGTTTAGATAACAAATTAATAGCTATATTAAAAAAAAATGTTATTTATAGCTCTGAAAGGCACATGAAATAACTCACCTACTATTAACCTATTATGTTTTATTTTTCAATTCCCACAACAAAGTATATCAGATACCTACTATGAACCTGTCCTGCAGGAGAAACACTTGGACTTTTACAAGCAATAAAATGTAGCAAAGACTGTAGATACAAATTTAGCTGCAGATCAGAAAAGTGAAGTTTTAAAACATTTAAGAAGATAATGTCATTTCAAAGACATTTTCACATGCAAAATTCTTGAGTATCTTTGACAAATCTGGAAGTTCAAGACACATAAAGGTAAACAAAACTCAAAATCTTGTGATTCTGCTGTTAGAGGGTCACAGAGTTTGCAGCAGAAGATTTTGAGATGTGCATGGGCACGAGCTGCTGAACAAGATACTACTTCAGACTGGTTTTACTCAAGAAAACTTTGGAGGCACATAAACCAAAATTTTAAGACTTCTTATCGTCTAAGTTTTATTAGCAAACAGCACTCTTCCGTTGCATTTAGATAACTTAGAAGTATATGACACAATGTAATTAAAAAATACAAAGCAAAAGCCCCATATGAATTGAACATACTTTCTCCATTTTTACTGTAAGAAAGTCTGCTTCTAGGAGAGTCACTGTCTGCTCCAGAATCAGTGCTGTGCAGTTACATGCTAGCAGTATCCCAATTTAGTTACATGGAGGAAGAAGAGTTAGAATTTAAGACTGTTGACAAAGACAGTTAGTTTCACAAGCATCACAATCTGTATCTTACTGTAATTAACAGCAGTTTCACCACTAAACTGAATAAAAGCAGTATTTTGGCATCCCTGTATCCAGGTAGAAAAAGACGACTTTCTTCAAATACAAAGATCAGACTTAAAAGAATGGTCTTCCACTGACTTAAATCCTGAATTGAGCAGGATTACAGAAAGCAGAGACCTTCTAGACCTTCAAGGGCAAGTACAGAATAAAAGCAGCATCAAATTCAAAATGACACTACTTTTTATAGAGGCCAAAAAAGTATGAGTTCTCTTTGTAGTTAAAATTCAGAGCTAGACCCACTGGTCTCTAAACATACACCCTCTTTGATTTCCTGATGCTGGTTCATACCTTTCACCTTCTTAGGAAAATTATCCACTGGACAGCAGCAGAGTCCTACATGCTTGTTACAAGATTTTAGGGTTTTCTTTGTTAGACTGTATGCAAGCCTCAAGCATATTAGAGTGCTTTTGATTTAGAATATTTTGGGGATTTTCTTCCCTCATTTAAAACACAGGCTGTGTATCTAAGCATTTCAACCAAGAAGTCTGACAAGAAGTTTCTAGCAAAAATAAAAAAAAAAAAAGAAAAAAACACACAAAAAAAAACCCAACAAGAAACCCATAGACAAACAAACTAAAAAAAAAAAAAAAAAATTAAATAACAGGCTTCTTTAGGTCCCAGGCCTAAAAACGGTTAAGGTCATCTCCCTCCATTCATAAACAGATAACACATGCTGTCATATAATTTAGTCTAAAAGGACCTTTATTAGGAGTTGGTGCCTTATTCAAATGCCTACAGACCAGTCTTTGGATCCATCATAATCATAAATACAGATTATGCCTTTTTTGTCATAACAGTTACCTGCAACTGTACCATCATCAAATTCAGAAGCCATGTTTACCAGTGAGAGGCCTTCCCAGAGGTACAATTTTTCCAAGGTTAACGTGCAATTGAAGCAGAAAGTTTATTATACATTTATTATACATTATACAAAATTTATTATGCATTTATTATATATTATAAAATTTATATATAAAATTTATTATTATGTAGTTTATTATATAATTATATAATTGTATTTATTGTATATATTTCTAAAAAGCAAACACAATCTATGTTCAAATTAGTTTGGAACAGATATTTCCATTAAATGTCCCGTAAAATATGTTCAATATATCACAGTATTTGCAATTAGTTATTTCAATGAAGCATGTTCTGCATATCAAACATTCATGAACTGATACAAGCCAAAAATTTGAGAAATACAGGAGATAATTGAATTCCTATGTGCTTAATCAAACTGTTTTAGAAAAAAGGGCATTCTGCATAGTCTGTTAAACTTGTAAGTAATGTGTATGTTTTAACAGGCACAATGTAAGATTAAAGCAGCTGGACATTAATGCACTAGGTTGGATTGCTCCATGAAAATACACTCTACTTAAATCCACTTTTATGAACAGGTATTTATATTTTTATTATAAGACTGTTTCTCTTGCAATTCACTAACAATTTTTCAAATATTTTTCTGTAAGCACACATCTAGCTGGTGGCTGGGGACACACACTTGTGTCTTTCTAACCTCTGTTTCTCTGCGTAACAACTTGCAGAGTAAAAGAAGTGAATAAGAGTTCTACATAGCAAAGCCAGTTAAAACATATTTGGACACTGATAAGATATTTTCATGGAGTAGTTTGATCTGAAGGGTCGTATCAATCAGACTGAGAAGTGCCTTAAACCTCATTCAGAAATGCCTTAAAACTCCTTGTGCCTCCAGGGCCTCTCATGAAACTCTTTAAGAACAAAAAGCTGGACAGACTATTGACACATTGTTTTCCTACATAAGTGAGTAAAAAAATAGAGATTTCTATAACACCTAAAATAGTTAAACTATTGCCATGTGCAACGTACTTTTATATACAGCCAAATGTCAAACAAATCAGTGCTAAAATTAACATAATGCTTCCAACTCTGAACTCCCAGTATTTGCCAAGTCAGCCTATAGCTAAAACATTTTACAGTGAGCAGGTGAAAGAAGTAACAGTAAGAGAACAAAACCATGAAAAGATCTACAGCTTTCTAGGCATCTTTCTCAGCCAGCTGCTAAAGAAGTAACAGACAGAAGCAGCCTCCTGGCTGTCAGTTTTGGATTTCATCCTTCAGAAAGGTTTTCCAAGACTTCATAAAACTCAAAGCTGTATTTTCTTATATGGCAGGAGTCTGATTTGAACCCTCTCAAGTGACACATCGCATATTGCTTCCTTTGGAAGGCTAATCTGCAATCTAAAAGCAGAAGAGGAGACCAATTAATACACAGTACTTAGAACCTTTTACATGCTTAAAAAGCACTACAAATATGATATTGTTTTGAACTACATCTATCTATGTAGCCATATTTAAACTAAAGACACTTCCTCATATGCCCTTATCTCATCTATTCAATGAAATATTAAAAATGCCTTTGGCATCAGGCATTCTCAGTGCTATGATCCAGGTAACGCTTGCCTTTAGCTTCATCACAGACACTGATGCAAGGCAGGCAACGTGAACGAGTACAGATATCCACTCAGACCAAAGTAAGACAATGCAAGTTGGTCATTCCAAAATCAAACCTGAGAACAGAAATTTTGCTCAAACACCATCAAGATAAAGACAATAAATGACAGACTCTGCCTGTCCAGAAACAGCTTTTACATGCACAACAGAAGGTTTATTTCTTTCTCTCTTTACCACCCCACTAAAAAATACCTTTTTCTTTTTTTTAAGAATATTCTCTGATCTTATTTTCTTATTTCATTGTATAATTATTTGATACCTAGAAGAAGAAAAGAACATCAACACTACAATGTCAGCACTCAGGCACAGAGTGATATTTACATGAGTATTTTGTTTGCTGTTCTAACCTTTTCCATTGTACTCTCAACAGTGGGCTTTATTAGCATCTTATTATATCACCATATTTACTGTTTACCATATTACTGTTACCACAGATTTGTTACCACTGTCTACTGAATGTTTTCAAAAATAGGCAAATTTGTTGTTTTTGTAGGATCTGAGATTTTTTTTTGCAAGAAGAATTTACATCCATATAAACAAAACAAATTTTCATCTTAGAAAAAAAGTGTAACTAGAGGGAGAATAACTCTCCTCACTCGTTCTGATACGGTAATTTATTTTTCATAGGAAGTCAGCAATGTGAAAGAATCAAAGATTGTTACAATATAAACCTTCTAATATTGCTTTTAGTAAGTACAAATAGCAGTACCACCATCCTTTCAGCTCAGTAATTTATGTAACTACATCAACTAAACACCCACCCCACCAACAAAAAAAAAACCAGCAACAATACTACTAGAAAATGAAATATTATCAAAGCTCTGAAATGCTTTGACATTAGGTAAACTCCACATCACCCTCACCTGCTTAAAGGGGCCCTTAGCTCAGTTACCAAGTAGCCCATCCCCAGTTCTTAACACTGGTCACAAGTCAGACTGTAAATGGCATACTTTTCCAAGAAAATAAAGGTTTATGCACACATCTTGTGAAGGGAATCATCACAGTGCATATACAAGGGTTAAAGAAAAACTTCCGTTCTTCGATTTTACACCCAATTATTTGTGTTGATGATAAATCATAAATCAACCCCTAAGTATCCGCCAGACTGAAAAATTACAGGCAAATACCACAGGTCTACACTATCTTCAGTCAATATTTGGTTACAGTGAGGTATTCGCAGACACCCGTACTATGCTTGAATTAGTGACAAAGCTGCTGCTATTTTTTTCAGAAGTCGGACATGTTGCCATAGTGGGGAAAGGTGATTCCTCTCCCTTCCAAACATTCATTGATAACTGCTCAGATTGTGATTACAATTAAAATTTGTGGAGTCTCTTAGTTTCCTAATTCACACAACAGAACAGTCTAGTGACACCTGGGGAATACATAGGTATCTTAAGTCATACTTCATGGCTCTATTCTGCGTAGAATACTATTAATATCCTTATAAACTCTTCCATACCCAACTACTCCAGTGTTCCCCAGTTCCTTAGTTTTTTTCCCCTGCTGTGAGCAGTTCCCAGAAAAAGGCTTAGAGTCTTGGTCTGTCTTGTCCCTTCATCTTTTTCAGATCAACAAAGCTATCAAGTGGCTTCACAAGATGTGCTTAGCTGGTCCATAAACCTACGTATATGCTCTGTAAAACAAGATTTTGAATTTCACAGGTTTTACTGCATATTTTCCTTATTGCATTTCCCAGGGTTTTTAATTAGAATTTTGCCTGAACTTTTCACTCATAGTACTCCTCAAATCATCTCAGTGCTTGAAAAAAAGGATGAGTTGTCTCTTTTCTGTGGCAAGACTACTTAGCTCTCCTAATTATCTTCACTGCATCACTCTTCTTCACTGTTTCCTGAAACTCTCTGAACAGAAAAACAGCTCTGTAGTTTTGCCTTAGCATCTTCAGTTTCTGAAGCTGTCATTGGTAGTTAGTGTCAACATAAATAATGCAGTTTAGTGTTTGAGAGAGTGTCTTTTTAACAGCTGGCTGTATCCCAGTGTTACCATTTACTGTTGGTCACAAAGTTTTCCTCATTTGGAGAGTCTTGTTGTTTGCCTTTCCCTGCTCAGTCTTACAACAATACTGTCTGATAACATGAGAAACACTATGCTACTTCGTATGCATTTATAAAGTCAATTTCTGCCTGTGGAGACTAACTTGTTTTTATTATAGGTACCATAACTGACTGTTCTTCATTACCAGCAGAAGCATTTACCTGGCTTGACACAAGCAGTGGTTTTAATGTCATATAAGATTTTTTTAGTGCACAGTGATGCTTTTGAACAGTAAATGTAATGTCTTCTCTCTGCATTGTTTCTGGGAAAACTGATTGTGTTGCCCTATGTCAAACCACACTTTTGAAAGTGGAATATCTAAATACATTTTAATGACTGTGCCTTTCACCTGCTCACTTGGTCGCTATAAATATTCCCAAATAACTTGTCTGAAAAAATGGGCCTCTGGCATTCTTTTCAATACACTATTAATATTGCTAACTTTCTCAGCTCTGAATCAGTATCCTGTTTTGAAGCACTTACAAAACTTTGTATACAACATGAATATCAGGCACTTTATTTGTTCAAATATCTCAAATCAACTTTCTTCCTGTCATCAAATTAGTCTTCTGGGTCATCTTTTTTGGTCATGTTACTTCATGAAGTGATGTTTCAAAATAGATTAACTCCAAAATTCTCCTGTACAAATATTACAAATCTTCAAATTTAGTGGTGGTTTAAAAAAAAATAGTATGAAAGGAATTTAAGATTATTCTTTATCTCAAAATAGAAACAATCATATATAAAGATGGTGTTACAAGACCTGCCTTTAGGTTTAACATCTTCAGTGAACACTTAACCTGGATGTCTCTAACAGAAAAGGGTTAATGGTTTAAATTTCTATTCCTTAAATATGATTCAAAAGACTTTATAGATGCATTACTTCATATGTAAATGCAAACACCTTAATGATGTTTACAAATATATTGTGATTATCATTATTGACAGGTCACTGAACAAAGGCAGAAGAAAAAGACCAGTTTTTATAGGCAGACAGCTTTCTTCAAAAAAATGGTCTTTCAGGATGAGTCCAGATGCTTGATTATGCTCCTCAGCCAATACCACATAAGCCTATCAGTTAAAAATGATGCATAGCTCCAAGAAAAGTTGTGCCTGAAGTGAGGCCTGGCCTTATATGTGTCCAGGAAAAATGGTACTGCTCGGTTTAAGGTTTCTCAAAAAGCTAGATTTTTGCCTTTGAAATGGAACTATCAGTCAGTGAATTTGTAGATGGAAATATGAAAAAAAAAGTTTGTGTGATGTTTTACATTACAAAATTGCACAATACAAACCTGATGTGCATTAACAGATCATGTTACATACATCAAATTACATATACATAGGTAATTTTTTAAACACGTGACTTATGATTTCTTACGCATTCTAGAGCAGTGGTAAAATACATTTAACATTTGAAATTCAGATGGCTACAATTATAAAGCTGCTGATTAATATCTGAAAATGTAATAGCAAGTAGGATCTTGGTGCATGATTTACTGAACCTTAAAAATTTATAGAAACTATTAAATTAACTCTGTGCCACTTAGAGGTACTAATACAGAATTTCTCATAGCTTTGACCAATTCATATTATTTGTAGTTAGTCTACTTTCATGTTTTTTAATTCAAACATAATGTTTCATCAAAACATCTCAAAGCTCCTCTACTATGCTGAAAATCCTTTGGTGGGGGAAGGAGAAGCAAAATAATAATGTATCATTGTGTTTGTTTTGCAGGTAGACAGACTGTCATCTGGGATCCAGTCTAACAAGAATCAACTGTCTCTAATATAAGGCCAAATTCTGCAAAGCACAGCTATATGAACCTGTCTCAGCTTCAAAGCAAAAGACTACTGCTGAATTGACACTGAGTATATAACTAAAGATTTGAAAGATTTTTAGAAAGTAGAAGCAAAGAAGAAAATCTTTTGAGTTGGTAGTAGTTTATAATGAAAAACACAGACATGAAGAGGCATAAATACTCAAGAAGGAAAACAAAATGAGGGGAAAGATAGCCGTTGTGAACTATCAAGAATCACCCCATTCCAACAAGCAACACAGCCTTTCCACCAGACCAATGACTACCTGGACAGCAGTGACTCATGGGAGACTCCATCATGGATGCTGAACACAATACTCAGCCTTTATTAGTTCTAGACACTTGCTTTCTGTATGAGAGAATCAACAGCTCTTCACACAACCAAAACCTTCCCTGCTCTTCATTAAGACCATTACTTACTATTCATAGAATCACAGAATAGTCAGGGTTGGAAAAGACCTTAAGATCATCTAATTCCAACCACCCTGCTGCGGGCAGGCATACCACACACTAAACCATGTCACCCAAAACTCTGTCCAACCTGGCCTTGAACACTGCATTTGTAACTTCCTAGTGCAACCTGTTCCTTGACTTTTTACCCCGAACTAACTAGATCATTATCAACACCCAGTGCTTTGCTACTCCTGAAGGTTGTGATTGCCTTCTGAACTTCAGCACATTCTAGTTCTTCACAAACAATTCAGAGGTCTAGAAAATCACTGTCTGTTCATTTCCGCATTAAGACCCTTACCACATTAATACCTTAAACTTCCTACATTTATACTCTTGGTAACTATTTTAGAGTATCAGCTTATTTACTCTTTCATATATTCATTTCATCTTTGCCTGACCTGTTCCTCAAGGCTTCAATCCTACAATCAGCCGTTATCCCAGTGTTTAATACTCCTCTCAAAGAGAAGCATTATTAGCACCATTTGCATTTGCATTAAGTGTAATTATTAACTAGTGCATAAAAACCAAAACAGCAGGTTCAAGGTAGTTCAGTTTGTGCATGAAATACTAGCTGAGAAAGATTCTCTTTTTAAGCGCCTGACCCTCATTCACCAGATAGCAACAATTTACTAGCAGTCTAGCAGAACAACAAAACCCTACATAAGGAAACTCTTACCACTTTGGAACGGCTGGAGGACATGGGTGATGACAAAAAGTAGATTAGGTGTAGGTTTTGAGGTTGGTTTTGGGGAATGGGGGAGGTGGGGCTTGGGAGGTTTTCTAGTTGTTTGGTTTTTTGTGTTTTTTTGAGTCCAATATATGTAGGGTAGCATGCAAAATTCCATTCTAAGAACAAATTATGGATACATCATCTTTTCAAAGAGGAGTGACGTGAAAGTAGAGGACATAGCTTGCCCACAGACCACAATGATGTTATACAGTCTAAGCACTGAGGTGTGCAAATAGTTCTTGGCTTCATACATTTCATACCTGTGGAACTCTAGCTGCAAAAGAGTGAAAAACATATGAACTTCATGTTTCTGCAAGGAAATTATGCTGTCCAGTTAATGTCAAAGGGCCTTTGACAGCAATTCAACACTATGTAAGTTTTGAATTTTCTTGTACTTCTACTTCCTAAGTACTTCTCCCTCATTCACCTTAGTCTAACTTCAGTGAAAGATTTCTTCACAATACCTGATTCTACTTCCATGAAAATGCACCATTTCACAAAGACTCCAAAAACATTTATGCTCCAGTGCATTTCTACTAAGTATCCACAGGGTAACACTACTGTTGTCTGAGTCCTTCTGAAGGTCTTCCCACTTCATGAAAAAGAATTAGGCTTGTGTGAATGTGAAAAGGAATATACCTGCTTTTGATGGTCCCCCAAAAAAATGCCTTTGGTGGTACTTCTGATCTGCTTCATCTTCTATTCTAGACAACATATTTTATCTTCACAGTGTTAATGAACCGACACATAACTATGAGTGTGCATTATCTGCACTCTATGTCAGCATTCTTCATGCAATATTCAAATCACCTTTTGTATCCCTTACAGAACTTTAAAGCCTAAGACCTCTTCTTTGCTAATAAACACTCCTACCTATATTTTAAATTCTCTACAGGTATCAGTGAGTTTTTTCAGCTGATTTTTATTGCAATATTAGTCCTTCTCACCGTTAGTCTCACAGGATGGTGGGCTCAGCCACAATCAACCTTCCTTGATTATCCAGTAAAGCCGGGTGACACTGTGCAGAGGCATGTCTTGAACAGATGGCAAGCTAATTCATTTCAAATGACTGCTATTAATATCATTCCCTGTTAAGTGATTTCCAAACATTTTTCTTTCCTATTGAGTCAGATACAGATGAAAATCAAATAAAAAAACAAAGTGCCTGAAAAAAGGCTACATTTGTTGACAGCTAGAGAGAGACTTCTATGAAGCACTATGATTTTCTGTGCTTAAATACACTGTTCTTACTGTATTTGGATAATTTCAAATCCTTCAAGGCAGTAAAAATTGGTTCAAGAGGCAGCTTGGCTCATCAGCATGTGGTAACCTGCAACCCCTGCCTAAAAGCTTCAGCCCTACCAGTCCAAACTTGTATAACTTTTGCAATAAATTGGATCTGAGCTACAATCCAAACTCCCTCCAGCCTCGAATCAAGTCTGTTTCAAGAAAAGCAACCTATATATGCTTAAAACCTTAACTAGATATGACATGGTTATGCCTGCCTGTATCAACCTAATGAACATAGTTTTAGTAGTATCTAAACAAATGTAGGTATACTCCATATTCCATAATTAGGTATGATCATTTGCACAATATTTTCTGATAGGCAATACTCACAACCATGTCAATGAGTATAATGCAGGCTTTGGTAATACACTATAGTCATGTTGCAGAATGTTAATTTTAGCAGAATTCCTGAACACAGAGAAGGAACTATAAGGGCATAAGCAGAAGCACCTGTAGCTACCATCCCCCTAGCAAAATACTTCTCAGCTCTCTGCAAGATAGCTTTCTATATATGCTCTGTCCCTGACTGGAGAGCAGGAAGCTTTTTGCAAACAGCTAAAATGGGTCCAGGAGCATAACTTGGTCTTAATTTAAGCTTGTTTTGCAGAAAAGCATAAAGACATCGCTAGACTTAAATTCTATGCCCCCAATCTCTGGTACTTGGGCTTAATTTGCAAGATTGTCCATCCTTTTAGTAAAGGAAACAAGTGAATTCATACTTCTACGTGGAATTCACATTATCATTTGCTATTTATGATTTTTTTATAGAATCATAGAATAGTTTCAGTTGGAAAGGACCTTAAGATCATCTAGTTCAAACTCCCTTGCCATGGCCAGGGACACCTCATCCTAGGCCATGTCACCCAAGGCTCTGTCCAGTCTCGCCTTGAACAGTGCCAGGGGTGGAGCATTCACTCCTTTTTAGGCAGCCTGTTTCAGTGCCTTAGCACCCTCACAGTAAAGAACTTCCTTATATTTAACCTGAACTTCCCCTGTTTAAGTTCTCCAATTCAATTTTTTTTAAAAAACAAAAATATACCCTGAAACAAAAATATAATGAAGGCAAACAACCAAGGAAAGGATAATTGGATTTTTCTCAGGCTATGCTAATCTGTAGACTATAAATGCTGTCTGGTTACACTTGAATACTGTTAATTTGCATGTAGCTGGGAGCACTGGCATGAACCACTAACATATTAGAACACAACACCTGACATTAAATGCTCTTTCAGACATCTAGCTTTTTATACTGGAATTAGTTGACTTAGCATATTTAGGCACATAAAACTACATTTTTTTTCTACAACTACAAATTAGAGGAGATTACTTCCAATATAATTTTTTTTTTTTAAAAAAAAAACAAACTCAAATGTGCAAGTATTTGATCCAATGTTTCTAGTAAGCAGAAGCTCACTGCAAGTTATATATGCAATAGCTGTTTATGCCTTGCTTGGCAAAAACAAACATTCAGACATTGGTATTCAGACAGTAAAGTGCTTGTCAAGATCAAAATGCTAATCACTGCTTACTGAGAAATTCAGTTGTTCCCAGCTGTAGTGAAAGCAACACGTAGCTAGAAGCAGCTGCAGCATATTATCACTATCTAGTCTTAAATAAATCATAATTCCTATGCAAGTGTATCATCAAATGGTCATCAATGAGACCCAGAAAATTTACAGACATGTGACTACAGTGCTCACACTGAACATGAGAAAAAAAAAAAGGAAAAGTTATCAGAAGGCTCATAATTCCTAAATCAGAACACCACCTTTTTAATCATCAAAGCAAAATGCATTTTTTGGGGTTTCCATTAATGCTTCTTTCTTTGACCAAAGGATTTGCTCATGGAATCCAGAACAAGTCATGTTATTCAATCATATTAACACACTATATGAAGTCACAGATACATAAATTCTCACACCTATTTTTTCCAAATACTAAAATTCTTGTTAAAAAAAAAAGTGGTTTTGTTCATTTTAATTGCTGAGTGTTTTTATCTTGCTTACTTATTTTGAGAAAGAGTAAAGTTTAAAAGAGTAAGAAATACGATAAAAGGACAAGCCTGGTGACAATCACTCTTTCAGATCTAGCCTGCAATCAGATTTATGTGTAAGGATCCTTGCATCAGCCCAACTGATTTTAATCAAGTTTCACACCAGCACTAGAACCTACTCAGAGGAACTTGATTTCAGAATTAGAGCCTAGATCATCTGTACAAGCTAAAAACACACACTGTTACATATACCCTCTGAGCTACCATACACACTGCAGCTAGAACTGGGCTTCTGTATATCATTAGGTAATTACAGATTGGTCTCTAACTATATACTTCATCCTTCTATCCTAATCATGGGAACCCATCAGAAACTAACCGCATACTATGAAAATATAATAAAAGTCTTCTGATTAAAAAAGTATCTCTTTGCAATGCACAATAAAATGTCACAATACACAATCTCACAATACAGCTAACTAGACCCATCAAAGACATTACTTCCACCACCCTTTTTTCTCCAAGGAGTTCAGCAGCTGGTTGTGAGAAATGCAGGGTTATGTATGCTCATTTTCTGACCACTGGGCAGCATCAGGGCCCTGCATCATTAACAGTGTCACAAAATATATAATCCTGTATTGAGAACCTTTTTAAAAATCAAAACAAACCAACAACAAATAAGCAAATAAATTACAATAAAAAACATATACAGAAAGATTCCTTCCAGTCCAAACTCTGTCTTAGCTCTGTCTTGCGAGATACAATGATAATGCTTAGTTAGTTCCTAGCTTCTCAGGCACACAAATGTTGCCTCTACTTTGGACACTCCCAATCTTCATGTCTAATCCTCTTAATCCTCTAGTATTTCAATACACTTTTGTCTTCCTATGTTATCCTCTTCCCTTGTTAAGACACCTGATTCCAAGACTGTGTCCATCAGATTACAATCATTTAGCCTGAAGATTTAGGGCATTGAGTTTTCTAAGGTCCTTGAGTGAAACAGTAATAACACTGGATATACTACAAATGTTTCTAACTTTCATAGGCTGTATTCCTTCATAATTTGGGAGCTTTTAATCGTACTGTAACATAGTGCAGTTATTATAATAACTGCTGTCTACACAGAAGACAGTCTATTTATAGCTAGAGTGGAAACCAAAACCCGAAAATCTAAATATTTCTACCCTTCCATGCTTAATGTACCTCTGAGACTACAACAATCAAAAAGGCATAGATACAGGACATAAGAGTCCAAAATTTCATTTCAGGCTCTGCAAACCACCTTTCACAAGTCACTTCTATTTCTTACACTTCTTTGTGAAATTTGGATTATCACAGCACCTTAAGATCTATGGGGGAATATTGCAATATAAAAGCCAAGGGATACAATGCTGATTATTACTATTAATAGCACAAAAAGCAGTATCGAGCTTTATCCAACAAAAAATATAGAGGTCATTGTTGAGACATATTTGCCAACATTAAGTTCTTGTGTTTCTAGACAGCTATTACAATTAAAGAGTAACCAGGAATACATCTCATGACTGGTACTACTGCCAAAGCATTCTTATCTGTTTTGGTTTTGTTCTTTTCCTTCCCTTTGCCTTATTTTTTTTTCCCCTTCCTCGTTTGAAACACTAAATGCAAAGGTTACTTAGATGTCATCCACTTCACCTCAAGGAATACTCTATCCACCTACTTGGTTTCTTAATACCAAGGACTGTGGTTTTAAATAATGGAAAAAAAAATCTAACCTGTTATGCTAACTCATACTTACTAATTCCTAGCTTCTCTGGGACTGCATTTTATCAAAAAATTCTAAAAGGACTGGAAATGCATTAGGCAATTACTGAAAACAATTCCACCTTTCATGAAATTAAAGTAAAAATATTTTTTTTTAATAGCAATTGGATCCATGTATAATTCTGGAATTAGGAGAACATATCACATTAAGAGTGCAAAATTCAAACTAAATGCTATTTTGTTATTATAAGTAGGAGTTGCCAAACTTTTATTTTAGTGCTCTAGTACTCTTTGCTTGTGTGCCCATTACCTTTCCCTTTTCAAATGTTAAAAACAGGAGGAAATTGTGGGACTGAGAGGTGGTAGCCAGAGGTTCAGGCTGTTTATAGTTGTGTGATGCAACATTTCAGATATGGATATAAATAAACCCTATGCCTCTGTAAATCAAGGCCTCAAGAATCTGACTGTGTATCTTGAGTAGTTCCTGATACCTGAGTTCCACTGTATTCAGTTGAGTAGCAGAATTCAGAAGTACTCCTCTGATTCATTATCTAACTTTATATGCTGTGTTCCACCACTCTGACTTCATGCTTGCAAGGAAATTTAAGGAAAAAATGATCATGTCCTTTATTAAATGATGAAATCATGTTCAAGTTTATGAATTCTATATATATTAAATTCATCTTTGTGCTTCAAGACAAAATATTCAATCACTAATTTCTGAACACCAGTTTCAAACATTCTATTTTGGAGAAGAATTTTATTTTTGCACATCTCACCAGAAATTTCACTAAATCAATTCATTATACGAATCCAGCAATACACAGTAATTAGATAATTTGTATTTACCTCAATGGATTTCAGTAACCATATTATTTCTTGACAATTCTATTTTTTAAATGGATCCCACCATGAATCAAGTTGTAACATCCGTAAAAAATTCCAAATATTGCCTATTACACCATAAAACACGTATCTAGTACATGATTATCAAGATCATTCTAATGTAACTTCTGAGGAGAGTATCAAGTGTATTTCCAAAATCAGTGCTGTACTTTATTGGGCATTGTTACATAAAATTAAAGGACTAAAACCGATATGTTATTCTAGAAACAAGCAATTTTCTGAACAGAGCCTGAGCACCTTTCTGAGAAACCTGGAGAGTAATAAATTACTGCAGAATTTGTCTGTGTTGACTACTACAAAATTTATAACTCATTCTAACTCAGTTCTCTGAAGGTGAAATCAGTTGTCTTCTACCTCCTGTTTATAAAGAGGTGCATTCTTTCTGTTTGTTTGGGTTTTTTTTAATTTTAAGTTAGCACAGTGATACCACTGGTGAAACCCTTATGACAAAGTCAATAATCAAGTCTAACAAACAGGTTTTAAACTAAACTTACTGCAACTTTTGACACTGCATACAGTTTCAGACAGTGCAAACCACCAAAATTACATTAAGTTCTAACTTCTGGCAAAGTCTGAGTTCAGTACTGGAGGTTTCCCAAATGCACAAATGATTTCTCGAAAAGGACGAAGGCAGTGCTCAGAAGACTGCCTCAAATGGCTGACACAAATGCTTCTTTCTCTTTCTCATTTTGCTACTAAAACACAAGTAAGAAGTTGTAACTTTATAACCACACTTTCTCTTTTTTTTTTCCTTTAAGTGTCCTTTATGTCTGATTGACTCACATAACATAAATTCTTTTCCAAAACAAAACCAGGAGGCAGAGCTCTATTATCCACAACTGCGTTAGGATCAGCAGAGAGAAGTGAACTATAAGCAATCTTATCCTTGGTAGCGAAAGAAAACTTTGGTTACACCTATTTGTTAGAATTAAACCCCAGGTTCTAAAACTTCAAAGTGTATACAAAACACCTTTAAGAGTATGGAAAAAACTAAGTGTAAGGCTATCATCAGCCAGTGACCCTGACTGTGACTTCACAAATATGCCTTTACAGCTCACTCAGAAAAGCACTTCCAGAAAGAAAGTTGTAGTTATACAAAAACAAGTCAATGATAGTAATTTTCAGAATTCAGGAATTTGCAACTTAAACAGACTTGTAACAAAGGCAAACACTATTTGCCTTTGTTGCAGGGTTAGAATTTCAAGGAAAATTAAACACCTTTCTTCAAATAAACTATGAAGTGCCACCAGGTAAGTGAAATACTGACCCATATTATTCACATGTTCATAATAAGTTGTGCTTAAACTGTAGATGTTAGAGAAAAGACATCTATCTTCCAACAAAATCAAGAGACAAGCAGTTAAGTACTTGTTAAATACAGACCTTACTTGCAAAAAAAGTCAAAGAAAAAATAACATACAAAACATGTTTCATTGAAAATCTGTTATCAGAATGCAACTTTTTTATTCACAAGTAGTTTTATAGCTATAAGAAGTAGAACCCACTCAAAGAACCCACTCAAAGACAGACAGATGATAGGCAATAAAAAAAAAGTAGTGAAAAAATGTAAAGAACAGCATTATTAAGAGCCAGGATGAAACTTCTATACTAAAAAATACACTTCATCAGCCTAGGGTTCAAAGCTTCACGTTGAGCTCTCCTGCTACCGCACAAGCTTTCTGCATAGTTTTCCAGAAATAAACTGGCACCATGTTTTTCAGGTTGTTGCTGCTCTAATGTTTTTTTGCCCTATGGATAGCATACATCAGGATATAGCTTCAGGTAAAAGCAAAGGCAGTGACTCCTCTATTCCAAACAATGCAAACCTATTCTCCATCACTTACCTGGACTCTACTATCACATCATCCTGTTCATCAGGACCAATACTCTGACTTCATTGTGTAAGAGCTCACAAGATAAGTCAGCAAAAGAACTTACTGTATTTCTAATCAGTTTAGTCCTTATCATCTTAGTTCTTTCACGTGACTCACCACAAGGTCAGATGAGCATAGAAGGTGGCACAAAACACTGAAGACAGACAGCTAATTAGGGTACTAATCAAGCCAGCTGTATTGCACAGCTGCACCTGAAGCACACAACTTCGACGGAAATTAATAAGATTCAGTAGGATCTCTAACCAGCAAATCACCTATCATGCCTACCTAAACTAAGATACCTAATTGTTATTTAAGATTCGAATGTTTATTGTGTCTGTTCCCAATTCTGTTCTTTGCAAAACAGGAACAATAGTATGTCTGTATGTATGGTATTCACTCTGACAGCACAAAAATATTTTCATTAACTGAACATAAAACCCCAAAAATACAATGCTATTATGTGTTTGTATGTATGCATATGCAACAACAATTGCTGTAAACAGAGCCAGACTGATGAATACCCTGCATTTCTCAGGACTTTTTGCCTCACCTCACTTGTAGGAACTTTCAGATTCTGAGCTTGAGACAAATACAGCTTGAAGGAGAGTCAAAATGCCCCTTAGGTGGACAGATTCAATGCTCTTACTCATCTTAGTTATAAGGACCCAATATAAAGCTACACAGTGAATTACCACCTTTAAGTAACACTCATTTTTTTACACACAAAATATGAAAAGAAGTGTAGATCAAAGATATATTTCCAACATTTTTCTACACTGTAATCCCAGCTTGCTTGTTCAAATCAACACAAATGCTGCTGTTAACATGCTCAGATGCAATCCCAGTGGAATCTAGTTGCATATACTTCGTAATAATGCCCTGATTTTTTTCTTAACTCAGAAATTACACTATCCTGTAGCAGTCTCTTCCATTTACATCACAGCATAACATATCCTGCACTCAACATTAAGCCCTTTTTATCAGAAATTTTATCATACACCTCTCAGACTTAAGCCACAGATTTAGACACATTAGAATTGCAAGTATATACACATGTCCATCAGATGATTGGTACTTTCTGAAAACTCATTTTTATTTGTAGTTTCTCAACTTCCCTTAAAAAAGATAGTGACTCTGGTCATGTGTTGCCCCCACGACCCACATCCCTCTTTCCTGCTTAAGCATTAAACACCAGTGGCAGTCACAATGGCTGCATCTGACTCAAGCTGGACTCTGGGAAGACACCATAGCTATGTGCCATAAAACTTGCTCAGCAGTTAAGGGCTAGTTGAGCATGTGTCAACCCAAAATACAGCTGGTATGCAAGTATGACTGAGTCAATTAACTCACTCCATAAACAATGGACAGCCCAAGGCCCATTGAGCTCTCCTGCATGGCAGTGAGCTGCACACCAGGATTACTCCTTGTGTCAGGATGACTCACAAGGTTGCTCCTCAAGGTTGAGAGATATTTTGCCACAACAGATTCTTAATGATTGATAGCATGCTAAACTTTGAAGTCTTAGCTAAGTGATATAAAGGCCTGATTGTGCATATATAATTAGTCATAAACGAATGACCAAGTCTGGGACTAAGTCTGGATCCAGCTGCACCTAGGCTCTTCTCTGAGGAGAAGTTTGGAATGCAAGGGTGTCCTTTCTGAACTTCATGATTCAACAGGGAGGGTCTCCCTGACAGTTCTGTCTGACCCTGTCCTCTATTGAGTCAACAATCAACTGTATCTCGCCACTGCTTTGTGTTAAACCAAAGTCACATTTACTAATGACATAAACTGCTGTTTTGTATCAATAAACATATTGCCACTTCTCTCATACAAGTGAAGTGCATCACTCCATCTGGGGCAGATTCTGCAAGAGGGTGACCAGAAGAATGTGACTGCTTTCAAACTAGCAACGCTCTTTACAATTTCTTTGTTAGAGATCAAAGGTCCTGCATCTAAAAAAATGCTGACAATGCTCTGGTTTTGTAATATCCCGTGGAAAACTGAGACAAGTGGACAAGTGTAATATGATGTGGACAAGTGAGCTTGAGCTGCCAGTCTTCCTTCATGTGCTCTTAGTCAGTATGGAAAGTTAATACAGACTTAAAGTAACATCAGCAAAAAAAAACACCAAAAAAAAAAAAGTGAGGTGGGCTGATGCCAACTTCATGAAGTTTAACCATGACAAGTGTAAGGTCCTACACCTGGGTTGGAGCAACCCCAGGAACAGCTACAGGTTGGACAAAAAGGAAATTCAGTGCAGCCCTGCCGAGAAGGACCTGGGGTGTTAGTCAATGAGAAAATGAACATGAGCCAGCTTCAGTGTGCACTTACAGCCCAGAAAGCCAACTGTATTCTGGGCTGCATCAAAAGAAGCGTGACCAGGTCAAAGGAGGTGATCCTGCCCTTCTACTCTGCTCTCATGAGACCTCACTTGGTGTATTGTGTGCAGTTCTGGTGTCCTCAACATAAAAAGGACATGGAACTGTTAGAACAAGTCCAGAGGAGGGCCACAAGGATGATCAGGGGACTGGAGCACCTCCCATATAAAGACAGGCTGAGAAAGTTGGTGCTGTTCAACTTGGAGAAGAGAAGGCTGTGTGGAGACCTCTTAGCAGCCTTCCAGTATCCGAAGGTGGACTACAGGGATGCTGGGGAGGGACTATTCATTAGGGACTGTAGTGATACGACAAGGGGTAACTGGTTGAAACTTAAACAGCAGAGGTTTAGATTGGATATAAGGAAGAAGTTCTTTACTGTTAGGGTGGTGAGGTATTGGAATGGGTTGTCCAGGGAGGTTGTGAATGCTCTATCCGGGGCAGTGTTGAAGGCCAGGATGGGTGAAGCCTTGGGTGATACGGTTTAGTGTGAGGTGTCCCTGAGCATGTCAGGGGGGTTGGAACTAGATGATCTTAAGATTCTTTCCAACCCTAACTATTCTATGATTCTAAAATCCCACAACCCACCAAGCCTGATACAAACCAAACAAATAAATAGATAAATAATGATGAAAACTGAAACCAACAACAAACAAAACCAAACTATAACCCAGTCTAACCAAATACCAACAGGTAAGAAAGAACAAGTTCCTACTGTAGTACAGTGATTTGAACTTACTAACAATAAAAACATAGGTCCACGATGTAGATCAATACTTAGTGAAAAGACAAATGGGGACACTGGATTAAATTCAACAAGTTTTTCCCACAAGATTCGTCTCCTGCCTGAATACTCCAGGAATGAACTTACCAATGAATTAACTTACAAAGATCATGCTTTAAACTAGTAAATTATTAACAAGTTACTTTCCTTTGTACATGTAAATATTACCATGAAAACAGAAAAAAATTAAACTTAAAAATCCATATTTTCCACATTGTGCCTCAGCTCCCCAAGACTGTATATTTTTTTCTCCTTGTGTTACTACAACTCTTTCAGTTGCTACTATGTGATATATGGGAAAAATATTTTTAATACACAGTGATATATGCACACAAGGTTTTATATATATACACACACATATATGGGTGCATGCATATAAACAGATGTAGGAAAAATTATTTCCTTTTCTCCTGAGAAAATGAGTAGCTGTTTTATGTTTTCCAACTGGTGCTGAAGTGAACAAGGAAGCGTAGAAAATGAGGAGAGAAAAAAAAACAAAAAAAAAAAGAGAAAAAAAGAGAGAGAAAAAGAAAAATAACTGGCAGATGATCTGGTAGATCTATGGCAAACATGGGCATTTGAGCAGAATGAACTCCATGTACTTCTCACCTTATGACAATATTTATACATGTTTTTTTATAAGCCTTATTTTTTTGCCCCTGCCATTCCATGTAGAAGCCACATTTGTTCATGTGTTTGAACATACCACTGCAACAAAGAAAGTATTCGAAAAATTCCAAAGAGGATTACTTTTCTGCATTGATAACTGTTCATGTTAGACTGTGCCAATGTTATGGAACACTGGATATATTTACTGTGACAAGTGATCTAGTCACAAAGGTAATTCTCTATGGAATAAAGATTTTGCCCATCTGTCCAGGAACAGAAACCAGACTGTATGGTTATGCCACAGTATTTCATTTTCCATGCGTTAGTCTGAGCATGCTAAAGCTGAATATCACATGCTACTGAGAAAAAAAAGGTTTCACACTGCTCAGAGAATTTCAAAGACACAGAGAAGGAAAACATGCAATATAGCTGCAATCATGACACTCAATTCTCATTATAATTTACTGCCAAAGTTGCTCAGCATACTGTGTATTGTAAGTGAAAAGACTCAAGAAGGATAAGTACAGATATTTACAGATTTGCAATATATTTTAGCTTAATCCAAGCTGAAGACAGTTCTTTTTACAAATATTCTGTTTATTTGCAATTAGAACATTTGAGGTAACCTCATCTTTTTTTTTTAAGCCTATTTAACCAATAAACATCCAAGAACTTAAAATGTTTATTACTTTTACTGACACAAATTATGGATCTTCCCCTAAATACCTTGGGAAACCTTTAGAAAGGCAAAACTTCTCCTACAATGTGTCCAAACCACAACTCCAAACAAATGTTTATACAGAAGATACTGTGAGCTACGTCAAGCTTGAAAGGAGTTTTACATAATATCTTCTTGAGATAAGAAATAGAAGATTCACTGCAAGCAGAGTACCTGTTGTCTGCTTTGCCCTTAAAATACGTAACCTTAGACTCACATGCACATTAGTATTTAAATAATAGGGCCTGCAAAATATCTGAGGCCTTAAACATCCTGCGGTGTCTCTGAGGCCTCACCAGGGTCATATACCATTAATATCAAAGTTATGAACATACTGCTAATAGAACAAAACAGGATTATTTTGCTCATTCTCTTCCCATCAGGCAAATATATACACACAGGTATAGATGTAATCCTTGTAAAATTGTCAAGCTCCTGCATCAGCTAATTTAAATTTCCCTAAATCTCAAACATTACCTAGCAGCAAGAACCCAACAGATTTATCTGGTATTGTTATGTTCATCTCTGTATTCTTAAAACAAGTTTTCTATTTCTAAACTAGAAGAAAAAATATGGATATTATTACTGCAAATACAGGTCCATTAGTATTTTATTGTGAAGATAAATACTGAATGCTCTAACAGTACTTCAAGTAATTCAATTTTGAAGAAGGTCTTAATAACATACGTCAGAGCATTTCACCTGTAGTAGCAGTATATTGATCTCACACCATTACAATTTGCAGCATTAAAGCCCATTACCTTCCTGCATATTTCTGCTAGCTCTCACTAGCAGAAAGGACATCACTTTCACTGTTAGCTTCTGGCAGACGTCAACACAAAAAAGTAATTCTACCTGCTAGAGTGTCTGCCTGACTGCCTGATAATGTCAATCAATAAACAAAATCACTTCCAAGTTACCATAAAACAAGATGTCTGTTACAAATTCAAAGAAAAAAGCTATAGGCGTCAGGGCAACCCCAGGCACAGCTACAGGTTGGGCGGAGAAGGGATTCAGAGCAGCCCTGCAGAGAAGGACCTGGGGTTATTGGTTGATGAGAAACTTGACATGAGTTGGCTTCAGTATGCACTCACAGCAGAGAAAGCCAACCACATTCTGGGCTGCATCAAAAGAAGCATGACCAGGTCAAAGGAGGTGATCCTGCCCCTCTACTCTGTTCTCATGAGACCTCACTTGGTGTATTGTGTGCAGTTCTGGTGTCCTCAACATAAAAAGGACATGGAACTTTTGGAAGTCCAGAGGAGGGCTACAAGGATGATCAGGGAACTGGAGCACTTCCTGTATGAAGACAGGCTGAGAAAGTTGGTGCTGTTCAGCCTGGAGAAGAGAAGGCTGCGTGGAGACCTCATAGCAGCCATCCAGTATCTGAAGGGTGCCTATAAGGATGCTGGAGAAAGGCTCTTCACTGGGAACTGTAGTGATAGGAAAAGGAAAATGGGTTAAAACTTGAACAGGGGAAGTTTAGATTGGATGTAAGGAAGAAGCTCTTTACTGGTAGGGTGGTGAGGCATAGGAATCGTATGCCCAAGGAAGTTGTGAATATTCCATTCCTAGCGGTGTTCAAGGCCAGGTTGGACAGAGCCTTGGGTGATATGGTTTAGCATGAGGTGCCCCTGCCCATGGCAGGGGGGTTGGAACTTGATGATCTTAAGATCCTTTTTAACCTTAACTATTCTATGATTCTGTGATTTCTGTATTCAAAGTATTAATGAGCCTTAAAATACTTTTTCATACATTTACTAACATGTGTTTCATGAATATCATCAGATACTTTATAAAGTATAAAAAGTAATGGTTTATTATAACAGTTGGGTAGCACCAGAATAGATTTACAACACTGATGGTCAGTGTGTACTGTCATCACAGACACTACTGAATCATAAAAAGAAAGACTGTAGAGTTTCAGATAAAGACGTCAATTGATTATGATAAATTATTTACTAAGTGGTCTTCCTGAATCATTAGGGAAATCCTTTCTTCTTCCTTCACCATCCATTCAACACAAGACAACATGCTTATTTTAAAACAACATATAACAAAAGAAAGCACATTTTCATAGCAGCAAAATAACAACTGAAGTAAATAGGAGGTTACCAACTAGAGACAATCCTGTGTTACGAATCTGAAAGTGTTGTGATTTTCATCAGCAGCATCAAAATTGCTCAGAATAACGTATCTTGTGGCAGGTTAAAATTAGATTAGCAAGAGGACTATGTCTGTGTGGAAGTACTGAGAGTGCACATGTGAGGACAAAGTAATTTTAGAGGCATTCTGTGCCTCTGTTATTGATTACTTTTGTCTGAATTCATAGGATTTCCAAAGACTGCCAGAAGAAAAGAAGTTCTACCTCTGTTCCCAAGCAAAATTAGAAGATGATCTGGCTGGAGTAGTCAGCATTGCTTTCTTATACCATAGAATTTTGTGCCCTGTCTACAAGTTCTTCAAGAGCATTCTTGTTCTACTTTATCAGCTTGCTACAGAAGTCTGAGCTGTGTATGCAGTTATGCAAACATTGCAACACCCCCAAGAAATTTAGCTCCACTATCCATTTGTCTGGGTATACAGCTAAAACCCAAACAATTTAGCTGTGAAACATGTTTCTAGGTTTACAAAACATCTCTAGCAGTAACTATGGACCCAGAGGATTTTGTTCAAGTCCCTTACCAAAAATTGGTATAAACAGAAATATTTAATCACAAAATCATATAGGATTTATAGAATCATAGAATAGTTAGGATTGGAAAGGACCTCAAGATCATCTAGTTCCACCCCCCCTGCCATGGGCAGGGACACCTCACACTAAATCATATCACCCAAGGCTTCATCCAACCTGGCCTTGAACACTGCAAATACAATATACAAATATTTGGCCAAATACAAAGGATTTTGAAAGTGAATTAGTAGCTTGTTGGTAAAAAAAGTAATTTTAAAAAGACTACAAATTTCCCTCACTGCAGTATAATAGTTCAAAATTGCAGCAAACTTTTAAGCTACTCTTGGATAGGATATACTCTAATCCACCAAAAACGGGAATAACTTTGAAGCAAGCAGGTACATGCAGTATCCATTACTTCATTAATACTACATGAACCTACTGTACTGTTTCCTCCTCCTAACATAATTGTTAACAGGTTGTTAAGAAATCAATAACTTTTAAATGTCAAAAAAAAAACAATACCCATAATCCTTCACAATAATTCAGCTTGTAAAATAAATCAGTGATTACACACATTTCTGTGAAGAATTTTCTAGGTACTCCATTCATAAATTAGACTTGGTAAATATAGTTTCACCTATTAATTTCCCAAGTGAAGGAAAAAAAAAAGTCCTACAAAACCCAAAAGCATACAAATGGAAAGAAAAACCAAAAAAAAACCCCAACAAACCAACCAACCAAATAAACAAACAAACAAAAAAACCCCACAAAAAGCAAAAGCAAAAATCTACAGATATGATTTCAGCTGGGACAAATTTGTTGTTTAAGTCATTGAACCTATGGAAACTTACACCAATATAAGATTTGTCTCTGAATAATCACATACCTATAATATCTATATGCAGATAGTTGTTTGCTCTCTAAGCATGAAATATGCATATTATTTCCACTGTGTTTTTAAAATACTCTAGCAAAAAAACAAACAAATAAAAAACCACAAAAACTGTAACATCTTGAGTAAACTTTAGTAATTAAAAAAATCACATAGTCCTAAACTTTGAAGCCACATAAGAAAGACAGAAAGAGAACTTAGTATGTGCTAGTTGACACTGCCTAGGTATTCCATCACGGCAAGTAACAATAATAATGAATAAGATTCTTGCATACAGTAATCTGAAACAAAACTTAAAAAAAATAAAATAAACTTTTGTCCTTTTGAAATACACAAATAAACATGCATGCATATCAAAACCACTATTAATAGCCTCATTAAAAGGTACAAAGTTTAAAAAATTATTTTACATGTATAACAAGTTAAATACAAAAACATTTTTCCCACTGGGTTTCCGCATTCTGTAAGATTCTACCTAGTGCCATAACAATCTACCAGGTATTTTCAGATACTTCCTGAGGGACTGCTACCTTGTTTGAAATTCCAGAATTCACAGTAGAGGTGCACTTCTCACACTAATATCCACTTAAACTTGGCAGCACAGCGTAATAGTGACATTCTCATCCTATGTAACACTTCTAGAAAACAGTCTAGATGATCAGTTCTATAATTACTGATCAGCTGTTAATAGAATACCTGCCCAGCTCTTCTGGTGAAGGTACAAAATATGACCTTGGGAATGATCCAGCCTAATGCATCAGAACATATGACACACACAAAGAACATGCAAGTTCTTTGAAGAAATTAAAAAACACATTAAGAACTGTTATTTTTAAAATTCAGTCATAACTGAGTTCCTTAATAAATTAACAGTAGTATAGATACAAGCAGCTCTTAGTTTTCATCCATTATCTTCAGAGCAAAAATGCCTGTTTTTTCTGACACTTAACTCCAAACAGAAAGATAATCCTCAGACAAAAAGTATGTTCTTTCACAAGATGTAGAGTTACAGGAGCTCAGGCCTTAGAGAGAACCTGATCCGAAATCTTCTAACTGCTGATGAGTGCTTCTCTAGGCTTCAATCAGTTTTCCATCATGTCAGCCCGTAATTAATATCACCTTCTATGAAAAAAGACTTCGATTACTAGAGATGTTTAAGTATAAAAATCAAAGCTCACTTGCAACAAAGGGATTACTTGCTTCTATTCCCTCAGAGGTCAAAGGCATTTGCAGTTTTATCAACAAGGTACTCTGATTATCTATTTCATTAAATGCATAGGGATTTTTTTAAAAATAATTAGCATACCTGAGATTGATATGATTTCTAGCCTCTAATTTACACAGCAAGATGTTTGTGTTTTGAATTTCTGAATTGCTTCTGTGTAAGAGGTAGACTTTGATAAGTTTTTAATTAAACTGATAATATCACTTTAAAAGCTAAAACACCTAGAGTATAAAGGACACAAGTAATAACATTTTATAAGGCTTAGCAGCTTTATAAAGGTTACTTGCTCTGTGGAAGAAACTGCTTTTGTGAAAATGTGTATTTTCCATCTGATTGCTTCTGAAGAACATTTAGAACGTTAGAAACCTCTGGCTTTAAGATGTATTGTGTATTACCATTTCAACAATTCAGTTTTGTTCTGTATTTCAAAATGGGAGGGCTGTAAACTTTTCCGACCGAATTAAATAGCTGAGCATTTCAAGCTCTCTGCTCCTCTCGGAAATGGCCTGTATGTTAGATTCTGTGCTATACAATGACATTTCAACTTAATTATAGTACTTGCAGTTTAACTACTACAATTATTTAGAAAATACTGCTAACATCCTAAGAAAAAGCCACCTCTCAAACAGGTGGGTTCCAGTTTGGCTCTCAAACACTGAAATCAGGCAGTGTATCAACTGGGGAATATTTTACATGCAACTAAGGAAGGAAGTAACTAATCAGATTTCAAAGACACAAGGAGCCTGTAATGGGATAAAGTACCTCCGACAGAATGTGAACATTGCAAGCTTTTGAATACCTCTGGTAAAATGACCAAATAACTACAAAGGTTAAAAAACTGGTAAGACTCTGGCAAGTTTACCTACATGGGAATTTACTAGATTGAAAAGCAGAACTGTTTCCTATGTGGAAACGGATTATCAACCTAATTTAGTAAAATCCCAGAATCAACATTTCAGCAGCCATGCTAATAATTTGAGAATTTTATAAATTCTCTTCACTGAAAAGAATATAGAAAACCTCAGCTAGCACAGAAAAACAGGTCCATAGAAAAGCACACTGCTGAGCATTTTGCTGAGTCTCTGCATCTTCATCTGACTGACAGAAAAAATGATTCTTACCAGATACACTGGAAGTTAGCCTAGTATTGCAACTGACTAGGTGTTTCCAAAGCCAAACATCAGAGACCAGTTACAGGAGACACAGGACTTAGGTCAAAGGCTGCCTGAGTGAGAGCCAGATACCTGATGCTATGCAGGGACAAAGTACAGATTTTTTAAGTAAGACACAGTACAGAAAAGATGAATGCTGCAATTCTGACCTCACTTGAATGAACTATTCAAAGAAGTCTTCTCAGTGTTCTCTTAAACCACAAACACTTGCCAAGCATGCGTTTGGTCTCACAGTGCTGTATGCTCAACAGAGTAAGAATCCAGCGCACAGAAGGGCAAGACCATACTGTTTGTTATGTACCTAGAAAGCAAATGACTCTTGGTTTTGTATTTTCCCTAGGATCCCTGTTTTTATCACAGGTTTCCACTACCTCTGCATGTCAGAAGAAGTATCCTATGACTAAGAAAGTTTGTGCTTGATTTTATGAGTGAAGAAAGTAATTTACTTTTAAGTTCTGTCATTCGTTAAGGCACTAAGCTGATAGATGAAGAAATCAAAATTATAATTATGACCTGATTTGAAAGTTAGCAAATATAGCAACCATATATATATTAAAAAAAAAAAAATCTGTAACCAGGATAAACATGTTGACCTCATGCAAGAAAACTAATCTGATACCTTGTCAGTAACAAAAACACAAGATGAATTCAAAACATTAAGCAATTCTTCAGAAGCATAATCTATGCTTCTACTTACAGTCTCAGTTATGCTATTTTTCCTCCTCAGAATTTATGCAACATGGCTATTAACTGGAAGAGTCTGAAAAATATCCCAGTTTACATTTTTCTTGCTCCAGATCAAAACAATTAAACTTTTTTTGTTTCTTGTGATGAAACAAGTACAGCCCAGATAAACTCCAGAGTCAATCTTGCTGTTTATTTTGAGTATCAAGGCTACTATATAAAAGGGATCTCACTTAACTGCTTGCTACATATGAAAAATTTTCTGTGAAGCTCTGTCAAACTCAGCAATAGCTCTCCACTTGTATTTAGCATTGAAACTCACCACTTCTATTTAAGACAGTGAGAAGGGCTCATGTGCTTTAAAACTCATCTAGCTTTTCCAACTCTAACACCTGCTCAAAAGTTACTACAAGCCTTGGTCTTCTCCACTTCCTTACACTATATCACCCCAAAGTTCCATCATGTAAGGCCTTCAAAAATTATTTGAAATTGCTTACTCTTAACAGAAGTTAAGAGTACCAAACGTTTCTCTCCAGGCTCCAAATAGCTAGACACTATTGCAAACTCTCACACGGTGTACAAAAACATCACTGTGATTTAACCCCAGCTAGCAAGTAAGCCTCACACAGCTGCTCACTTGCTCCCCCCGTGTTGGGATGGGGGAGAGAATCAGAAGGAGGAAAGTTTTCACACTGCTAAAGCATTGCAAATGCTTATAACTCAACAAGTGTCAGGCCTGAAGCAGAATTCTAAATCTACCAAAAATCTGGTAAGTTTTAACCTGTTCAATTATTTTTCTCCCCTTATAAAATTGTATGATAAAGTCACAGAAAGGCTACAGAAAACAACTCTCCAAATAAGCACAACAAACCAAACATACATGAAAAGACTCCCATTAACTTCTACTTAAGAGTGGAGGTATACAAGAAAAATCCTGAATGCTGCTTTCAAAATCTAAAAGTACGTTTACCTGTATTCATAACAGGGCTGCAAATGTGTTGAATGTCAATGCTTCCCTCACCTTCAGCATTTTTTTATTTGAAAGTATTTTTGTGTCCTATCAAGTATGTTAGGAAACAGCTGACCTGGTATAGAGAAAATACTACATATGTATTCAGAATTCAAATTACTTCTGTGCTACACATAATAAATAATGTAAAAGTTGTAAGTTGTTCTTGTTCTGTAACTTTATTTTCTGCTTTCAGTAAGAAGCTTGATCCAAACTACAGCAGATTTCACAAAGGAATCCAAATTTCAAAGAAACTTTGCTTCTATTTGTTGCATACCAATTTAAATATTGCTAAGCATCCCTAAAAAAATGGACATAGTCATATGAAATTAATTTAGACACATCCAATTATCAGAGAACCACCCATCAGATGGACTCCTTTACATAACATTTCAACTGTAGTAAAGGTACCACATTTTTCCATGCCTTCCTACACTACCAAGATCTTCTTCTAAGGGATTAATGTTAACAAAGCTATGAAAACTCCCAAGAAAAAAACCCGTCTGAATTTATTAAAAGTGTATTTTTGCTCATTTTCTATTTCTGGAGAATTTTCTTTTTCCTATGAATGGAGACAATAGCTTAGTACTGTTTTTCTGCAACACTTTACATTAGCTAGAGCTGGAAAAAGAACCATGTCTTTGCTAGAAAGTGATACGTCCTCAACATAAAAAGGACATGGAACTGTTGGAACAAGTCCAGAGGAGGGCCACAAGAATGATCAGGGGACTGGAGCACCTCCCATATGAAGACAGGCTGAGAAAGTTGAGGCTGTTCAGCCTGAAGAACAGAAGGCTGCGTGGAGACCTCATAGCAGCCTCCCAGTATCTGAAGGAGGCCTATAAGGATGCTGGAGAGGGACTCTTCACTGGTGACTGTAGTGACAGGACAAGGGGTAACAGGTTAAAACTTAAACAGGG
This sequence comes from Melopsittacus undulatus, assembly GCF_012275295.1. Taxonomy (NCBI): domain Eukaryota; kingdom Metazoa; phylum Chordata; class Aves; order Psittaciformes; family Psittaculidae; genus Melopsittacus; species Melopsittacus undulatus. The sequence continues at coordinate 94,800,304 of NC_047557.1, read as the reverse complement.
GAAGTTCAGATTGGATGTAAGAAGGAAGTTCTTTTCTGTAAGGGTGGTGAGGCACTGGAATAGGTTGCCCAAGGAAGCTGTGAATGCTCCATCCCTGGCAGTGATCAAGGCCAGGTTGGACAGAGCCTTGGGTGACCTTTGCATAAGGTGTCCCTGCCAATCTCAGGGGTATTGGAACTCGATGATCTTAAGGTCCTTTCCAACCTTCCAACCCTAACTATTCTATGATTCTGTGATTCTATGTGATAAACACAAACCACTTCTAGTACATAAACATGAGAGATTTAATCTTTTTTTTTTTGTCCTTAAGATGAGTTAAATGAGACTGCTATGAAAAGTAAGGATTCTCAAGAGATCTTTTGGTGTAAATTAAGACCAATCAAGAATAGATGACACACACAAAATGTAACCTGTTCATGAAAGAAAAGTATTGGTTAGCTGGGCGGGGTTTTTTTCAGATGCCAGGTAAATCGTAAGGATCCCAAAATTCCTTCCTCTACATGCTTTTGCAAATAGTCCTTTCTCAAGTCATTCACTTAGCACAACCCCATTATGCCAATAGCCCATATTAATAAGATACCAAGAACAGTGTACTAAGAACTATGCACTATTTTGGTAGGGCTTTTCTTTCTCTAGTAGCACATATATTTCAATATACTACAATATGGAGTACAGCACACATGAGTGGAAGTATTTTGGTCCACACTATGTGTTCATAACTTCCAGAATTACTCTGCTATTCACTGGATGCCTGACTCTGCCAAACTACAGTAAAAGTGATCTTAAATAAGCAGCAGCATTATTAATGTATGACACTTCAACTTGTTTAATTTTTTTAATCAGTGATGTACAGTGAATTTTTACTGTTCATTAAATTATCACCTGAATAATTTATTTTCAGGCAACAAAACTTTGTGTCTGCCTGCCTGCCTAAGAGCTATTTGTAAGGCTGCGGAGCTTTCTTCATCTTTCAGTGTAGAAAATATGCAACTAATTAGAGTGTGAATATCACAAATTTAGGAGAAGATATTTAAGCCTAGTCTCACATGGCATAATGTTTTGGAAAAAAAAATAAAAAACCCCAAAACCACAAACACCTCACTTCTCTCTTCCTCCCAATCACTCCTTAATCTACAGCCCAACTTCCTTTCTCCTCCACCTCTGTTTTCCTCCCTCCCCAGGATGGCAGTCTCAAATACATGACAGTCATTTAAGTTTCACAGAAAATATGATAGGCTGACAGATTATAAAACCCTCCTTAAGGGACAAAAGAAAACAAGAAAATCTACCTAGGAGAACCTACAAGAAGAGCATCAGTACAAGGGTACCTGTACTTCAGTATACCATAATTCTGCAAGACATACCCTAACAACTCTTCTAGTATTCATGTTTGCAAGTATTCTTACCTTCATAACAAGAACACAGTAACATTAAGTGCTGAGTATATTAAAAGAAATGTATGGATGTGTTTTAATATGTAGCTGGTAATACTCCAGGAATAAGTTTGAGGCTTAGGGTTTAGATTTCAATAAAATTCTCTTTTTATTATCCTCCTCTGGGAAATTAAATTTGCTTTGACACTTTAGAAGCTTCAATAACAATCAGCTAATGCAAACACCTTAAGTTAGATCAACATCACTGATGCTCCAGAGCCTACCTACAACCTGTTACATCTTCACTGACAGCTTTGGAGAAACACTAAGTAGGCATTAATTTGTCTGAAGGTCAGGCACCCTGCTACATGCCATGGGGACTGTGACTACCCCAGATTACCTTACCTCCTGGATCATTCAACTCACCGAACTAAAACTAGATGCAGAAATAAAATTGCCCAGTGACTGTGATTTACCACTTATTAATAACAATTTCATTTTACAAACATAAGTCATATAGAGATGATAGGCACCCAGCGCATCAATTGGTTCTCATCCATTGGACCTGAAAGACTGCTCTACTTCAAAAAAAAAAAAAAAACTACTTTTTTCCCTTGAATAAAAATAACAGAGGCAAAAAAACCCCAAACCTCAATATGAAACAGTTGTCCAATTCCAACCCTCTAAAATTCCAGTGATTCCTTTGCAGAAAGCTCTCTAATTGCTGTACTGAAATTCCATCATCTGTAAGATCAGACCTGTCAGAAATCTATTGAATAAAGTTGAAAGTAAGAACCTGCCTCCATAATCCAAGCTGTATTAAGCCTGTGCCAAGTCCCAAAGGGGATAATTAGGTTTGCAAGTCTAATCATCCACTGTAATAGAACAGCCTTTGTTCTCACCAAGCAGGCCTTGTTTCAGTTCACCATCTGAGAAATGGGAATATCTGATGTCAATAATCAATTGACCTACAGAAAACATTTTGCATTTCAGAACTTCAGAGGTTTATGACAGAGTTCTCCTCCCTTCCCCCTACACCAAGCACAGGTATCCATGAAGAATATTCAAGATTGGGTCTTTGAACCTAATGATTCAAATGCATCACACAACCAATTATAGATATAAAGTATAGATCACACAGCCTTCCCTTATGTACTGTGTAAACAGAATTTAGTATGGCTAGATCTGCTGCAAAATTTAATTTAAACTGTGTGCAAATTCTAGTCTACAATTCTCAGGTGTCAAAAATTGAACAATTGCATAAATTTTTATGCCACCATCCTTGATACCTTACAGTCTCAGACAGCCCTCTCTCTCAGATACTTTCCCAAGATAACCCTAGAAACTAAAACCAGCAATCTGGGATCGGTCTTGTTCAACATCTTTGTCGCTGACATGGAGAGTGGGATTGAGTGCGACCTCAAAAAGTTTGCCGATGACATCAAGCTGTGTGGTTCAGTTGATACGCTAGAGGGAAGGAATGCCATTCAGAGGGACCTTGACACACTTGTGAGGTGGGCTGATGCCAACTTCATGAAGTTTAACCATGACAAGTGTAAGGTCCTACACCTGGGTTGGAGCAACCCCAGGAACGGCTACAGGTTGGACAAAAAGGACATTCAGTGCAGCCCTGCCGAGAAGGACCTGGGGTGTTAGTCAATGAGAAAATGAACATGAACCGGCTTCAGTGTGCACTTACAGCCCAGAAAGCCAACAATATTCTGGGCTGCATCAAAAGAAGTGTGACCAGCAGGTCAATGGAGGTGATCCTGCCCCTCTACTCTGCTCTTGTGCAACCCCACTTGGAGTATTGTGTGCAGTTCTGGTGCCCTCAACATAAAAAGGACATGGAACTGCTGGAACAAGTACAGAGGAGGCCATGAGGATGATCAGGGGACTGGATCACCTCCCATATGAAGACAGGCTGAGAAAGTTGGTGCTGTTCAACCTGGAGAAGGCTGTGTGGAGACCTCTTAGCAGCCTTCCAGTATCCGAAGGGGGCCTACAGGGATGCTGGGGAGGGACTATTCATTAGGGACTGTAGTGATACGACAAGGGGTAACAGGTTAAAACTTAAACAGCAGAGGTTTAGATTGGATATAAGGAAGAAGTTCTTTACTGTTAGGGTGGTGAGGTACTGGAATGGGTTGCCCGGGGAGGTAGTGAATGCTCCATCCGGGGCAGTGTTGAAGGCTAGGATGGGTGAAGCCTTGGGTGATATGGTTTAGTGTGAGGTGTCCCTGGGCATGTCAGGGGGGTTGGAACTAGATGATCTTAAGATTCTTTCCAACCCTAACTATTCTATGATTCTGTAAAACCACTGACTGAATAGAAAAGGACAGTAAAGTTTCAAGTCCAGTTTCATAATATTGTAAAACAACTTTAACTGTAGCAGATTCTGCCTAATAAATATTTCCTTACCTTTTGCATTCCTCTGAGCAGGTTCCCACTTCCTGGTCAGTAATGCTGATTCAATAATTTCCTCAACTGAAGCAAATTTAGGCCATTACCCTCTGGATCCACAGCCAGTTCCAACTGAACTGTCTTTGGACTAGCTGGCTGCACTTCTCTGTCTTGCATGGCAAACTCCAGTGGCACCATTCCTACCACACCCTGCAGTCTCTCAACACTTCCATTTCTTGATAGTGCCAGCTCAGCAGCTCCCTCAGCAGACAATCTCTCCTTTCCTCCAGGAGCTTTCTGTCAGCAGTCTTTTCTTCATAAGAACATAGTCAAAAACAAATCAAACGAAAAATTATACAAAACCCAAATATTTCTTTCACAAGCTTTCTAGCTACTTTCAGCTTTGAAAAAATTGTTCTGTTGCTTACGACATCTTACAAAAATTTTGTTGGGAGAACACAAAAGAAATAGGAAAACATAAAGGAAAAGCAAGGAATGAGCTCCCCCAAACCTGTTTCATTAATATTTCTTCAGAAGATATAAAAAAAAAAATCATCCATCTTAAAACATTTAAGATTACCCAGGTAGTAAGGCTTTGCAGCATATCACTTGCATTCCTTCTCAGATTCACAAAAGCTGGGAACATTTCTGAACATACAAAAAAATCCCATGTAAAAATGAATCCTCTAAACTGTATGAGCTCACCCCAGTCACTCTCTGTCATTTTCTCAATGCCCACATTCTGCACCACCTGTTTGAATCTACATCTATCTCTTCCCTCTAGAAAAAAGTAGCACAGCACATAAAAGGTTACTCTTTCCAATACAGCCATTGACTTCAGCAGGTCCTAAGGTGATGTCATCTGCATTTTCCACTTGCGGAGCAGTACAAGTGTGAACAATGTGTTTAGATTCATTCTTCCTGGAAAATGTGGGAAGGCTGATGGAAATTAAACCTCTGAGGCCAACCCGAAGACAGCCCACAAGCAAAACTTTTAAGAATAGCTTTAGCCTAAGGATGCTGCTTAAGTACATACTTCCATGTAGCTCCTTGCTATTTCCAATTCACACACTACCACTGGAAGTGTTTCCTAGTAATAATATAAATACAACTAATATTGTCCATTCTATCTACTGTTGTTTCTAAATGTCACAAAAATCTAATCATACTTGAAAAACATTGTTATTAATTAATTAATATTAATAGATCAATTATTTCATGTTCTTGAACCCACATGTGAAAAGAACCTTGTTCTGGCACTTGTATGTAACACAGCAATTGATCTATCTATTTTTCTAATATATAATAATTCCCCATCCCTTTTAGAGGATGAGATAAAAAAAAAAGGCAAAAAACAATGCTAGGGCAGGGCCTCTACCTAAGTTTCACCTGTTAAACGTGAAAGAGGCATACCGAGAGCAGTTAATACCTGGACATATGTCTCTGGGGAGTGATTTTATAAGAACAACAACAAGATTTTATTAGAAGTTAGACATGAACTAAAATTCACAACTGATTCTCTAAAAAGAGATAGGCCTCACTTCCCTAGCATAAAAAATAAATACACTGGGAGTTACACAGCACTGAAATATTTAATGCTGTTGAATTGAAATGAGAAAGATCCTGCTTTAAAGTATCTCATCTTCTATAATAATTTTACCTTTTACTCCACTTCAAACAGGAAGCACTACCTCAATGTTTTAATATCCAGAAAATATTTTTAATAGAAAACAAACAGATTTATGTCTCATTATCTTTTTTAAAAGAGCTTAAAGAGTACCAAACTTTTTTTTTTCTCAAAAAGAGAAGAGTTGCTGTGGATATGAAACCAAACTATATTCTTCCCTACTCCCTCCAGCTAAAACACAAGTATTTTAGACTACATTTGAAATGTTTCAAAGCAAAAAGCAGACATGATGTCTACTAACAGTATAATTACTCTGTAAACGCTCACTAACCAGAGGGAAAAGTGCAAATGTCTTATTTCCACCAGTCTGTTGTTATTTAAATTAACATCCCCAATGAACCAGATAGGCTACTTTTTCTCCACTTGTGAATGCTCTGAACCTCTATGACTCTATGTGGTCAGGTTTGCACAAACTCTAAATTCCTTAAATTATCAGCTGTAACAATAAGCTCTAACAGAAACAATCTGTTATCTTTCAGAAGAAACAAGGATCCAGAGAAGAATTCATCAGAATCATGGCCAATTCACATGCTCTGGTAGCTCAAGACAGAGCATAGCCCACAAGGAGCACAGGTACCTCCAAGTCATTCAGAGAGCTCTCCTTCACTATACATTAAATCTATCCATAGACTCATAGAATAGTTAGGATTGGAAAGGACCTTCAGATCATCCAGTTCTAATCCCCCTGCCATGGGCACAGAAACATGAACATTCTTAAACATGAATGCAGTAGAGGCAGACTTGGAAGTCCAGCAGAGAGCTGTCAAGTAGCCCTATGCTATCTAACATGCTGTGCAACAGGGTTCTTCAAACATGGCTTGTAGTTACATACAAATCCACACAGTTTGGACCTTAGCTTATACAGAAAATTTGTTTAAATATTTTTAGAAGTGAACAGACAAACACCAGCTAGTGAAAAACACAGAAATTAAGATAGGCCCGTGCACCTTAATTTTGTGAACCTGCATTTATATATAACTTAAGTTTAATTACCTTTAGTCCAGTGAAATGTAAAAATTGCCTTTAGAAAACATCTCTCAGGCACTCAATCACATCATTAGAACCAAGGAGGTCAAACAGTTAAACCTCATTTCTCCAGAAAATCAAACTGTTGGCATTTAACTCCCAATCACAATTAGGCACTTGGGAGATAAAGCATAAACACTCTCCATTATTAAGCTCTTTATTTTGCAACCTTAGAAAGGAAATAGTAAACTTTGAGGGTTTTCTCCTTTGTAAATGAGCAAACCCCATCGGTTTCTTGCCCCTTTCACCATTAGGTAACATCCACAGGGATCAGCAACCACACTGACACAGGCGTCACTGCAACACAGGCCCTTCACATCAACCACCTTCACTTTAAACAAGGAAGCAACAGACAAACAGCAGGGTGTGGTCACACCAAGAAAAATTCAGACTGTGAGAACAGCAACTGTCACCTTTTTTTATCCAGGTGAAGTCTTTAGCAGTCATTTCCCCACTGTACTACTTACCCAGAGGGGTGAGCCTCCTTTAGCTCCACAGTTACTGAGGCAGAGAAATGGCCAGGGATTCAGGAGGCAGAGAAAACAAATGCAAACCAACCACAGGAACTAAACCAAGGCTAGAAGACCTGCTTGCAGACGGCCCTTGAGGACCCGAAGCATTCACTTCCTGCACACCATGGATCCCTTCCACTATTCCCTCTGTGTCCTTCAAAGCTTCCAGAACATCCTGGTTACTAGGTAAACCTCACCACAGAGGTGCATGCCACACCCACTGCTTTCAGCCAATCGCGGTTGGGCTGGGGAGCGCAGCTGGTTTTGATTGGTGCATTCGGACCTTCGGGTCTCCTGCTTCCCACCCCTCCCAGCACCTTTCGAGCTTGAGGCCGCGGGGCTGCTCTTGTGTTTTTGGGGGCAGTGCAGCTCATGAAGGGAGGCCGTGCAATGTGCAGCTAAGCGAACATGTGCTGGTGTCCCCTTCTGTGGCCCTGGTGGTGAGGCAAAAGAAGGGAGGAAGGGGCTGCATGCATCTTGGGGATGGAAGGATGTGATCCCCACCTACACAGTGCTGCTCTGCAGAGAAAGTGGCATATGGAGCAGGGACAGCCTTGTCACAAGCCAGAGCTCAGTGTTAGAGGAATGTACTGGTACCCAGATGCCATGGGTCCTTTTTTAACTCTGGCTTTGTTGAATGGCATTTTCCAGGCAAAGAGTTTTTAAGCTCATACAAATTGAAATATTCCAATAGGATCTCCTAAACAAAAAGGATAAAATGTCCAGTCCACATATAAAAAGGTAATCTTTCCAGAGGAAATTATTGCCTTTTGTCACTCAACACAGCAAAAGAGCCCACTTCTTGAGCTATGTGATGCACCTTTTGTCCTGTCTCATCTCCCACTCTTCTGTCATCCCCCAAATCAAAAGGGAACATCCAGGCTGGAAACCTTTTAACTTACGTAATTGAAACTTGCTGAAGTCAAAACCAAATGGAAGTAGTTTTCTGTAGAGAACAATGTCAGAAAACTTAATGACAGGTGACTCTATCATTCCCTGAAGTAGATTTCATCCTGCTGAAAGATCCAGCGGCAGCAACAAGTGATCAATTCTCTTGAAGACTTAAAACTGTTACTTGACTCCATGAAGAAAAAGAACTTAAAGAAGAATAAATGGAGAAGCTAGAGGAAAGCCAGCAGTTGTTAGGGTTAAAGTACATATCACTAGAGGGGATTGTAACTACTTGGCCTCTAAGTGAAACTTAAAGGGATTTACAAGGTGTTGGTTCCAGTTTTATATTTGCCCATTAGATGTAAGCTCAATAGACTGAAGAAAGTAAGCAGAGAGGCTGCCCAGCTGCTTTTCCTATCAGAGCAACAGCAATGGCAATGAAAAAATCAGTACAGCTTTGGGTGGAAACATGTAATTTATGAAACTAGAGGAATTTCAGCTCTCAAGTGAAGTGAATTACATTTATCAAATACACCCGTGCAGAAGATATTACAAGGTAGGATTTAATCAGGCAATGGGCAGCTCAAGAATGAGGAAATGGCTGGGCCACTTCTTGGCTGCTACTTGTTAGAGGACGAGGGAGATAGCTACTCTGAGTTAAGTCAGCTTTCAGACAAACATGAAATGCAGTTTCTGTCATTCCACAAACACACAATTCTGAGGGTTCACTTTGGTCTGTTCTTTCATGTTTATATACCTGTAATTCAATAGTTTAGAGCCACAGAAAAGGACCTAGTGCAGTGCCTTAAAAAGGGGTTCAGTTTCACAGGTAGACTTTTCCTGAAAATTAGCAGGGCTTAAGCAATACTAATAGATAGGTAATTGTGTAGTTACAACAGAATCAGCTAATTAAAGTGAAGCCAAATGGGAAATATCCACTGTTCTGTTTTGGCAAGCAACACAGAAAAAATTCCCACTGCTTATATATGTCCCTAAGCCATTTATATCTCTAATTCCAGACCTTTTCTCTGTCTGAGCTAAGGATTAAAATCTCTTATGAAAACAGTGTTAGCAGGAGAAAAGCAAATAGGAAAGTGTAGTTTTGAGATGTTAGTTACATTCCGAAGTTTCAGTCTTGAAAGTAGTCATTCTTCCATCCTGGTAAAATTGATCTTTACAATTCTTCAGCACATGCTTGGTTTTGGCAAAGCTGAAGTTTATTTTTACCAAACAGTGAAATTAGAGAAAACCCAAATTAGAATATATTAAGTTTTAATTGCATTTTGTGGTGTTAGACTTTTAAGCCAAGTATTAAGGAGTAAATGGGATTCTGTCATTTGTTCGGGTTCAGTATCAAACATTCAAACATTTACTGAATCAGGGCTACAAGATTTGTTGAGGTAATTTATTCTATCCTTTTGCTGCATAAAACTGTATCTGGGACAAACACGATACACCCCTACCTTCACAAGAATCCAGAATTGGTTTGGCTGGACAATAGCTCTTGTCTAGGGGCTGTGCATCCTCCTCTCCCCACTGGTATGACAGATGCAGCAAAGACAGAATAGATGAGAAAGTAAAGAGTTAAATAAATTTATTTAGTAAGTTCACTCCTTTTTATGAAATGCTGTCATCCTTACAAAAACAGGTGTTGTCATGAATTTTTGTTATGCAGCAAATATGAAGTATGGGTTGTTTTTTCATTACTTGTTTGAAGGGGAAGGGGAGTGTTCACTGTCTATATTAACCCATAGAGTCTTTAGCAGCAAGAACAGCCTCTAGAAATTACAGGGTGAAATAATAATACTAAAATATACTTTAGTGAAAGCAGAAGGTATAAGGATAATATTGAAGAAACACTGGAAATCTATTTTCTCAGACTTTTAAAAGTTAGCCAGATAAGCCATTACTAAAACTAATGTAAGTCGTAATCCTACGACTTAATGCATCCTTTCCATTTTTCTGTCTCCCACAATTCTTTTGATAATCTTATCATGTAACCATCACAAGCAGCATCACCAGAACTAATGGTTAGCTATTCTCAGACCACTTTTAAATTATTCACTGCAGCTATGTTTCCATTTCTCTGACTCATTCTTTCAGAAATAACAGGAAGTAGAAAACATGGAAATGGAAGAGTTATGACATTACGTTTTTAGAAGAACAGCTAAAAATTGTCCAGTCTATTATTTTTTTTTCAGCAATGCAAGAAATATTGTTATCTAAAGGTACAATGAGCCACTGAAGTATGAAAATGAAAGCCCAACACCAAAACTTTGCAAAAGTCAGTTTCATTACTCTTATTTTCAGGAAGTCTGAGGCTTTAAAAGAAAAGTCTTGCCAAAGAGTTCCAAGCAAAGAAGCAGAATCTAGGTCTGAACCCCAGAAGACTACACATCAGCTTTTACTTCCATCTAGAAACTGGGCAGGTTTAAAAAGATAACAAGTTCTCCACAATGCATTTCACTGTCCTCATTTTTTTTTTTATAAAATTATTAAATAGGACTGTCACAAATAAATAGATAAACTGTTATTTATAGAAGGTGTTAGACAGGGAAATATAAGACCTGGACAAGGAGATGGGAATTCTACAGGTCTTGTCTGCAGCATGAGTATTGTCTCTATTGGATGAACTCTGAAGGTTTTGTAAATTGGTTTCAGGGGTGCTCCGCGTTACAGAAATACAGAAAAATACAGGGAAAATAAAAGCTTCTAAAACAATTGTCTGACTCAAGATCTCTATAGTAATAAACTATTGGACAGAATGTCTTACACAATCTTCCAAAAGCAATTCAAAATGACCTGAAAACAAGCCAGCTGGACTGGAAGCTGGCTGAAGAGCTGCAAACAAATGGTGATGTTACACAGTAATGTATCAAGTTGTCCACTCAGACACCAGAAAGAGCAGTGTTTTGTCAGGTCTTATTTAAAGCATTGCTCTGCTCTAGAAAGTGACAAGATAAAATGGCACCTTCTTTCTCAGCAAATCTGATCTACGTATGTATCTAGTCGTATTTAATTAGTAGCAAAAGTTTATTCCTATAACTCCTGCAGAGCCATGTGGTTTAGAGTAAATCAAAGTGTATACTGCTGCCAGTACATCATTGGCGTAGTTTGGTAAGTTCCAGTCAGTTATAGCTGTGTAATAGGGGTTACAGAAATTCCACGGGGGGGGGGGGCTTAGTTTAGTAAATGGATTCTTTGTTACTGGTAGAAATGCTTGAAAAGGGGAAAAAAACAAGTCTGAATACAGGTGGAGTTTTCTAGAGTGGCAGACAGACCCCTCTTCTTGAGCAACAAGTACATTCTGTAAAGACCCCTCAAGGAGGAGCAGGCATGGATCCCCATGATATTCCATTTACCAAGAGAGTTTTTGTGAAACCATTTCCATTTACCAAGAGATTTTTTGAATTAGTGACCTTTTTTGTGTTCTAAAAGTGGCAAGCTACGGTAGTTCATCCTTGGAACTAAGGAATAAATACAAAATAATGACCTTCAAGGAAAATTAAAAAACAAGCTTAGTATATAGTAGATAAATTGGCCTTCAAGCATCATTTTAGAATTTCAGCAATTCTGTCCTTGAATCCTTTCAAAATGCTTTTAATATTCAATTTCTTAAACTGTACATAAGCTGATTAAACTGGCATTATCTTCGGTGATAAAAAGGAATATACATTGTGATGGGGTGCTCATTTTCTTAGCCACAATGCTAGTGAATGTCTTGGAAGCAGTACCAAATTCAGTAGGTGATATTGATCTGTCTTAAAATAAACTAAGCTAAATAATAAAATAGTCTAAGCTAAACACATACAGCATATTATCACATTAAAGGCTGTAGCATACCACCCATAATAGATTTCTTGTGGTTCATGAATAAGCATCAAGTATTGACTGCTCGTAATAGAAGCTAGCACAAATTAGGGATGGACAGGAGTCTTAGTGGACTCCAAACACTAAATTACTGTGAATTTCCAAAAAGTAAAAGGGAACTTTCTCACAAAAAAAGAAAAAAAGAAATAATAAAGAGCAAGAAATAAATACAAAATTTATATTTATCCACCAGTGCTTTCTGGTGGAATTTGATACAATGACTAATATATCCTAGTTAATAAGCAGTAGAGTGAACCACCTAATTCTGGAAGGTATATTCCTACTTCATAGAAGAATAATGTTTCTAGAAGATACCTAGGAAGTAGGAATACAACCTAAATTATTTCTTACCTCCTGCTGTGACACTCATTAGTGTGGAAAGCCACATGTAATTCTTTAGTATGTGCCTGGTATAAGAATTTGCTTAATATTTATATGTTGAGATGCACATTTACCAGGAGAAGGCCTCACAGATCGCTTCCATCTTATAGCCAAAAGTAAGAGAGCTTGCCAACTATCTTTAATTTGCCCTTATGGTCCCCAAATGTGAAACAAACTGTTTCTATGGCAACCAAAGACCAAACTACAAAACCAAAATAACACTAAAAATGCAAAACAAATAAGAAAATTTAGTGATACAGCTGAGTTGTTCCCCATGCCATAGGATGTTTATGTTAAAAATTGTGCTATCACAGTTCATCACACAAAAGAAACCTTGAATATAAATTTAATTGTTTCTTGCAGAAATGAATTGATGTTAACTTTCACCATTTTTTTCTATATTTCAGTATGTTCATACTTCTCCAAACTTTGGAATTTATTCCAATTTTCATTGTGACTTGCGTAATGAGACTGAGACCTAAAGGTTACTACCATGCTGGATTATAAAGAGATGCTCAATAGCACAGTCAGCAGTTTAATTAAAAATATTATTTATCTCAGCAGACCTCCATTCTCTCACGTTCTTACACCAACTCTCAGTTTGACAGCTCCCCACTTTTAAAAAGTTATATGACTGAATTTTGCACTTGGAAGTGACATGCTTACTTCCATTACTTCAACATTAGTCCTGAAATCAAGCTCTTTCAGGAATCCAAAAGACACTGTTAGCTTATGCTGAAGAACACCAATTTTCCTGATTTTGACTGAAGCCCCATAATGTTCACCTTATTTTTTCCCTTTGTTGTTTGTCAGTGCCCATGGAAAGGACCACATTGTATAAAAACAAGTTACTGTCGCTAAAAATCAGTAAACATGACTGAACAAGCAGATACAATGGCTAAAGAAACTGCAATTTTTATAACTATTTGTCAAGTCAAATCACACTTTGGAACACCTCATAGTGATGTTTTAAATATCTCTATAAACAGGTACTTCCATTGCCTATCTTTTCTCATTGTTAGGATTTTTTCCCTAATGTCTGATTTAAATGTTGCCTTTTATGCTGTAATTTCATGCTATTGCTCCTTATTATGCCATTTTCAGCCACTGTCAATAACACAACAGGGATTCTTGCTGCTCAATTATTTGTAGACATTTATGTCCCTATCATAGTCCCCCTTTGACTCCTTTTCTCCTGGTTGTACATATCAAAGCATGGTTCTGTCTGCAAAGTGTAAAGTGTATATAATGGGATATGGTATTTATCATCCATCATTTGCCTTTGTACCAAAATTATACAAAATTTGCATGTCAAAAGCCTTTCTCCCACTTCTCCAACTGCTAGAGCAGCAAACTCAGTCTGGAATCTGAAAGTCAAGCTGTGTTCCTTCTGTTTCATACATCATCTTTCTAATAAAAGTTCTACAGTGAGACCCAGCTGCAATTCTGCTGATGACGCATGCAACAAAATGCACACCGGCTCACAGTACCATTGGCTTGACAGTCATAACAGAAACGAAAACTAGATGCCACTCAAGCAATTGTGAGTGACTTGAATTAATCACCTGGGACAGAGTGATGTCAGTAGTTTATGCCTGCATACCAAGCAGAAGTCTTTCACATAGGTTTAATTTCCGGAACTTACCATTGTGTACAAAATATTATCATCCTAGAATATGGATTAAATAATCTTAAAATATTGACACAATTTTAAATAATGATTCATATTTTGCTGTTTTCTATTGAATTGTTTTCCAAAAATCCTCAACTGTCATAAAAGTTCTTTAAAGTAAACTCTCACAGCAGTACTTCTTAGACAATGTTCTTCTGACATGTGAGGGTAAACAAGAAAATTAAAAGCTAGCTGTGAATTTTAAATAACATCTTGTTTAATTTAATCCATCTGAGAGCTATCTGGAATTTAATCAATCACTACAGGACACAGGTCCTTGAATAATCTTTCTACCAGGGTAAAACCCTCCAGCAGCTATCCATGGCTCATGTTCAATCCATGGTAGGATGGTATTTCTCTTCTGCAGGTCTTAGGGGTCCTATGTTGTCTCCTGGACCTTGCATGACAGTGTATTAAAGAACTAGCCCTCCTATCCATTCCATGAGGAACTGTCATGATCTTACCATTAGAAACATGGTAATTCATCTGATGGTCAAGTCCATGCTAAATATATCGGAAGGCAGGTATAGATGATACCCTTCTTGTGGTGAAAAGTTCATGTCATCCTTGACTTCTTGTCAGTCTAAGCTTAGATCCACCATTTCATGGTAGCCCAGAGAAAAAGTCACAACCTTTGTATAGCCACTAACCAGTCAAAAACTCTCTCTGCAAAGAAGTGTCCTTATATTCATGCTGTGTGATGAAGTAAAATAGTTTTATATATAGTATGCCCTGCCAGGCATTTTTTGTATGTTTACCATGAATTTAAGCATAAGGTCAGTATGCAGGCCTGATGTTGGTGCTATTAGTTACAGTCATCAGATTTCTCAAAAATTGTTGGATTTGATTAGATTTGTGAAGTTAGTCTGGCATTGATTAAGGTCATAGAAGAAGTAAGTTATCAAAGATTTGCTGACGTGATTGGACTATGACACAGATAGTGTAATGCAGATTTCACAAATTAACTGCATTTAGTTCTTATGAAAAGTGAGCATTGTTTCACTTCAACTAACAGCATAAGGGCTGGTTCTCCCTTACCCTGCCAACTAATATCTAAGAATATAGGCTAAACATTAAAGCGTTAAAAAAGTTTGTGGGGTTTTTCTTTGGTGTTTTTTTGGGTTTTGGCTTTGCTCTTTTTTTTTTTTTTAAGCACCTGAATCTGGATTCTGTTTCTTTTTTAGAAACGGTTGACTAAGAGTTTAGACGTTCTGAAAGAAGCTTTGTAATACTCTTCATACCCATACGCAATACAAAGACAGGCCAGAGCAAGAACAGTAAGTAGCCAAAACAGCTTTTCTTTGGAGTTGTCATGATACAAATGCTCCTCAGCAAAAAATAAAGTATCAAAACAAAGGAAACTGATAAATTAGGACTGGACCATGTTTCTTTCATAAGAACACTGTTAAAAAAGGATGCACAAAAGTGAGGTAAGCTGAAACATGCAAAGGAGCAATGACTTAGGCTTCTGATAGAAACAATTTGATTCCAATTAGAACAATTTGTAGACTTTGTATGAAAATACTATACTTAAGAACAAAATACCTGAAAACATTGAGGCAGAAACAGCAAAATGTGTAAAATGGAGAGCCCTTGTGATAGTAACTAAAGTGCTTGTGCACTTAAGTTTGTCAGTGCAAAATAGCATCATTAGGGATGCTAGAAATCTGGACTACCTATTCTCTAAGAACATTTGACATAAGATGTCACAATGTATTTCTATATTACATCACATCATTCTCAGGCTGACAGGTTATTTCAAACAATACTACTATATTCAAAATGCAGAGATGGAAAACTTTCCTAAATCTATCTTCTCAGATTATTGCTTTTTAAATATATTTAATAAAAAAAAAAACATGTTAGTTAATGGAGACTGTAAATGCACTACTGAGATACTCTCTATTTGTGGTATTTTAAATTTGATTGAAAACAATTAGCAGATGAGAGAAATGCCTGTGAGCATTCATTAAAATGAAGCTTGTGGATTGTGACTGTTGAATTTCACTGTGCATCTGGAGCTGTTTACACTGATGGCACAGTTTTCCAGCATAATAAAAAAGGGACTGTTCCCTATAAAGGTTATGCTGGCAAAGAATAAAGTGTATTAAATTTTTCCAGAACTTCCCATTGAAAAACCAGCAGCTTGCTACCCACAGGGAATTTCTCTATCGATGACGATGGCTCACAGACAATTTAATTTGTTGTTTAGTTTAACAGCTTGTAAATCCCTCTTCTATAAATAACACGCAGTTCTAAAAGCTGACTGCTAATGAGCCAATTGACCCTAAAGGTCATACTGGCAGAATCCCCCATTGTTTGCTTAAGGATATAATTTTCATTTCATCTAACTAGAAACTGACATTCAAGCATAATGTGATGAGAAATTAAACAAAAATAATGCATTACTGCAAGGACTATACTATTGTTTTATCTTTGAGGAAAAAAAAATTGTTAGCTTGGACCGAAATGCTACCAAGGCAGTCAGCTGATGAATATGTAGCACTCAAATGGACTCTAGGAAGAAATGAATGCACTGAAAAATATCTAGTGAACAAGTTCAGCATCAAAGTGAGCGTGTTCTGAACCTGAAGTTTCAATTTTCTTTTTCATTAAAACCAAATTCAAATCCAAGACTCATCTCAAAGTGAGGTTAGTGGGGTAAGCAGGTTTTATTAAGGTTTTGCTTGTTTTATATTAGAAATTTTTGTTGCCTGCATTTTTAATATTGAATGGATAGAAGAATCTTAGTGAAAATTTAAACTTAATACACTAGAGGACAAATAATATGGACATCAGTCCTAACTTTAAAATAATTAATACAGTAAAAATCCTTAAACCTGTTTAACCCATTCTGTGTACCCAGGAGTCTGAAAAAAAGCCAAAAACATATCATATGTTGAGAATTAAGGGTGAGGCTGCTATTTTACCTTATACTTTCTTAGTATCTACCATAGTAGATGTATTCACCCTTTCTTCTGCATTCTCAGTGCGCCTCATGCAAAGGAACTTCAAATTAAACATTGTTAAGCTTCTACCAGCTGTACACCAGCTCCAGCATTGGTTGTGTGATTTCAACTACACACAACTCAATGAACGGAGTTGTGAAGAATCAAATATGAATGCTAACAAAGTTACCTCTTGAGGCAAGATCACGATCCCTCTATATCTTAGATTAACAACACTAGCTGTCAAAAAATATTTTGGGCTTTTTGTGTCGATGTGCATTTTGAATCATGTATTACTGGTTAATGTCTAACAGTATACTCAAAAGTGAAATATTTAACAAATACAGGAGCGAAGATGCATTGCTCTGCAGAGTTAATCCAGTAAAACTAAATAATGTAAATGAAGTGTGCAATACATTATAATTTTCAACACATTAATTTGGGATAATTATGGTGATTACGTAACCAGTTATCTGATCAAGACGCATATGAATAGCTCAGTAATAATACCTCAGATACATGAAATATATTGACAGGTATCTCAATACCTTCATAAACCTCCAGTATATACTAAGGAAAGCATCTCTGCAAGAAATAATAGTATGCAGGAATTATTTTAATCAAAACATTAGTTATATAAAAGCTCAAAATTATAAACCACTTGGCCAAAGTACACTGATTTTACACAAGACAACTTGGTGCATTATTCCAGCTTCTGGGTATACATCTCAAAATTCAGGGTACATAAAAAGAGCTATCTCTGCCATTTAGATCACAGCAAATGTAATATATACTAACAGATTAAAATTGGTACTAATACTTCACAAATCAATACACCAGATTCCTGTATACATATACAGTGTTTAGAGATTGCCTATTTTTTGTCTATTGATCAGCAGCAGGGCTCAAAATTTCCACTACTATGTCCTCCATATTACTGTTTTGTTTAGAAAGTCTGTAGAGATGCCTTGAATAGTCATAAGACTATTGCATTAAATGTAATTCCCAGATCCTGCTGTCAGTTTTCTTCCTAGCTTGCTGGTGTCATCCTCAGGCGAGATCACTCTTTGTCCTTCTGTTTAGGGCATTAGAATTCTCTGTCTGGAGGCTCCTGCTAGCACTGGAGTATTCTGTGGTGTTTTCTACTAAAAAGGCTAAATTTGTACTCCCCTTCTCAATCATGGGACAAAAAACAAACAAACAAACAAACAAACAAAAAAACGGAAAAAGCCACAATCAAAAAACTGCAATTTGTCTTTGCATAAACAAGGCTTCACCGTGATGTTTCCACAGCCAGCATTGGTACAAGAAAGATGTCATGCTGTCTACACAACAAAGCTGAAGCTAAAAGACAGGCCCCATTATTCAAGCAACATTTCACATTACTATTTGATACATCCAGCTTTTATATATGATTCCTTTGCTGATACAAGAGGTGAAGTGCTGCTCCTCCATCTTTTTTTTTCTCCTTAATAAATAAAAAAAAATCTTATTCAATCTTTTAAACAAATAAATAAATAAATAAGAGAAGATAAGAAGGAGTTGAGGAGGTTTAAGTGGCATGAAACTTGTATTCTGGAGCATAAAACTGCTGGAAAAGGTATTGAATAATTTCTTATTTCCTTAGAATTAGTCACAGTTGATACTGTCACTGCTGCAGAAACGCAGAAACACAGAAACAAGGTTTTGTGGACTTTTGTTTTAGGAAGAAAATACTGTATATATGCTGTTTGTCATTTGCTACCCATTTAATTGCTTGGACTGATGAACATCAGTTAGTAGTTTTATACTAGAATAGGCTGTTTGCTTGTTTGTTTACATATAATATGCTTGGTTTTACTCTCTTGGAAACCACAAACTTCTATACATCAAATTTATGGCAGAGACTTATGATGCATCAAAGTGTCTGCAAACAATACTCAAATATCTTCAATAAAGAGCTATTGAAATCTTTGCATTACTACAATTAATTGTTTAGTGTTGCTGGAAAGCCTAGAATCAACAATTTATTGTGTAAAACTAATTGTTCATAGACATGAGAGATGGCAATGTGCTGTGAGAAAGAATAGAACACTGGATTACTGTGACGTATTTGCTTTATAGTTCTTTGCAGTCCCCCAAATTTACATGAAGTTCCGCATCACCAGATTTTCCCTTTATCCTCCAAAATGGAAAGTAACTCACCTTTAATTTCTCTGTCCAATGTGTCTTAATCATACCAGCACCCTCCTAGCAAACACTGCACCTGAGCAGTTTCATACGGCAGTACTTGTAAGTGGAAGTATATAAATGGAAGCACAATAGAAATTTCACTCACATCACAACTGCAGAAATATGATTTCCTTGTGTAAGTACAAGACAGATCCAGCTTTGTAAGGACATTGAGTCCAGGTAAAAACCCCACCTAATATGTTAAGTTTATTGTAGTCGCTCCATTCCTACCAGTTACAGATGCTGCTTTGCCCCTCAGTAGAAGAGCCAATTTTAAATGCTGATGTGCAAAGTAGCTGTGTAAATACTGCAACTATTCACAGAGCTGCTCTTTGCTTTCTTCTGAAGGAAATATGTATACCACCTAAATCATATTGGCCGTGGTAATTTGGGAGCAAAAGCTGTCCAGCTGTTAATGCTTTCTAGAATACAAATTGTTAACTGCTTATTCTCTGATGGGAAATGCATGATCATTCTCAGGTCAGAGCTTGGACTTCTAGATCAGAATACTGAGAAACCTAGAAAAGCACAATAAAACCATTTATCGCCTTTAATTATTGTGTATCAGTGAAAAAATAAGTGTAGCTAGAATAATTTCACTTTATTCATAGGCTGGCAATGCAGGGCAATATTCTATCTTAAAGAGCTTCACAAATGATTTTATTGGACTAATCGGAGACCCTGGTGAACAGACCTAATTATTAAACTGCCATGGAAACATCAGCACAGTTCTAAGTGATTGATAAGATGTTGTTTCCAAAACACGGAGAACAGGGAGAAGGAAATATTTGGATAACAAATAATGCATAAATGTGAGGGGAAATGTCATACCTTTAAAGTATGTTGTTCTTTTATGGCTCTACTGTTATCTCATCCTTTTATCCATAATCATTATAAAAAGCAAAACAGAAGTCATTTGCAGACATTCACTTCAGGCCTGCTGTTCTTCCTAGAAACACTGAAGGAAAAAAATGCCTAGGACCTCTTATTGTATGGGACAAATAAAATAGCAAACAAGATGAAAGCAAAACTGCTAAAGGGGATTGTTACACAGATATGACCAGGGTTCAGTGTCTATGTGGACATGATTACTGTAGTAGAGATTGAGAAGCAGGATATTAGGCAAACCCAGTGATGTAACTTCTTTTCACTGGCTTTAGCTGGCTTTGGATTACAGCTTCACTGAAATTACTGAAGATTCTCATCTAGTAGGAATCTGGATGGACAGTTTATGGAGTGTCAGTACCTAAAGCCTTCTGGATCATAATTGTTACAAGAAAACCTTATCTGTCCAGAAAGCTACCTGATTATTTAGTTCACAGCCTTACACATTATGTTGTAATATAAGGGAATAGTAGCAGATTTGTGAAACAAATCCTTGCATTTCAAGGATTGGAATGAGAAATCTGCATACTTTTTTCCAATTGTACAGATAATGTGTTATTCCTTTTCACAAGATGAACCCTTCCATTTTTTGCCCAAATAAGACCCCTGTATTTCCTTCTTGCAACCCAGCTGAGAGCAGGCAATAATGGCTATTTGTCCAAGATCTCCACATGTCCAAGCCACTCATTCAGAAGAGTAGCACTTACTGTGTATGCCAGTCAACTTCAGAGCATGCACTCAGCAGGGCCAAACTACACATGGAAACATTGCAGTCACAGTGCATGCAGCGCAGCTCTAAGCTAAACATCACTTATGTTTAGAATACTCTCCTCTAGTCCCTACTCCCTCAGAAACACAAAGAGCTAATCCATAATGAGTACATTTATTCCCTATCTTGTGGACAGTACATTCTGCATTCAGGGCATGCTCAAATCACTACTTATCTCTATCTGCTTAGATCTAGAAATACAAACATATCATTGAAATGTAAAATTTCTGAGCATGGGAACAGCAGCCTGTGCCACATGATTTCCACTGAGATTGCTGTAGAGTGAATAAAAGCCAAATACAAAGTAATGCTAGAAAGAAATAATTTTAAATAGAGCAACCTTCATTTCATCTCACTGATGTGATGCTGAAAAGGCCTTTCATGAGGGAGGGATGATTCGGAATTTTTTGAAGGTTCTTTTCAAAAGCTTTTAAATGATTATCCAAAGCATCCCTTAGGTATAAAAAGCACTCTGGAGTAATTTTTTTGTCTCTCCAAAATACCCATCCCCATTTGCACTACTCAGAAATACCTTTCCCTCATAGTACTTCCATTCCACTCTTAGGTACCTCACAGGAGTGCAGACATGCAAATCAGTAATTTAAAGACCAAAAATTAATTATTTCAGAATTTTGAAACAAGTAATAAATTCTAGATTGGTCTATTTAAAAATATTACTAAGGAATGAGGCAGTCCAATATTGAGAAAAACATTTCTTAGTTGGTTATAGTAACAAGACTCAGTGGAAAGTTCTTGTTCAGTGGGAGCTGAACAACATCACAACTACGTTAAAAGAGACTGTAATCAAATGACAGAAACATGAAATCTGGTATTTTCTATTACACTTCTTTCAGTTAGAATGTATTCTGTTAACTTGGCTAAGCTATTGTATAGTCTACTTTAATACAAATAGCAAAGGCGGCTATCCTGGTCTCACAGGACATGCACAAGTTTTAAGGTAAGGTTCCTGTTATATTGCATTTTCTGTGACCCTACACAAGTCATTGAACTTTATAGTTTCAGTTCTTTAATTTATGAAAAGTAGTTAATAGTACTTTGTTAAAACATAGAGGTACTGGGTGGGTAACAGTTAAAAAAAGCTAGGTACTCAGCTACTTCAGTAATGAAAACTGACAATGTACATTAAAAGCGACAGAAGTATAATACATCCCTTTCAGTTCTCTTAGACTCTTGATGGGCTCAATCTCTCAGAAAAAAAAGATCTTGCACTGTCTTGAAATCCTAGAGTCTCTAAAGTCTAGCTATTAATTAAACTATTAGTGTGTTCTTTCTCTGCTCCACTATGGAAGCAAATAACCAGGCTAATGCTTGAGGAACCTCTGGTGAATAACAGCAATTATTTTTTTTTAACTTCCATTATGGTTTCATCTCTCACCATTCCAGGATCATTTGCTCCTTTTTCCCTTCTTTTCTATCTTTCCACTTATCTAAAGCAATATAAGAGCAAATTGTCCATATTATTTCTTTATTTGATGAGATAGACTTCAGAAATTACCTGGCTTGAGTGTCACATTTTGATATTTTCTTCAGAGATTCTATAATTTAAACTAAGTTTTTCTTCCATACTTTTTAGACAGACATCCATAAACACAATACCCGTTCCTACAAAGGACAACATCTTGGCATGTAACATGCCCATTTAAATTAAGTTACGATTAAAAATTATTTATTATCCAGAACTCAAACATACCTTAAACAAACAATTCACTTATACCATATCAAAAGGGGTTATAATTAAAAAAATAACTGGTTAGAATTCACCTTAGTAAATGTTGTTGTCAGAAAACTGAGTACAGGAGAGGACAGCTGGCAAGAGCGTTGATTTTTTTGTTTGTTTGTTTCTGGCCACCCCATGTTAAATAAAAAGTATGGCATGCAGCACATTGCACGAGAACATCATCAGTAAAGCACATAGAGATAAGTCAGGAATACTTTTTGAGAGAATTGCACATAAAATAAGACAGTCACAGAGTAAAGGGTAATGAGAAATTGACCATTGTTCTGAAGTATCTGCTTGGGAACTATATAAATCCCCTTTATTGATCTATGTATTACAATGACAATTCCTACTCAAAAATTCAAAGTTTTATGGTTTCCTATAACTTCTTTAAGCTTACTGCATATTTTTACAAAACCAAGATCTGAATGTCATTTTTTCTCAGCTCAAGAAAGTAATCTTTCAGGGAACTAGATATTTTATTTCTAATCTTTGCCTTTTGTGGTTTTGGTTCCAATGCCTTTCTTTACTCACACTTAGTAATATGTTCAGTATTACCGTGAAAAAGAGCAAAGAAGTCATACCCTGGTCCCCTGATGTGACAGAATAACACTTTCTAATAAACTTGAACTCATTTAGGCTACATTATATACACAGTCCCAGGAAATTATCTGAGGCTTATTATCCCCTCTTCATATAGTCTTTCTTTATACATTCATTTTCATGGAAAGACACTCCAGACTCACAGGGGGAAGGAAGGAAGGTGCTACAGATTTTGGACTTGTTTAGAACTTGTATCATGAGGGGAGCAGGTTTCAGGACGCCTCCTCCAAACTGATTTTTTCAATGTTTCTATGGAAAATACGAGAATGCTCTCTAGCATCATGTTTCTGTGATATTCATGGCTGCTGGACAGCTGTGCAGTGTGGATGCTCATTACCAGCCCAGTCAGTATCCTCCACAGTATGTGTGTCACACTGAAGGATGCATTGGCAACCAAATTCGGGCTTGAACCTGTGACTTCAAGAAAACCTTTGAGTTATCTAACAATTTTTAGTATCAACACTGACATCATCAGGATCATTGTAGGTCTGTATCTAATACATGTATGAAGTAGTAGTGATGGGGTAGTCCATCTGTTCTGAAAAATGGTCTTTAAAGAACAAAATATTACTATGTTCCTTTGTTGCTGTGAAATTCTACCAAACTGGAAGAAAATAATTTCCTTACCCAAAGTGCTGTTGCTCTGAAATTGATCAGTAAAGATGGTTCCTCTTTTGAAAAAGATGACCTCACGTATTTTTCTTTCAGTGTGCAATAGATGAAGGAGCTGTATAAATATCATCAAATCAAAGAGATGAAATACTACAACATCAGAAAAAAATTCTGTAAGATGTTTGATTGTCTTTCACCTTTATGTGAAAGGCAATCTGAAATACGGAATTCTGTTTAAGGCATAGTGAGATGATCAGACATATATTTTTGCTCAGCTCATGTGATTCTGATGACGATTCCTTTCATAAAAGAAAAAAATGAAGTTGCTTGTGTTGCATATAAGAACAGTGAAGAAACTAGCATGAGTAGATGTATAAGCTTTCTAATAGTCATCTTCCCAAGATGGAAATGCTTAAGAACTTATGAGCTGGACCAGCAATCCTGTTTATAAAGACTGAGCATCTGGGTGTTAAATGTCCATGTTTGCAAAATCTGTTTATTTTTTTTTATAATTTCCTTCTCATTCTCTCCCATATCTACACATTTACTCTGTCTCTTATTTATAATGTATTTCTGAGAAAGAAATTATGGGGTTTGATTCTCATTTATACTGCTTTCTGCTCAGCTACTCACCCCAGAAATCACTACATTCCCGATCTGATTTGGGGTTTACTGCATATATATTGAAAACAATTGTACTCAGACTCAGATTGTGACACAATGATTTGATTATAAATGACACCTTATATTTCAGCTGCTCATTCACTTTCAACTCTTGTACGCTATTCGAATTCTCACCAGCTGACTGGTACAATTTTGAACATTTTCAGCTTACACTGCACTACAGAACTGTAAAGCCATTGGGTACAGGCATGAAAGTTACAGTGATGTATGAGACTGCCAACATAATGGCAATAGCCTGCAAGGTTGAAGCTTATTCTCTATGTTTGCGTCCTCAGAGAAAATCACAGCAGTGCCGAGGGCCATATTTTGTGGGTTTAAGTATTAATTAAGTGGTGTATAGGTCTCATTCTGGTTCCCTGCACAGGGGAAGCTTTTACCCTTTGAGCTAGGTGAACTATTCACAGCAGTAATTTCTTTCTTTTTTTTAATTCTTCAGCTCTACCCCTTTCTTATCATTAGACCTTCACAACTTCTAGAAACTTGTCTGTATGTTTTACATAATGCATCAAGTGCTATGGATATAAACAACATTCTATAAGCACTTCCAAGTATTCATAATTTGAATTTCAGGTTTTAAGAAAAAATACTAGGTTCATAGAATCATAGAATAGTTAGGGTTGGAAAGGACCTTAAGATCATCTAACTCCAACCCCCCTGCCATTGGCAAGGACACTTCACACTAAAGCATGCCACGCAAGGCTTTGTCCAACCTGGCCTTGAGCACTGCCAGGGATGGAGCATTCACAACTTCCCTGGGCAACCCATTCCAGTACCTCATCACCCTTACAGTAAAGAAATTCTTCCTTATATCCAATCTACACTTCTCCTGTTTAAGTTTTAACCTGTTACCTCTTGTCGTATCACTACAGTTCCTAATGAATAGTCCCTCACCAGCATTCCTATAAGCCCCCTTCAGATGTTGGAAGGCTACTATGAGGTCTCCACGCAGCCTTCTCTTCTCCAGGCTGAACTTCCTCAGCCCCAACTTTCTCAGCCTGTCTTCATATGGGAGGTGCTCCAGACCCCTGATCATCCTTGTGGCCCTCCTCTGGGCTTGTTCTAACAGTTCCATGTCCTTTTTATGTTGAGAACACCAGAACTGCACACAATACTCCAAGTGAGGTCTCATGAGAGCAGAGTAGAGGGGCAGGATCACATCCTTCGACGTGCTGTAAAAATGTAGAAATGGTTGCTGCACGCTTACCTGATGAAGTATTAGGTTAGATTAGGATGTGTTGCATTACATCTGACATAGTACCTTGGTTTGCTTCTCATGGATCTCTTTGTTCTTCACCTTTCAACTAAAAGTAATCAGAAACAAATGCCAAAACTTCAGAGTCAAAGTAGCCCTTCTCAGTCTAAAGCACTCACACATGGTGAACCTTTTACCTTCTAGGACTAAGCAGTTCATTACCTCTTTACTGGATAATGCATTCCTTACTCTTAGAAATCTCTATAATAACTTGTCACACTGTATGGAGCCCTGCTACCCTTCTCCTCTGTCTCAGGCTACTATATAACAAAAGCATTTCTTGCTTCCCAACCAGTTTGCATGGGTGGGTCCACTCTCTGAAAGGCTGTATTCAGCCTTTCAGAGCTCCATAAAACCTGGAGCATAACCTGTGTTTTCCCAACAACTTTTCTTACACCTATATATCTCCTACTCACTCTGAAGTTCTTATGGTTTTTACCTGTTACGTGTTCCAGCAACAGAACGTATCCAAGCTCTCTCTGAGGAGTAGAGCTCCCATAATTCCTTATTGAAAGCTGAATTGACATTGGGCCATCAAGTTTCATGATCCATGTGAAAGCACCACTTGCAGAAGTCATGAGTGTTCTCTTAATAGAAATTACTTTCCTATGACTGACAGCATATGTGTTTGCTTCCACAAAATATTCTCAAAGCACAGAAAATATTACTGAAATAAAATGCTGTAGCTACTGCTCAATATTTAATGTGGAGAAACAATTGATTCCAATTTGCAAGAGAGTTGTATATATATTGGTACTTATAATCAGGCTTGAATGATGTAGGAGGAGCCCAAGAACTTTCAGCAGTGCCAATATGGCTTTCAGTGTAAAATGTAACTTTCTAGTAAAAAACCTAGTTGAAATCTCATGAGTTCTGTTCTACAATGTACATTTGATGTAGCATTTCTTGGGGCTAAATCCAGCCCCCTTTGTCATGCAAAGCTAGCTAGGAGACATTGATTCAGTGCAAATATCTTTTGGGATTTTTAAAATCCAGATGTGGGAATTGAAAAGGAAAATTAAACCTAGACTGAATCATTCTGAAAATTTAGGAAAATATATCTTTGTTATTTTCTTTTATTCCTTTAGATCTCCTTTTTTATTTTCAAATAGAAGTTGGTTTGTGATAACAAAGCTCTTCACATCATTATGTGTTCATTTGGCCATCATGATAACATAAAGGGAAGTAAATTCTCAAAATTAATAGATTCGGTTTGTGTCACACTAGGGTTGTAAAAAAACACACTCACCTAACTCTTTCATGCATCTTTAAGTGATAAAATGTATTCAGAAATGGAAACTGTGGAAAACCAGGAAGAGCATTTATTAGGCTCATTCTTTTCTTCCCTATCTGATGTTAGCATACTGCCTGAAATGAAAGTGTTCTTACTAGAGTCTGAGTCAAAAGCTCTCAAACAAACTGCTATGTGGAGACACCAGACACAATACTAAATTTAATTAATTAGCTAATTAATTGATTAAACCAGCCAAAAGCATTCATGAGAATGGGATAGAAAGTAGAGTAATGCAGTCTTTCTGGTCAGGTATTAGACTGGTTCTACACAATTGTGGGCTGAAAAATTCCTCTTTGTTTTGTAAATTATAAAAAAGAATTAGCAGACATTATGACATTCTAAATAAATCCCCTTTATCATCACCTGAAACTTTTATTTAAGGAAGAAATATTATATACAATAAAATAAACGGCTGCTGTTTCATGTGAAATAAGAGGGTTGGAAAATATCCGTTAAAAATCTACAGCATTTGATGATTCATACTTGACCTTTTTCTGCAAGGATTAATTGTATCTCCTGCTCCGTGTTGCAATGACATTTTACCTAACATTACCCTGCCTTTATTTCATATAACAGGTTATCCTGGGTTGGTACAGCTTGAAAGAGTTAAGACCTGAAACTGCAGAAATTGAAAGGAAGCCAGTGCTGACTGGAAGACTGTAAAAGCTGTCTTAATACAAAGACTACAAAGCTACATCTGCCCTTCTGTAGCTGACGAGCTCTTGGCCACCGTCACCACTTTGCCATGTAATTTACCTGGCAAGAGGCTGGGATAATCCCCCTACCTCAGATAACCTACAAAATAACCACACGCTTGATAGCTGCAACAAGACCCCTTGGTTGTGTGAAAGAGGAAGGTCATTTATATTGTCAAAATAATGTGTTCCTTACCTCTAATCAGCTGTTAAATAGCTGAGACACTGGACGAGGACTTTTAATTCAGCTCAAGATTCTACTTGTGTGTGGGCTTTTGAGTATAAAAACCTGTTCTTTCCTTGTCCATAGGTTAAGTCATGACATATTTTTTTTTCGATGAATATAGGAAACTTATTGCTCAAAGTCTAAAGAGACCAAGGTATTTATTTGCATGTAAAACTCATACCAACTGCATGGGATTACAGATATATAGTGTGCTTCAAAATGAGTCCAAGAGTGGTGATGTCTGTGGCTGCAAATGTGGCAGGTTTGGAGTTTATTTTACAGGTATTTCAAGTGGTTTTGCATTTCTTCAAATTATATAAACCATATTTCAGTTAAAAATAAAAAGAGAAAAGGCACATCTTCTATTTTCATATTAATTGTAAGAACTGCCAGCTTGTGAAATTTGGCAGTGCAAACTGTCAATGTTGCCATCAGTGAAAGTTCCATTAAGAGAGAAAGAAATTATAAAAAAGATCTGCCCCACCCCCCCAAACTCTCATGTTTTATAGTTCAAAAAACAAGCTGTTATGAAGAGCAGGGAATGGATCTTTTTTTGCTGTTAAAAATATTTTGAAGGTAAAAAATTCAAGGCTAGACAGGCAACACAAAGATCCAAGATACAAAATGAGGACCCATTCCAGAATCATCCATCCTTTTAGCATCAATTATCAATGCTTCCTGCCTTCTGTCTTACTGGCTGTTTGTTCCAAACTTCACAAATAAGAACCTTTCCACATCAACAAAGAAACATATCTATGTGTTCATAAGCGCTATGGAGCGAATCTGTGTATATGTATCTGCCATGGACTTGCTGGCCTGTTCTCATTTGATGAATAGGAATTTGAGATGCCAGTATCAAATTTTAAGTAGTACATAGAGAGTACAGATGAAACAGCTCTATTTCATACACATTCATACTCTTTCCCTGGATATCCCTGGTGTGATGAGAACTCCCTAGAGGAACATCAACAAGATTTTTTATTTTGAGAAGACTTTGAGGAGAAGGTACTACTGCCCTCATGCCATAAGTACTTTCTCCATTCATGTAATGAATGACATAACTCATAATCATCCCTTCTATTTGACTGGTATCATCACACAAACATCATTCAATAAACATCTGAAATAGTGGAAAAAAAGGGGGGAATTTTGCAAGTTATTACATATCCTTTCTGAAGGAAAGGCTCAAATTTCATTTGTTCATTTCACTGGTTAAATTTTTTGCAATGTGGGGGGTAGGAGGAGGGAAAAAAAAAGGATTAGTTGTGTTGCAATGCTAATGAGCACATTTGCAAGGCTCTGCCAGAAACTCTGTGCTTCAGCTTGCTTTTATTAGTCATTTTGGAAGATGTCTTAGTTGCAATTGCACAAAAAGCATTGTCAGGGTTTTTATATTTTCTCATTTAGAATACTATGACATTATTTGGAGAGGAACTAGTTCTGCAGCGCATAAGACAGTATCAGTATTGTATAATACAGCAGCTAGACTCATTTTGCAGTGTGATTACAAAACCCATCACAGTGAATTATACAGCAAGTTAAATTGGTTTCCACCTTCTGCAAATCCAGAATATTATCTTGCACAAATAGTGTACAAATGTAGAAATAATACAAGTCCAACTTATCTGAACGATAGACTACAGAAAGCTTCAATTGCTCATTCCAGCAGTACTATCTGCTGCTAATGACACCTGATACATTCTGAAAGAAAAAATAATAGTGAATAGTCCTACTTTTCTTTTCCTTTTACTTAGCTTCAATTTACTAGGATATCCTACCACTGCAAAAAACTTGCCGAATTTGAAAAATAATTTTTTTTGAGTAATCTCATTTCCCTCCTCTTGGTCAGAAATAATTCTGAATGTGAGTTGCTACTGAACATTCTTTCTATTAACCAAAAATCACCACAGAATCATACAGTGGTTTGGGTTGGAAAGGACCTTAAGATCATCCTATTCCAACCCCCGTGCCATGGGCGGGGATGCCTCACACCAGACCATGTCACCGAAGGCTCTGTGCAACCTGGCCTTGAACACTGCCATTTATCACTTCTTTGGGCAACCTATGTCAAGGCCTCATCATCCTCACAGTAAAGAACTTCTTCCTTATAACTAACCTGAACTTCCCCTATGCAAGTTTAAACCTGTTACCTGTTGTCCTATAGCTACAGTCCCTGATGACGTCCCTCTCCCACATCCTTGTAGGCCCCATTCAGATTTGGAAGGCTGCTAGGAGGTCTCCACGCAGCTTCTCTGCTCCAATCCCCTGATCATCCTTGTGGCCTCCACTGGACTTGCTTCAAAAGCTCCAAGTTGTTGTTGAGGACACCAGAAGTGCACACAGTACTCCAAGTGGGGTCTCACAAGACTGGAGTAGAGGGGCAGCTCAGGATACGGTTGGTTTCTGGGCTGTGAGTTCACACTGAAGCTGGCGCATGTAAAGTGTCTCATCAACCAACACCCCCAAGTTCTTCTCCACAGAGTTGCTCTGAATCACCTCTTGGATTGCCCTGACTCACACGCAGCACCTTGCACTTTGCATGGGGTTGGTATTGGCCCACTTCTCAAATGTGTCCAAGTTCCTCTGAATGGCATTCCTTCTCTCCAGTGTATCGACCAAACCACACAGCTTGGTGTCATCGGAAAACCTGCTGAAGGTGCACTCAATCCCACTGTCCATGTCACGAACAAAGATGATGAATGGGATCAATCTCAACACCGATCCCTGAGGGACACCACTCGTTACTGGTCTCCAGCTGGACACTGAGCCATTGAACACAGCTCTTTGCGTGCAGCCATCCAGCCAGTACTTTATCCACCAAGTGGTCCACTTATCAAATTGATGTCTCCAATTTAGTGACAAAGATGTTGTGCAGGACAGTGTTGAACGCTTTGCACATGTCCAGGTCGATGACATCAACTGCTTTGCCCCTATCCATCAGTTCCATAGCCCCATCCTAAAAGGCCACCAAATCGATTAGACAGGATTTGCTCTTTGTGAGTTGGCTGTCACCAACCACCTTGTTTTTCATGTGCCTGAGCATACCTTCCAGGAGAATCTGCTCCATGATTTTGACAGGCACAAAGGCGAGACTGACTGGGCTGTTGTTCTTCCTACTGAATGGTCTTCCTTTTTTTCCTTCTTGAACATGGGGGTTATATTTCTTTTTTTCCAGTCATTGGGAACTTCACCTGACTGCCATGATTTTTCAAATATGATGGACAGTGGCTTAGCAACATCATTCACCAGCTCCTTCAGGACCCGTGAGTGGATTTTATCAGGTCCCATGGACTTGTGTACGTTTAGGTTCACAAACCTGATGATCTCAAACCTGATCCTCTTCTACAGTGGTCCTAAGGTTTTCATTCTCACAGTCCCTGCATCTGCCTTCCAAGGCTTGAGTGGCATGGTCAGAGCACTTGCCAGTAGAGACTGAGGCAAAGAAGTCACTGAGAACCTCAGCCTTCTCCAAATCTAGGGTAGCCAGTTCTCCCATTTCCTTCCTGAGAGGGCCCACATTATCCCTAGTTTGTCTTTTGTTAGCAACATATCTATAGAAGCCTTTTCTGTTATCTCTGATATCCTTGTAAAAATTAGCTTTAGATCAGCATTAGCTTTAGGTTTTTCAGCATAATTTAAAATATAAGACAGACCTTCGGTATAAGTAACCCAGTCTATTCACCATAAATCTTCCTATGATAGGTTTTGTATTGCTTCTAGTCATGCATTTTATTTTTTTTTATGCAACACTTACTTAAACTCATTTAAGTAGTAATACAATCTTCTGATTACATCTGAAAAGCAAGCTACATGTATGCAGTAGTTTGTTGGGTTTTTGTTTTGTTGTGTCGGATTTTTATTTGTTTTAAAAAACAAATAGGACAATAAGAGAGAAGGAGCAGAATTTAGTGAATTTAGCTATCCTGGCCTACCTTCTTCTTTCCAGTCCCTGAATGCACCAGCTGAAACAGAGCTGTCTTAACATTATGCTCACAGTGTTATGGCTCAGGGTATCTGAACTGGCATATAGAGGGGCAGGGAAAAAGAGAAAAATAGTCAAATAGTTCAATTAAGGCTGTAATTATATCCCAGGAAAACGAGATACAAAACCAGACTGCTGCCAAGGTTTCCTCCAGCTGGACAGACCTGCAGAAGCTTTTTAAGCCCATTTATCCATTTCTGATTTCTATGATCATGTAAGTTAAAAAAAAATTGTCATACACATATGTAAGTACATGCAACTGCCTGGATATAGTACAGTTGAAGTATTTTTCTCTGTATATTAAAATCAGCAGTTCCATCTCTATCAGAGCTGTACAAATAAAGTTGATTCTAACATACTGCAGACATTCTGTCTGCTTTCCAGACTGAGAATTGTTACTGCTGTGCTGCAAGATAGTTGATGGCATTTGGAGTTGCTGTAGTGTTGAATGTTTCTCCTGTGATCAGCAGCTGCTGATTTAAATGAAAATCTTCAGCCATTTTCTCTCCTGTATATTTCATAGTCATCTCAAATTCATCACAGACAAATGATACCAGGTAAAAAATGGATTGAGTCTAAATGAGATTTCTATTACTTGATTTCAAGGTCATAGCACACAGGTAACATATGCTTTCAGTTACTGTAAGGGAGAGAACGTGTTGAAGACCTTTAGTTGTCTAAGTTATATCTAGTAACCATGTATACACACTCAGTTCACAATACTTGCATACTTAAATGCACGAACTGAGTTTTGTGTCTACAATGTTCAGGCCAAAAACTTCAACTTCCATCTTTCATGTGTAGGATGATTTACCTTAGCAGTTCTGACAAATGAGTGTAAGACTTAGCTAGGTGAAAGTAAGCCAGAATCAATGAGACTCTAAGGTGCTTGGCACTTGTAAAAGATTTTGAGAATTTAATTCTAAAATTTATCAGTATTAATAATTCTAATTTAATGCATTTTCCTTGTCACATACAAGTCAATTGCTAATTAAATGTTGTTGAAAAAGATGAATTACTATTTTACATACTTTAAAAGAATGTCGATAATATGTCTAAGTCTGGATGTGTAACGTAGAACAATGTGGTTCTAATCCTCCTAAATACTGTTGTTATCCAAAACAATTTTATACTGAATTAATTTCCTTGTCAAAAAAAGGAGAAGTACTGAGAAACTTAATGATCAGCATTTAACCTTCTAAGATGTATTGGTATAAAATTTATATTCAAATCACATGGAATTAGTTTGCAGAATGAATCATTTCCCTTTGGTGAAGCAGAAATGACTTCAAGAAATAGCTCGTCGCTATTCATTCATCACAAATTCATTATTTCTTTTCTCCCCTTTGCATTGTAGATATTAATGCTTAAAGCCTGTATAAATGCACGATTTACAGTTATGCTCAGCAGTAGTAGCTACCATCTCTTTTTGACTGACAATGATGAGATTTCTGTCATGCTTTGCCTCTCCTACGGTGCCAGTGATGGGATTTTTTTTTCCTGGAAATCTTATTACTGAATGTGCTGTCGTGGTCTCAGATGGAACTTTCAATCAAAAAGGCAATCAGAAGGTTATCCTTTTGTGAGTTTTCCTACAAAAGAGCTTTGCAAAACTCTACAGTATATACTATAACTCATAGTCAGAGGTGCTTGCCCTAAACACTTTTTGACTATAGACAATAATGTGATCCATATCTCACAGTGCCTTTCTTTCCTTGCTCCCAGGATTGGGATGTAGGCTAGAAATTGGGTTAGTCTAAGTTTTGAATCAGACTTTTCCATTTACACTACCATTAGATTTGGCACGGCAATTCAGAACACCACAGCACTTTGTGCAAGTGATGAGTAAGAATCTGTTTGGTTGTTATCACAATCTGTTACATAAACATGTTTGATTTCATTGAAATATTCATGACTGCTTCTTTTCTATCTTTAGATGACTTCACTGTCATTTATAGTATTACTAAAATTGATAGATAAAGTTATTTAGAGGCTTTTTAATGCAATGTAACTTAAATGAATTGGATACTTCATTAATTTCAATAAAATCTTTATAATACAAATAGAAATGCTGTTAGCATATTAGTTGTCCACAAACTACAGACATTAAAGCCAGCCATGCCACAGCTAAAGCAGAGTAAATGTTTCCATTTTGAAATACAGGCAAAATTGGGAATAATACATTAAGACATTTTTGCTTGCAGAACAAATATTACTGAGGAGCCTAAGGAGAAGGGATTGTTTTTCCTAGCAATACTGTAACAAAAAAAGTGTGAGGTTATTTTTCAGCTTGGCACAGTGAATTAGACACACATAACTCCTGTGGTCACAGGCTGCTGCATATCTAATTCTGCAAACAATGTCAAAAATTCTTTCAAATATTATCCTTTTTTATTCTGACTGTATTAAATTTATAAATAAATGATGTTGAAGGAACTATGTTCCTCAAAAAACGATGAGCTTATTCAGGCAGATTCCTTTCTGCAGTGTCCAGGTAAAACTGGAAAAAAACCAATAACGAGAAAAGTATTTATAAAAATATATTTCACAAAGTAGGAAACAATACAGGAGTTTCTCTGGATACAATACATGGAGTAAATAAACAAACAATAATATAGCTTCAAAACAAAGTAGAAAATTAAAATGATTTGCATGTAATATGTAGTTTTATTATACAATTGCTACTTCTAAATGGCAAGTTTGCATTACAAATTGAGTATGCTTGCAGCTTCTAGTGTTCTTTCTCTGTGTGTAAGAGCCCTGGTGCATCACTACGAATATTATAGAAAAGAAACTCTAATAACATAAGCAGTAAAATTATGTACACACTGGTTCCTGCTCTAATACAGTGGAGAACTATAAGCATGTTTTTTACTGTACTGTGTTATGTGTGGATTTCTAAAAGTCTATAGTTTAAATATTCACATGAACCAGTTTACTTCCAGCTGTTTGTGCTTGTATTAAAAACACCAGGAACTAGATTTATGATGAAGATATAAAACTGTCAAAAGTTTTCTGTGGGAAAGTTTTATTTCTGCTAGCATCTCTTAAAATTCAGCTACTGCAAATGGATAAGTAACTGCTTTATCTGGCAACCATTTGTCATTTTGCTTTTCAAAATGTACATGTATTAAACATTCATTATATATAGAAAAAGATCTAACAGATATAATTTAGTTTTCTTCATAATCTTACTCTATAGATTACCAGGCTTAATAAATAAAAGCAGCAATGGACATCAATAAAATATTTATTTCAAAGATTAAACAAATAAATTCAATCTTTTGCAATAAAATCAGCAATTCTTTCATATAAGTACATCCCCTTTAACAGTTGTTTTTTGTGGTTTTTTTTTTTACTTTCAGAAGACGAAACACAGAACTGAACCTTCTTCTATAAAAAGATCCTTTTTTACAGCAAGGTTTTGTAGCCCTGCCTTTCAATCTCTGCACATTAGTAGAATTTATTACCCATCACTGGAATGGATTAAGAACATGTGAATATTTTAAGGCTTGACACAATATTTAAAGATGATATTTAGTCTGTGGTTACATGGCCAATGATACTGTATGTACAATGTATGGTCACTGCACAGTAGAAGCCAGTAGGAATTTACAATGCTGTTCCTATTCAGCATTGCTTTGAAAACCAAGATATTGCTTGTAACATTTCTGTGGTGGGATCTTTGTTGGCAATGCAGAAACAAACCATTAGCTTTACACATACTGGCAGGAGCTACTGTTCAACAGCAAAATCCCTGCAAGTCAATTTTCTAAGAAAGCACCGATTGCTTTTTGTTCTTTTCAATTCACTGAAGATAATCAAAGATCAAAATCCCCATATTTAGAGTGGTCAAGTGAATATCAAATATCCAAAGACTTATAGACACTCCACATACTTTACTTCACACTCCACAAGACTTAACCTCCTAACATATACTTTTTTTTTGGTTCAACATTACAATGTAGTTGATTTTATAGATGATTGGCGCTAAACTTGCCTCTAAAACAAAAAGCCACATTAGTTTTAACTAACAGCAGTGGCTCTAGAATATTACATGATCATTAAGTCAACAGTGAAGAAGTTTGCTATCCCCTGTCAAGTTTCTTTGTCACTTTCTCCAACTGAGTAAAGTTCTCCAAGTCTTTTAAAGCGAGGACCCCATTCACTGAGGTAGTCAAAATTCTGATCTGAGTCTGATGTAGAGGACTCCAATGAGCTAAGGGAACCGGCCGCTGACCCTCTTCCTTCATAGCCATAAATCTGGATAGAGTCATATGGTGGAGCTGTGGGATCATTATCGGCTTCATGAAGCCTTACATTAATAAATTCATCCACATCAACACCATTAGGAACAGGTGCAAGACCCTGCCTGGGCATAAACTGAAGATCAGGCTTAATATCCTTACGAGGCAAAAATCCATTAATTCCATCCGGATTTTGCAAAGTTGCAATGTCAAAAGCCTCTGTATCTTCTTCTCCACCTCCTTCATCATCATAGCGAATAATATTTTCCCTCACATCTTCGTCATCTTTAATGATTAGAGGCTCATTCTTATGTCTTCTTAGTGTTACAAACAGCACTACAATGACTGCAAAAAGAGCATCACAGTCTGGTTAGGAAAAAAATCCAGTCAAAGCACTACATGTTAAGCACAGTTATGGAAGGTGATAGGTTGCTTTTTGTGAAAATAAAAGTCATAAAGGCATTGAAAAGCTGAAAAACCTATAACCTCACCCCTATTTGAGTGATGAAAATTTTATCAGAAGCTCTGGTTAGTTCTCTAGTTTTATCTTACAAGTTTACATCTGAAGTTCAATTTTATGTAAGAGGTAAGATTTCACATACTTCCATTTTTGAGCCTTGAATTTAGACAACAATTTTTCCCTTTGGAAAAGTTACAAACCTAGGTGAAGTAAAGCTATCATCATTCACTGAACATAGTCTATAACGATCTACTTTATGGATGGAGTTTTCCAAAATCAGAGGGTGTTTTTCCGAAAGCATAGCCTTGATGACAGCAGGAAATCAGTGTCTTTTTTTTACACGTTCCAACAGACTAACATTATTTAACTGAAAAGAGAATAAGACAGTAAGGGAGAAAGAAAGAGCCTAAATACATCAGTTTCAGAATCATGGACAGATGCATAAAAATCTCTGAATTGGTTACACTATTGTTTTTGCAGCTTTATGCTGAAATCTCAGTTACTGATGTAAATCTCAGCTACAAAGTGAAGCTGCAAAGCATAGAATAGGTCTCTTCCTTCACTGTTCTCTCCCCCACTGGATGTTGTATACAGATTTTATATGTTTTATTGAAATATACAGTGTTCCTTATATTGTAAAACTGTAATGTCTCTTATACCACTGCAATCCAGAATAAACTCATACACGTCTTAGAATATACAAAAAATATATTTTCCATCAGATATCCAATTGGATTGTCTATTATGTAGCTTGTGTATAATACTACTTGAGATTGGTACTTTGCTTTATAGGCTTTTGTTCCATTCTTAGCACAACAGAGATGCAGTTCTGACATTAGACTCTATGTCCTTGTACGTGCCATCTTTGCTTACTTCCAGCCACCCAGGAATCAGAAACATTTGGAACACCAGGCTGTGAAATGGATACATACCTAGCAGCAGAATGATGCATGCTAATATTGCAATTAGGGCTCCCATACTTAGTCCTATGGGAAGTACGTATGCTTCAACATTACAGGACTGGACAATACCATCACTGCTGCAACCACAAACTCGAATGGTGAGAGTACTAGTGCTGCTCATGGGAGGATTCCCAGTATCACTGATTATGATTGGCAGTAGATATACTTCTTGCTTCTGCCGGCTGAATCCACTGTGTTTTGCCATTATGCTGAGAGTATTATCTGTAAAACGGAAAATTTGCATTGTTTCACCACACAGAATAATTGATAAACCCATCACTTTTTCTTGATGAATTCCGAAAACATATACACAAATTCACTTTGTTATGCTCATTATACCAGCAGCATGTGACATATCCTTGCCCTTTCTGTCTGGCTGCCCATGTCCCAGATGAATGCGTGCACCATATGTGTTTTCTTGTGTCCTGTGGTAACCCCACACTTTCTTCACTGTATGCATCCTTATAGATGTCCTCCCATCATGATTCATCACTGTTTCAAATCACAGAGTCGTAAAAACTCAACCAGTACAACAAAGACAGAAATTAAATGTTAACATAACCCAAATCTAATAAAGCATATTGATCATTTTAAACAAATGTTCCATCAATTATAAATACAAACCGCACAAGATTTTGGCCTACTATATTCTTTTTAATAATAAGCAATAGAAAGACAAACAAATGAAAAATTGAATGAGTTAGAAGTTGTAGGCCTAATTTTTGGTGATCAACATTTATCGGGCCTCAATGACAAAAATACAACAAACTAAACCAGACCAAATGTATGTCCTCTGAAGGCAGTGAGCAGAAATGAGTATAGGACATTCTTACCTCTGCACGTGCATGCAGGTACAGAGTTTTACAAAGGCATCTGACTATACAGCCTCCTACCCAGACATAAAGTTACACAGTTGAACCTCTTCCACTCGTTTAGATTGCAGTTCACCATCATAATGATTACAAGTTGATTTTACTTAGAGTAATCATATGGATTCTACTGTGTACAATTGTAAGAATTACAGATTCCAGATATTTAACATCATACTACTGTCAACTGTTAATGATCCTGTGTGTGCCACAATGCTCAGGTATAAATCATGATTAGTGATCATGTCAAATATGCAAAACATTTTAATTTATTTACATACTTAAATATTCCCTTTAGCTTTTACCTGCTTTATTCTGTGGAATAAAAAAAGAGATTAATTCAGTT
Organism: Melopsittacus undulatus; assembly: GCF_012275295.1. Taxonomy (NCBI): domain Eukaryota; kingdom Metazoa; phylum Chordata; class Aves; order Psittaciformes; family Psittaculidae; genus Melopsittacus; species Melopsittacus undulatus. The sequence goes on along the minus strand of NC_047557.1, from coordinate 94,761,706 downwards.
TTATGATTTATATGCTAAAGGAGTCCATGTTGACTTGTACTAGTTCATTTTTTATGTTCTTTCATCAAAAATAACACCACAAATTAATGCAAAGATTCTGACGCAGGCAGAATAGGAACCCGTGTGTGTGTTACTGAGGGATCCGATGACAGTTTAAGAATCAAGCTGCATATCATATTTGAGAAAAGGAGATTGTCGTTCCTTTCATTAATATCTCTTCTCCTGTGCTACCAAAGTTAATTCTCCGAAGGTACCATGAGCAAAAGTAAGCCTGTTGGTATTTTATGCAATAAAATGGGCACATGGAATCACTAAATGCCATTCCAGGGAGGGAAAGAAATTACTGAGAATTATATGGCAGGCATAAGGGAGAGAAGACTTGGAAGGCAGGCAGAGTTCATGTGACAAATGCAACAAAGACCCTATTCTGGAGCTTAAACTCAAAAAAGCCAGAAGTGCCTCATAACGTGTATGCGGACACACAGAATAACTCAAAGAAAGCTTTGTATCTACATTGATCTTGGTAATGGTCACTCACTTGAAAACATGAAACAGTTTAGAAACATTTAATTTGTACTAACTGTGATCACCAGGAACATCTCTGACAGCCCATGGTGTTTGTGCAGCATTTATCACTGCCCCAACATAAAAGACACATGTATGCTCAAAATAGTTGGCATTCTATGAAGTACAAAAGCCAGGGAAAGATGCAGAGCAGGAAGAAGGGAAAAACATTTATGAAGCAAATACTTTAAAGGCGCTTTTCACACGCAAAAATAAATCAATTTTAAATGCAGTATTTTATGTCTTTCTTAGTAAAAAGGCAAATTAGTAAGGAATAAAGGTAGTTATAGAATATAACGGAATATACAGAATGAAGCATTACTGAACTTTACCATGTCCTGAGTCTGTGTCAAGATATCAATCAGTCGATAACTCCTACAACTAATTCATTACTGCCATAAAACAGAAGGTGAAGAAAGACTATTAAGGCATTTAAGGACAATTGTTAGCTACAAGGGTAGTTGTCTCACACAAGAGAAAGTAAGCAAGCTTGTTTTCTCATTCAGTGACTAAGAAACTGAACTTCAGGTAGGCTCCTTCTGAAGTTTGGGGTCCGATTTTGCATTCCATGGTGGCATCACCTAGCTATAATTCTTACACAGCCTAGAGAGGTTCTTACTATAATTTATATTGCAGATTATGTAATCATTTCAACATTTTTTTTCACAGCATTTAGAGTATATAGCACATGAAGATCAACCTAAAATTAACTACTTTATAAAGCAGTATAAATATGGTCACTTTGTAATACCTTTGCAGAACAAAAAAGGATTCCTAATGATTTTTTTTTTGAGGAGTTTTTATCTATTCAAGTTGGAAACAGTCACATCAAAACTGATGGCACCTTGGAGCTAAATAAATAGTCTAGTCCTTCCCTGTGCCCTTTTTAAAATTAAAGGAAGCAGATGTGTTTACTGAAGATAAAGTTCAGGTGTAAGTTCTTAAGAATTCTGACAACTCAAATAGGACCAAACTCCTTGACAACACCCAGTCATATGTGCTACTGTGATGCAGTGGAAAAAGTCAAGTATGTTTTAAGTTAACAACTAGCACATATTTAGAATTAAGAAAAAACTGCACTCCTTCTTGGCTGAATGTGTCAGAGATTTAAGCACATGTATGCAAGTTAAACCACTTCCAGTGTCACACTTGCTTTCTAGCTGAGCTGGAAGGAACAAAAAGAAAGGTTATGTTAGTAAAATTTTATTGTAGCTAAGTTTTCCTAAATATTGGTGTAAACTTTGGTAAAGTAAAAGTGACCATCACACCTACTGGAATGTCCAAATGTACATTTTTTTATCTGATAGCATTTTTTTTCCTCCTCTGCACCTCTGCCCCCCCTCATTTTCAAATAAAGAAAAATAAATTTATCTTTTGGTTATCATTTGACTTTCTTCTGCAAAATTAAAAATATCTCAGCATAAGATGCATCCTTAATCCTTTTGCTTCAACCTTTCAACGGAGAAAAAAAAACCTATGTGGGGCTCAATTTCCATCTCTTTCTTTGAGACAAATCCTACTCAGAAGTGTCACATCTGTAGTCATATATTCAGAACTCTAGAGACTTTTACAATTATATTACATATTGACTTGTGCTCTAGAAATTTGAATTGATACAGCCTGTACCTTCCTGTAAGCTTGGTACAGTCCTTCTCTGTCCCAGCTGGAGGAAAGGATTGATATGCTGAGCCCCAGCATCCCTGCTCTTTAGAGATATGCAAGAGACAAAGCACCTGCTTTAGGAAGAAATTAAAAAAAAAAAAAAGCTGCTCTTGCTGGGGAATAGCTTCAGATCCTCCCACCCTTCTGACACGCTCACTGCTGCTCTGCCTAGTTCAGAAAATTCTAGTAAGCCAGAATCAGAGTACAACAAAATAGAAAAGGAAGAGTATTATAAAGAGACAAATAGAAGAGGGCAGAAACAACAAAAGGAAGGAGGAGAAATGGAGATATAAGTTGCTCATTTCTGTCAATCAGTGAAGCTATGCTGAGTATAAAAAAGTAGCTGGTACCAGTAATGGTTATTAATTCAAGTTCAAAAGAAATGAGCTAAAGTAAAAGATACATAAGATATCTGGGACATTTACTTGAACTATTTAAGTGTAAACAAAGCTGTAATGGCAGAACATTCATTACTATGTAAGAAGAGATGCAAGACAAGGAGAGAAGAGAGTAACCTTTCCTTTTTTTTGACAGATATTTTTACAGATATTTTCTTCTTTTTTCCCCAAAAACTGCTGTGTTAGACTTCAGTTGAATTTGTTGTGCCCAGAAAGAAACTGTCAATCAGAAGTAGTCATTAGCAAAAGCAAAATGAAATGACCAAATTGTTTTGCCAATGGATGGCAAGTATTCAGTTTTGCCTTGGAAACACTGTTCAACAACAAAGTCCTCCCCTTTCTTTGGTATGTCCTAAAATAAATATAGCTTGGTGGGGATGTGACTCTTGAGTGAAGAACAGTGACTCTCTCATTGATGTTTTAGTTGTTTCCTAGGACGTGAAAATAAATCCTAGCAGCTGATTAGCAATAAACTCAAGTTACCTGATTTTCTTTCTTCTCTCTGTGGACTTCCCCCTACCCCATAGCTGACAAAACAGCAGGAATCTTCTCCAGGAACAACCTACAGCACTGCTGCATGAATTAACTTGGCAGCAGGTGCTCAGCAGGAGAGGGGACAATCACTTTTCACTCATCTTTCCAATTAACCCACTGATCCTTCATTATAGCGCTGTTCAGGTTATTTATTTTTTCATGTTTCTTTTGGTAAAACAAGGAAAATTACATGCAAAAAAAATAACTTCTCTCTGCTCATAAAGCTATGAGGAAACCTGCCACAGGCAAGTTTTATATACTTATATATATATAAGTATATATATATGTATATATATATTAGTCAGTGAGGTATATTCTATTCATCAGGAGGTCCTTTGACATTCTCAGTCAAAATGAGCCTACCTGAATTCTGGACCCTTCTATGTGGGGAAGGGATTAAAGAAGTCCACTGAAATGCCATAGTCCTATGAAATGCCATTTAACTGATGATTAATTAAATGCCATTGAACTACTGATGGTAGTCCAGTACTAACTGGACCAGCAGCTGTATTGTGTCCTGTGGGCTTAAGGAATAGTGTCACATAAGTGATCTTAATAATTGTAGCTCATCACAGATTTTTGCATCAGTGTAGGGTCAGAGTAACACAGCTCCAGGAATATATAATTACAGTTTAGACCTGGAGCTCATTTTTACCCTTTTAAAACATAAAAACAGATCAGTCATTTAGATCACAGGACGACTCTCAGTTTCTGACGTTTACAAGCAGATCTGCAAAACAACCATGAAAGAGACTGTTATAGGAATATCTCCTTCACTTCTGGAACAAAGTAGGATAATGCACAAGGTCTTTACAAGATGCTCAATGTGACTTCTAGACAAAAGTAGTTTGAATAACCACAACCAAGGACATGCTTACCGCAGGGCCAGCTGTTTCCTGCAGATTGCTAACAGTTCTCAAGACCCCCTAGTCTCTTTTGAGGTTCTTGGATGGAAGATTTTGAAAAAAAAAAGTAAATTTAATACAAAGCAACTTTTGGATTTTGTGGACATGAATGACTTTAATGATATCAGCATCAGTCTGGATATGAAATTAGCAGGCAGGGGTCAACTTCTTCACCTTCCCCTTTGTACAATAATGCATGTTGCAATTTTAAGTCAGACAATAAAATGAAATGACAAAAGTAAAACCCAGAAGCAGTCAGTTTACATCCAAGTGTCGTTTTCTCTGCACACTTTATTGCGTTTCTTTAATTCCCTCATGTTCTTTAATATTTTGAGATCAATGGACTTCCCTGCTGTGTAACCTTAAACCTACATAGCTCTTTTGCTGTCTTTCTTTTTCTATCCTTTTTATAATGTTCTCAGAAAGATCAAATCATTAATGGTATTAAGGACTTTGTGGTGGAAATTGTTATCTATGCTGGATGTACTTACTATGTGAAGAAAGAATTTTAATTGGAAACTTTGCAGTTGGAAACATTAGAATGACAGAAATATATATTTATTCATGTTTACTAAAGATATCTTTTCATACACAGTTCTTAGTCTAAAACAGATTCTCTGTAATACCGGGTCGTCTGGCACAAATAGAAGACCAGCAAGAATGTCCTTACTGTGATACTCCCTGCTTTTTTTGATAACAACAAGACAAGGACAGCTTATTCATTTCATTTCTTAGTTCACAAATGGCATCTATTCTTACATGAAAACTTGAAATAACTGAGTAATTAAGATATCCTCATCAAGACTTCAATAGAAACAACCAAAGTCCAAGCAGGAAAAACAAAACATATGACATTCTGGGAAATGTCAGCTATATAATATTTAGCAGTCATCTGCAAATGCATTAGAAAAGAACATTCTGGAGAATGTTAAGACAGCATTTCAGCTCTTTGCATAACTATGAATTCATGTACATGCTTCCTGTAATACTTACTATTCAATACTGGAGGCCTTGCAACATTGAACACAGATTTTCAAAAGATCTGCAGTAATACTGGTATTTTTCATTTTCTTCAAAATCCAAACCTAACAACAGAGAAATAGTGGACTATAGGGAAGTTTGCAATCCCTATTTTAGAGACTAATAAAGTTGTCCAAGATACGGACAACTCTATATACTCTCCTGAGCTATAAACAATACCTTAATCATTATTCTTTGCATATTTTCTCATAATACACACCCTTCTATGAAAGAATTTACAAATAGCACATATTTAGATTGCTAGTGTCATACTGCAGAAACAAGACCAATCAATGTAGCACAACAATTCACTGTTCAGAGCCCCACATCTGATATGTCTCTGTCAACTGAACTGTTTTGAAATCTTTTTTTTTTATTCTCAGAAAAGCAGTGTGAAAGGATGTTCATAACCTCCTTCCTGCTTTCTGAGCTAGTACAAAAACCAGAAGTGGTAATTTAAATAAACCATACTCCCACCAGTGTTCACCGTGTGAAAGAACAATATTCATAGATGGGCCCTGAACTGAAAAATGGATTTGTATGGTTCAGACTGCGCTTAAGTCCAAGTTAGAAGCCTCAGTGTCTTGCTTCCATGAGAATGGCATTAAATGCTTTAAGAGATACACCTGCGTTAATGTAATACAGGGTTGCTTTTTTTGTTTCTGCCACAGGCTGTAAGACATTTTGAAGGAAAACATGACTAAAAGCAAACAATTTTGAGTTTGCATGTTATAAATCTGCCAATCATTAGGAAATGAAAAACAATCTATTTTTTCATAAGTATTAGTATAATAATTTTGCTTCATGAATAAACTTAGCATGTCATTTTTATTTCCATTTGCATGGGATCTCATAAATGTGTATATGCTAATATATGCACAACTATGTCATGTGCAGTATTATATACATACTCTAGTTTGCCCTTGATAACTATCTCAAACAAAATCCTGTTAAGAGCAGTTTGCAAGAAAGATGACCCTTTGCCTAATCTGTATGGTAAAGGCATAACTGTTCTATTCAAGTAGAAGGCTTATAAAATAATCTGAAAATAAAAGAGGCCACTTTTATAGTATATTTTGCCTGATTTATGATAGTCAAACCATATGGGCACTGAAGCATTCACAGGTATTTCAAACTGACCTGCTTTTCGTGAATGTCAAAAATTTGTGATGTCTTCAAAAAAGCAGATTGATGACTGCTATCAAATTTGATAGCACACATCAGGTTCAAAAAGAAAAAAAATTCTATGCTATAAAAATTCAGCTGACTGATCAAACTGTCTCTCCTGCACCATAATAAGTCACATGCCATACTGACATATATAATGGCAATTCACAAAATGTTCCTATGACACATTAGCAAACACTCAAATGAATTTTTATCTTTCTTGATACCAGGACTTTCTGGAATCCCTTAAAATACCAATAATAATAATACAGGAAAACAAGTATTTCATAGGAGAAAATATGAGAAGAATTGCAAAATGTCACATATTTTTTACCATGATTGTTTTTTTTTCTTTGCCAATATGCCTAAATAATAGCTTATGCTTGAATTGAACTGCTGAATTAACCAATCAATATAAAACTAAACACATTTCCAGGTCATGTATTCCTTTGCAGAAATAAAATGTGCTGCTGGGAATTTTGAATCATGAGCAAAGTAATATTTAATCATGCATAAGAATACATCATTCTCATATGTTAAAATTTCTTGGAAAGTGAAATAATCATGTTAATACTACTCTGATGCAGAACTTGTAGTAAATAAATTCTTGATGGAATAAAAAACCCCAGACAAATTAACTGCCAAGTATGGTATAAGAATTTCCTCCTACCTTTTTCCTTTGAAAATTGTGAACTTTAGATAATAGTCTGTATAATTTCTAGTTCTATTCCTTTGGAAAAGTCTGAACTTTAGATAATTGTCTCTTAAGTATTCTAAAACTTTCCTTTGACCTTTAGTCCAGCAGAGCTGTAATCAAACATATCTATATGGTCACTTACAATCCAGCACCAACTCTTACATTTTGTACCTGCGTTTTTTAACCCACCCAAAGAAGGGCAGAAAAGCCCTGCTGAAAAAATGATGATGTAGAGCTTGTACTGAGTCTGAAACAATGCTAGTTTTATTGTTAACAGGATGAAGAAATAATTAGGATATTAATTACCTCTCTGCATTTTTAATTTACAGATGCTTCAGGCAAGTCAAACCAGGAACCTGGTCTCTGGGTCTGTTACACAGTTTCCACAGTTGTTTGAACTGTACCCAACAGACCTGATTTTAGTCTCACCCACTCTGCTGTTATGCCCGTTTATCTTTTCTGAATCCCCTGATACCATTATGATTGACACTCCCATAATCTGAAGTAAATTAAGGCCAGTGAAGATGTAAGATATGCTAAAACAGCACTGGCTTTTGCCTCTCATTTTTCTGTTCTGTATTCAATAAACCATCCAAAAACTTGTTTACTAATAATCACATTGCTTTGACATGCTTTACTTTATTCGGATCACATCACTACATGGCATGTGCATTGATTGTTACATCTGTAAAGTGTAAGAATTAATGCAGGTTGCCAAGCTCTAGTTTAGAAAGAGAGATGAAATGGCTGTCAAATGTGCTTAGCATTAAAAATACATTATTAACACAGCAATTTGAATAGACTGATGGATCATTTTTGAAATCTACATATTCTAGATAATTCTATTATCTTGTTATTTTAACCAAAAAGTTTCAGGAATATTATGCTTTATAATGCTTTGATAAAATAGTGGCTATATTTTGCATTTGAACCAAGAACTTCCCATTGCCATGTTACTAGATTCCAACAAAATACTGCAAAGTTAAATAAACACCCAGCCCAGAATATTCCAAAACTTTGACATCTGTACTTCTTTTTAGGGATAATGGATTCTTACTCTTATTTTTTTCTGTGAATGTGTACATATAAGTGCACTCTAGGAGGAGAAAAAAATGAAAGATAGGTAACTAAGCACCTTAGGTCACTGTGAGATTTACAGATTTACACATTACATTGATTTGGGGTTCTCTTATGTCTCTTATGCTAAATCTCAAACAGATTCAATTAAATTTATAGTATGCTTGGTAGGTGATGGAAAAGTTCTAAGAGTTCATCCTATGTTCTTCACCTTCACTTCAAACACATCCTTCAATTCTTATTTCAGGGACTTACTGCTAGGGTCTGGAAAGCTGAGTCTATGAAGACGCTCACAGATGTTTGAATTGGATCTTTCTTTCTATCATGTAAACTATGAATACTATAGTAAGAAAAATAAAACTTAAGCAGGAACTTACTGTTTTTAAATGTGATGTGTTCTTGGCATTTAAGAGAGCTTTGCACTAAGCAAATTCACATCCAGTTTTCCATGCTACAATAATAGCCATTCCTGTTCCCATACTCTATGGAACATATGCATTCACATGACAAGAATTTAAAACAACTTACCAGTAGAGTATATAACAGTCCTTTAAAACTGAATCTGGAATTGGACACATCAACCACTTTTAAGTTTTGTTGTAACAGTTACAGAACCAAATTCAAGACATAACAATGTATTTCTATTATGCTATTACTTTTTTTTTATAATGTTCACCTTGAAATACAGTGGCATAAAGCCACCACCAGGCTATAAATAAAACAGCCAGCATTTATCGGAATGCTGCCTATTTGTACTGGTGTTATAAAGGTCTTGTCAGCACTTCCACTACAAAATGCCAGTTTTCAGGGGTTTATAAATCTGACATAACAACTTACTATGAGAAGAAATTTAGCATATGTACTATCTGCCAAAAAGCACTGAAAGTTAAAAAACAATTTACGTTGGCTGAGGCATTTTAAGTCATAAAATAAATTAAAAAAAAGAAATAAAATTATTCAACATTTTCTTGAGCTGGTGCCACTTAAGAAAAAACCATGTCTTTGATTTTAAAAAGTACCAGATCCTGCAGATCTAATGTACACAGAATTCCTTTTAACTTCACTGAGAATAATTTCTGTGAGAGAACTGAAAGGAGTGCCATTATACATCTTTGTAAATGTCATTGAGAGTTATATTAGCTTTTTGTAATTTGAAAGACTGAAATGCTATGGTATAAGATTGCCCCTGGGCACACAGGCAGCATGATAATGACTTTTTGAAGACATTCAGATATGCAGATTATGTATAACAATAACAATTTGTTATCATCAGGCCATTAATAGCAGTAATTTATACCTCTGTCTTACACCCAAAGTATACACATAATGTCTTGTTATATTCGCACCTCTCAATGAGGACATGTCTCCTATGGTGAAGACTAACACTCATTTGAAATGCACGGAACAGCAAAATTCATCCACAGAATTTCAGGAAGTGGAAAAAATCCAATTACCTGTTTATAGAGTGGAATAGATAGTCTAATGTTTTCAAATGAAATATTCCAGACACTCTTGGGAACATTTCTGCAAACCATGCAAACATTATGTAGCCAACCCAGATTCCTGAGAATGAAATCAGAGCCACAGGAACACATGTGCACATGTATTTAAATTTCAAGACCAGGACATACTTCAAGATGCTTACTTTGCTATATACGTTGCATAACACAACACAGAGCTTGGAAAAAAGAAAGAGCCAGGGAAAGATGTCAGCATTTGAATTCTGTTGCACTGCTGAAGTAATACTACAAAGTCAGTGATTATATTGGTAAATATCTACAAACTATAGCATGAGTTGATAAGGTGTTCTAGATTTTTCATCGAATCACAGAATGGTTGAGAGTGGAAAGGACCTTTGGAGGTCATCTGGTCTACTCCCCTGCTCAAGCACAGCTACCTAGAGCTCACGAATGTGTCCAGGCAGCTTTTGATTATCTCCAAGGAGGGAGATTCTGCAAATAGTAAAACATTTGTTAGTCGCAAACGAAATACGCTTTTGACAAAATGAAAGTCATCTTATTCATCCTCTTTGTATCAAGTGGAAAACTTATAAGGCACAAATATATAATGCATCTCTATGCTAAAACAAAACAACTTCCATATCAAGGTAAAATTGTTTCCTGTTGTCTTCAAATTCATGATGAAGAGTCTGACAAAGTACGAACGATGTTCATAGGCAGAAGCTGCAATAAAAATATGAAGCAGGATCAAGTATTACAAGACAATTCTACTGGCAAAGAAGAATACATCTTAACGTGCCAAAACCTCTCCATGATCAAGAAAAAGTACTTCAAAAGAAAAAAAAAGAACAGATACCTTGAGGAAGATACTAAGGAAAAAAAATTAAGAAAATGAATTTTAGTCTAGAAAAACATAAGCTCTTTATACATAATTTTGAGGCAAGTGGTTCTGACAGATAGACGGCATTAGAACTCTCAAATTTTTAGCAAATATTTCTTTTTTTCTTGCGTGTTAGCAGAAGACAAGCACAAAGTAAGATTAAGTTGATTTGTTACAAAAAAAATATTTTTCTCATTTAAAAACAAAAAAACTGTAGTACACAGAGGGAAGTTTTAATGTTATAGGATAGATAAAGTTGATGGAGAAGGAGATGTACAGTGCAGAATCGAGGTCGAACTACCTTCATCTTTATTTAATATTCTGGCTTCTCTCAAAGATACAATAATGCTTTAGCTACAGCTGTCATTAGACAGGGTTCCACTATTTCCTTCCCTGAGCAGCCGAATAACTTGAACATGTTTTCTAACTAGGAGTTTCAGAAGAATATGAAGGGACGCCATAAAGCACTCTTGAAAATTAGTCTTTACCAACCCATAGGGAGCTGCTAATAGGTGCCATTATGTCATATGTGATTGTGACATAAATGTTTTAAAAGAATGTCTGCAGTGTATGCATCGCACAATGACAGGTAGAGTGATTAAATGACTTGTCCAAAATCTAACAGGAAACCTGTAACCAAGCTATACAAAAGTATTCTGAACTATTCTGAACTCGATTAGTTCCTTAACCAAAACTCGTGCAGACTACTCTTAGATCACAAGTTCTTAATCTCTATTAGGGTGAAAACTGTATAATTTACAGAAGGATTATATAATAGATGAAAATGTTATAGAAAGTGACATGACAGAGTTAAGCAAGGTTGGGGATTGATAGGTTCAAAAAGGTTACATGAAACATTTTTATCTTATTTCTTATTATTGCCTATAACCTACATTTTAGCTTTAAATTTAGGTTAGTCTGAGTGAAAGTTTCCTAGCAAAACACAAACCAACCCCAAAAGTTCTGTTTTTCTGAAAGCAATATGAAACTACTATGTCATTTATTACATTCTAAAAAGTAAAGAGAATAAAATGTCAGTGATCGGGTTCAAGACAGTCCATCGTTTTGCAGAGCACAGCAGAGCTCTTTCATCAACATTCAGTGATTATGATTGAAGCTTCTTTTAAAGTTTATGACTGCAATACCTAACTCCATTCAAACCTGCACTTGATAAGACTTTATTCCTGACTTATAGGATCAGATTCAGTAAACAAAAATTAGTATAGTGTTACAGTTACCGCTGACGAATGTACATAGCCCTTAGCCTACAGCAAAAATGAAGTTTGGTTACTTGAGCCCACAGTTTAGGCCAAACTGGGGTGATTTGACTTTGCTATCTTAATATGGGCAGACAGCTACCTCTGCTTTTCTGATTCACTGTGTGTCCATCCATGTTACCTTCGAGGACTGTGCTAGCTCTCCCTCTTCAACACCATCAGGCAGACATCTGGTCCTTTTCTTGAAGTTCTTCTATTTATCTCTGCCTAACAAGCTGGCTTATTATCTCACTTCAAACAGGGGCCCATCTTCACTCCCTCTATAATCAGCACTGATTACTAAGTATGCATATCCTATAATTTTAGGATATACAAACTCTCTCTGGACTAGACAGGTCAACTTATGCATTTCATTTACTTTCTGCACTTGGCTCAGTATGCAAGATCTTTGTATTCAGTAAAATAATGTACTTTTTCTTTTCTGCCCTCTGAATGGACTGCCTTCTAGGCATATTTATTATACAAATACTAAATACTAATAATTACATAAATATACAAGTCATTACTGGATGCTTGCCAAATAGAATAGATCCTAATTAGATAGAATTAACTAAAGAACAACAAAGTGACTCATTTTACAACACCAACACCCATGCAAATTACAAAATCAGAAGTTGATTTTGTAGGGAAAATATCCTAAGAAGTGGTACAAAACACCCCATCCATCTGAATTCAAATTTTGTCTTCCCTGTTCTTCAAAGCTTGATGTGAGAAGCTCTGGTCAAAATGAATACAAAAATCATATTTCCTTCAGGGTATCACTGCTGTACCTGCTCTTGCCAGAGAAAAGCATTCTTGAACAGTCATGTTCTTAAAAGTATTAAGGAGGAAATGAAATGGTATGGAATAAATGTGACCACAGGAGAATGTACAGACATAGAGTTCATATAACCATCAATGTAATGGCCACCTCCTTAATTACTTTCTTTACTGTACACCACTTGGGTAACTGGTTCAAAACAAGATGCAAATTGGAACATGGTCTTTGTCTTTTTAATTCACATTATAATGTCAGTTGTATAATAGTTTATCAGACAAGCCTTGAGGCTAAGTGTGAAAAATTAATACCTTCTGTTTTAATAGAGGAACCATGTGCAAATAGGCTGTATATTTTATATCTGTTATAATGACAAAAGCAGATTTTTACTAACCAAAGGAAAAATTAACAGCTAATATGTGATGATTCCTGCTTATATAATTTTCATTTTTAGCCTGTTGAGTTCCTTCTGCTATCAGAAGTTAGTGCTCTAATCTTTGCTACAACTGAAACTTTAAAATGGGACTTCTATTTAGTTTCTCATTAATTGACAAAATAAAAGTACAATTATAGCATCTAAGAAACTGGTATTCCTCCTCTAAAGCCTGTATTTAGAGCATGATAAGACAAAGAAACATTCCATAATGAAAGCAACCAATAAATTTACAGGGTTCAAAAAGAAAGGGAGAAAACTAGTCTTGTGCTGTAATTACTGAAGAGGTAATTAGAGAGAAAATCCAAATATTCAGACCAAAACCTAACAATGAGGTGAAAACAGAGGGTAACTTCCTGAGATGCAATATGTCTTTATCAGGTAATAGACTGAGATGGTAAAGAGTTAGAGGCCCTGCCAGAACCTTCAGCTCTAGGACATTATTCCTCCTACTCAGTGAATTAGACCCATTGACAAGAAATCAGATATACTGGGGGTATTGATATACTGGGGGTCTTGTCCATGAACACTTCCATAATGGGAATTGTGTCTTGCAGAAAACCTGGAGGGGTTAGATCCATCCATTCCATCATTTGCTGACCAAATTATTTTTCTTTTTTTTCCAAAAACTTTTATCCTTTACTTAGTCTTTTAAAGTCTTGTCAGTGTTGCTCTTTTTTCTTTAATTTTATTATAAAAGTAAAGAATCTGGAAAAAGAGAGATAAGTATGTTACACTATCTGAGCATGATGAAGCTCCTACAGCAGGAAAATTCACAGCTGTCCAATCCATCTCATCATGAATAAGCACTGTTGTACATATGGTGCACAACACTGACCTCAGATCTTTTTCACTCAGATTGCATCTGGTTCTTAATTAGTTTGATTTATAAAATTAAACATAATTGACGCCTTGGCAACACGATTCTGCTAGCAGCAAAAATAATAAATTAAGAATGAGTGAAATAAAAGTCTCTTTTGTCATGTATGCTTAATGGCATGCCGCATATATACAGTATTATCCTGTATTTTATCACTGTCATTTAATGTCATTTTGGGCTGGGTCATGTTTACTTAAGTGTCTTGAAACAGCAATGTATTTGTGATTGATTCATGTGATTGAAAAAAAAAGGAACTCTACGCAAGGATGTGATGCTGTGGAAATTAGTCTAATTTTCCAATGTGCATATGCAACTCTCAGTTGTCTGAAAGTCTACTTTTGTGAGGCTTGGAAAGAAGCTGTCATCACAGAGCTAAGCTAAAACAGGAGTGAAAGGTTAAAAGCATTTGGAACAGGAGTGCTCTCAGAGAAACATTTTGTCAGCTACAAAACTATAAAAAGTACAGACGTGCTGGGGAACACAGCAGAGTTGAAGAAGAGCCTAAAGATGCCTAAAGAGGACAATCAGCTTACCAGATGGCCCCCTCCTTGCTGGTTCATTCATCAGGTTGGCCTGTCCAGTCGAATGAAGACTTGATGGATCACATCTGGCTTAGGGCGGAGGAGAGAGAGAATCTGGAGCCCTGTATCCCGAATACAGGAGAGGAGTGAGTAAGGTTTCAGATTGGTAGAATAGACAGAATGGTCAGTGTGGAGGAGCTTGATAGAGGAGTTAGCCCTTGAAGTGCTGATTCTATTTTTCTGACATTCAGTTTCAGCTAGAGGAGCTATGTGCACCAAGAAGTATTCATCTCTTTAGCCCATCAAAGTGGTGAAAAGCACATAACTATTGTAAAGATGTAGAACATCCAGATAGGGCTTAAAAGTATGCTTGTAGAGGAACTACCTTCTTTGTAGTTCTAATTAGAAGGGAGCCCAGAAAGAGCAGTGATCTGCATGCAAGAAGAAAGATGGGAAAGACAGCAGAAGCAGGTGTCAGTGAAGGAAGCGGCACACAACGAACTGGAGTGGAAAAATGCTGATCTCCCATCTACATTAATGTAACCTTCCCTTCAGAAAATAACATCATGTCCATCTATGCCAAGGAAGCTGTTTTAAATCACACTTGATATTCAATATCAAGGAAAAACAGAACATTGGGGAATAACAGAACATAGTCAATAGTGATGATAGTAAAGAAAGAAGGGGGAAAGAAAGCAAAAAGCTATCAGTCATGAAAGGCGTATACTGAGAATATTTTCACTGACATTCTCAGGCTAGATGGCACTAACACTACTATAACTATGGAAAAGTGTAACCTTGCTAGGACAGCAAAATGGCATAGTAGAAAGGAGTTGAATATATTACTTCAACTGCAATGTGAAATCTTACAGTGCTTGGAAAGACAGAACTCTGGAGCACTACTGGAATGCATTGGAGTCCCTTGGTAATATTATCATTAACTTTACATTCTACCAGTCTTCTGGAATTTGAGAATAGTCTAAAGATCTTTAGTACTGATTTCCACCTCCACTGCTTATCACTTTATCGCTAGTAGAAAGGGCTCATGTTTCTGAGTCTTTAGACATACTCTATTACTTCACAGGATGACATTACATCTTAGAATTGTCAGATATGTAAATGAGAAAACTGATTACTTTTCCTGCTGCAAAGAATGATCTAACATAGTTTCCGATCCAAAGCAGTTTCAATCAGGTCAATCTTCTAAGGACTAAGGATGAAGGAACCTGAGTGTAATAAACAAGGAACTGCATTTCTCCTGTTATAAAATTATTTCAGGGACTTGACACCAGCTAATTCACAACGACTCACTTCAGGAAAAGTATTTGCACTGGCTGAATACCACTGTTTGTATATTAATCAAGTGGGAGCTTGAATCTGTCCTTTCCCTTTATAGGCCATGCTATCCCTGCCTGCCTGCCTGCTCCAACAGTGAGGGAGCTGAAGTAGCAGGGTGTGCTTTTATCACCACACAGACAAATCATAATTCTTAAAGGCTTTCCAGCACACAGACCAAGATACACTTGAGGCATTTTTTGTAGAAATGGGCTCTGACCCAGCAGTGTAGTATAACTTGCAGATCATAAACAGAATGTGGTAGTTCAGGCCTGTAAATCACATTTTGGTTTTAAGTGAAAAAGGTAAGTATTAATTAAAAAAACAATTAAGAGTTTTCCAAAATATGATTTCATGTCAGAATAGTCTAAATTCACAGGACTAGAATGTTTCATAGAAGCTTAAATGCCTTAACTATCATATGATTTTTCTTGATAAAACGTAGACCTTTCTACTCAGAAAGCATCTATATACTTTCTTGCTTAAACTTCTATAACTTACAATTTATAACATTGCTTATATTATAAAAAGAGATCTTCATGAACAAAATCTTTCAGCCACTAAAAAAGGAATATTTCAATGATTTTTATATTAACAATTTTATTATTAACTATACCATTCATTAAAAAATCAATAATCTGAGACTGTTCTGATATCCTCAGTTTATAAAAATGTTGAACTTTACTATTTAAACAGCTCCAGCTTTAATGCCATGCTGAGAAAAAGACTGATAGTATGATATTTATAATACGTTTTTTCAATTTATGAACACTCCTGGAGAAACATGACGTGTACCAGTGGATGGCAGATACAGGCATAGGAGTACCAGATCATAGGTTACTTTGTGTTTGCTGTTTTTTAATACATTGGATGCATTTATTTTTAACTCTCTACTGCTTTCACATTGAATGCACCTCACTATGCAAGTATTCCCTGTGATTCCTGGAGACAAAACTATGCCTTTTAAGACAGAAGTTGATCAACACTCTTTCCCAGATTATGCAGTAAATTATTTTACAATTTTAGGTGTAATCTTCTAGATGTTATTCCATATGACTAATATTCACAAACATGGTAGAAAAATATTTATGTATAGGTTGCAAGACACATTTCTGATCAAACCACTTAATTTTACTTTTCAAGAAAACCACTAAGAAGGAAGTGATTTGGTAGGTTTTAGAGTTGTACTTTGAAAGCCTAATTATTGATCTAGAAAAAGAAGGAGAACGATAATTAAACACATTAGAAATATGTAAGCACGTGCTTTCCCTCAAGAACTGCCATTGTGAAACACACTCTGGCACAGATGCCAGCCACAAAGTTTCCAATGCTCTTGAAAAATTGCATGAAACTGCAAAAATGTATGAGGATTTACTGTTCAAATCTAAGGGACCATATGGGTGCTGTTACTCTAGATGTTCCTTGTACATCCATCAAGAAATGATGGGTTTAATGATGTCCTTGGTAAGGCAATTTGTACCTGAGGTCAGTGGGTTAACTTTGAAATTGGGCAAAGTGGAAGGAGGGCAATGAAACAGCAGTGCCACCTCTTAGCTCTCTGAGCTGTGTATGTGGAAAGAAAAGTCAATCAAAAACATAGAAGGAGGTTTAGCTGGCAGCTGAGACAATGGCAGAGAGACTTACCAAGAAATGCCAAAAGAAGCTGGTTCAGGGAAAGAAACTCATTTTAACGCGAAAGTTACTCTTGTGGGAAAAAAAGGACTCACCCTCCAGGTAGGCATTTGACAGATGTTGCTAAAAATACTTTCAGGAAAAAGATATGGAAAAAAAATCTAGGTTTTATTACATTAAAAACACAGTGAAACAGAAGTACTTTCAAAAAAGTGCTGATAATTTCTTTTTATTATTTGGGATATTGAAAAGAGATGTTGCATGTAATTGTCTTCTTCACCTATTTTTAAAGTAGTTTAGAAATAGTTATTAATGGTAAAGGGGTGATAATAAGTAGAAAATATTTTAAAATAAGATGTGCAATAGTATACAAAGGCATACAAGTCAATGATTGAAGTGATTATACCAGACTATTTCCTTTTAAATACATGACCCATTGCCTACACCTTCAAGGCAGCACAATGAGGATATACGTGATAGATTAAACTTGGTAGATGGAAAGAACAAAAGAAATGGACGTTTAAACCTGAACACTCTTGGAGCTATTATAGGTATCATAGGTATAGTAGACAAAGCATGGCTGAGAATAAATATTAAATTCATTATAAAGAAACATCAGAACAGTCCATTACTGAAGTATGTATCCATTTAAAAAGAAAAACCCAACCTCACTGTGTACTGTGCACTCACTAAAATCAGTTTGGCTCAAATTCAGAGCTCAGCATACCAGGCAGACATTGAGTATTTTGGGGAAAGGGGAGGCTGATTATTTATAAGGCCACTGGACTACTGCAGGAATACAACCACATGCTATTAAGATGATTTCCTTAACCCAAAGATAAGGACTGCTCATGTTCCAAGCAACCTTGTGTTTGCTTCTACTACATAAACCCCAGTGAGAGCAGTAATATCCCACTTATACAGTGGAGGTGCACCATTTCTTCTGCCAGAAGAGATACTGCATGCAAAGGCACTCTACAACCCAACATTTGGGTTGGGTTTTGTTACATTAGGAAAAAGAATTTGGCATGAGAAAAATGGAATAGGATATATCCTTTGGGAAAAACTTGAAGTTTCTTTATGGTAAGATGTATCTGCTAGTTTCTGAAAGTAAAAATTGTATTGGCAGCATATAAAAATGTTTACATCTGTGAAAATGCTTTTATCACAAAATTCTGTTTGCACCTGAACAAACTAAGGAAACCATAAGAACATTAGGAATTCAGTGCTGAAAACAGGTATTGCTGTAAGCATATTGTTTGGGATGCAGGAGATAATCCAGGTACTGACATTAGAATTTAGGTAATGCTTTGTGAAGACAACTCACCTGAAAAAAGATTGTCAACAAATGCTAATTCCATTTCCAAAGGTCCCATTTCAATTTGCTGATGCCATGACAGTACAAAATCCTTATCAGTAGTCTAAATTCCTGTCAGGTTCTTTTTTCATTTCTTGTAATCCTACAGTTTTTGGAAGGGTTAATTCGATTCAGCTAAGGAATATACAAACACATTGCTAGAATGTATCAACACCCATCCAAACATGAGATGTTTTCTTCTGAAGTTTTAAGGATTTTTTGGTTTGAAGTTTTCAAGCACACTGCACATAATATTTATTTTCATTTTTTTTCCCATTTTCACTCCTATGCAGGAACCCAGCATGAAGATATGTGAAAAATAAGTGACCAGACAGTCAGTCTATATGAGTTCATGCAGTCAAGGATTTGTTATGTCTCAGGTTTAGTCACCAGGTCTAACACTGAAAACATGATTCTTACTTTGCATTAATTTCTTGTATTTTTATTACACAATTTTATTATTTATGTTTCGAAGGTGTAAAGTTCTAAATGAGCAGCACTCCTTGCATTAACAGCTTTAGAGAGTAGGATTGCTTTACTTCAGATTATCAGTAGCTACCCATTCAGCTAAGGCACAAATCCTAAGGAAAACTACTCAGTAACTGACAGTTTTGCTCTAAAAAGAACGGAAAGATCAGATCAGGAGATACAAGAAATAAAGATTGCTAAGAGATGATCTACTGAGTTTCAGTGAGATGTATGATGACATTCAAATACACATTTTTGCATTTACATCACAAAGGCACTACAGCCTCTGCAGTTCGGGGCATTTTGTGTACAGAAGGGGTTGTGAATATGCAAATTTAACAGACCAAACCAATAAAGGATACTGATGTATCCTTTCAAGGAACAGATACTGCTATGATCACATAATATATCATATATATATAGTTATATAAATATAGATATATAATTAAAGTATATATCTTATATATATATAGTTATATAGAAATTAAATAATTTCTATAATACATACTACAGTCCTAGGAGAAGTGGAGGTTTTTTTGTGGTTTCTGATTAAGGTACACTGCTGCGTCACTCAGTTAAACATATTGGGTAATAAAAACAAAGCCCATCATAGCATTTGTAGTGTATTTGAGCAGCACAACTAATTACTGAAGTATCATATGAACTTGCTTTAGGGCATCCTGAAAAGTTTGAAAAATAGGATTAGCCTGCAGGCAACAAATTAAATTAGTTAATGGTTATACTTTTGTTCCATACAGAAAGAGAAAATTCAAGAATACATGCATCATATACTTTTTAGTATGAGGGACAGAAACAGAATACCATAGCTTTCTTCCCATGGCAGATG
Source organism: Melopsittacus undulatus (assembly GCF_012275295.1). Taxonomy (NCBI): domain Eukaryota; kingdom Metazoa; phylum Chordata; class Aves; order Psittaciformes; family Psittaculidae; genus Melopsittacus; species Melopsittacus undulatus. The sequence goes on along the minus strand of NC_047557.1, from coordinate 94,741,835 downwards.
CCAAACTGCATTGTTTGCACAGTAGTGCCAGATAAAGTCACTACTTCATGAAGCAGGAAGTAATTGCCAAATGCCACAGTGTTACCCAAAACACAAAAGAAGACTTCAAAAGGCTAGCATCATTTTGCAGAAGCTCTTGAGGAGGCGCACTTTTATCTCTGCACCTGAGAGAATTTTGGAGAAACGCAAGGTGAAAAATCAGTTAAATAAAAAAAAATTACTAATTCTGACAAAAAAAAATGGGTTTTTAGATTAGGTTTCCTGAGAAAATGCAATCCATTTATAATATCCACAAGTGGTTAGGATAGCATTTCTTCACCAGCCATAAAGTCAGTCTCTCCTGCCTTGAAGAATTTGACAAGGCCAAGTATATGGGAGAAAGTTGAGCCTGAGGTCACAGTCACAAAAGTGCCAAGGATTTTGCCCACCAGTATGAGGAAATGTTTTTCTGTTCCAAGCCTAAGTGGGCTGTGCACTGATCTGACCCTCAGCAACACAGTGCTCCAAATATGAGAGTAGGGTTTGTTACAGGAAATTTCTTATATTGCCTCTAATAATCATATCAAGCCAGCATTTGGGCTGCCCAGACACTCAGAGAAATCTGACTTCTGAGTTCTGTTTTTTTTTAGGCATATTGGAGATTTTTCAACAAGAATAATCACTCATGCTTACCTAGACATATGCCAGACAAAGTCATGGTCAAGTTCGCTGTTTAAGTGCCGTAACTAAATAAAGACTTACTAAAGATTTATGATGTTTAACTTACATGAAACCTCACCTTAACCAAATTATACCCTGATTTTGGCTTTGACATAAGTATTTGCCTCCTGTGGGAGATCATGTTCTAGCACCAACCATGGGCTGCATCTCTGGCTGAGCAATCCTGATAGAAAAGGGTGGTATGCATAGCTGGAATTTCATTCTTTGATACTGAAAGATTATATCAGGAAAGTCTCTTCAAGAGGATTTTTAATTTCAAGAGGTTTCCATTGGTCATTTTAGGAAGATTTACACACTTAACTGATTCAAATGCATTAAAACCTGTAAAACTGAGTGGCAATGTTGTAAAAAAACTGGACCTAATTTTCCAGAACCATGCTTATGTAGTTTCTTCACTCCCACTCACATCAGCAGTAATTATGCCATTAGCTGTGACTAGGAGGACACGTGGGTCTCAAATAGGTAACAGACTGGAAGGAGAGCACTAACTAGTGATGTAAGGTAAGTATTTAAATATGAGGAGAACTGAAAATACCTCTTTCACTTTGTCATACTCTGCAACCCGAGCTACCTCACATTTAGGATGCTTAATTCAGTTTGTCTTACACTACTGATGATTATCAAATGCATTTTGGAGAGGTTTGTTATATCTTCTCCTGTAAGTGCAGAAAACATGCAGAGACTTATTTCCTACATGAAAGTACAAATACAAGTAGAGACACACTTTGTGAATGCTGTAAGAGAAAAACATATCTAATGAAAGGAAAACTTCATTATCTATTTAAATTGATTTAAGAATTTAGGTTTTTATGGTATAATTTAACAAAATCATGCTATCATTCTTCTTGGTTGGAACAGCCATAATAAAAAATGAAAATGGCATTTTCTTTTTATTTGATATTTCATGCATTACTTTTACACTCATGCACATACATCTCAGATACATCTTCCTATTAGTAATGGATTAAGTAGGGATTGCCTTCAACAGAATCTCAAGTAAGAGAAATAAGAGACTGAATTTGACTAAAATTCCTGACAGGGTATGGTTACATAAAAAAGAAAAAGAAACCAAGATGAAAAATCTTTGCTGAATATTCAAGTACAAATACATAAATCGCTATTTATAGCATTCTTGTGATAATTCGTAGCTGTTTCTCACATGACCTTCAAATACACGCATGCCAAACAAAAGGATTGCTGTAAATTTATTGCTCAACGATATTAAATGTGTCCTTTTTTCCATCACACATGTAATTCCACTTCTATAGTACTACAGGATGACATTTTGCCCTTCCAGAAGCGCTCTAAAGCACAGTGACACAGAGTGTCCTTCTGGGCTTTGCTGATCATATTTCTCTTTCCAGTAAAAGTGCCTAACTGAAATACTTTGGAATCTTTATACACACAACAAATAGGCTTAAATGGTGTTTCCTTTTGGGGATTTAGTAGATACTTAATTTTATGTTCCCATCTATATCCAGTCAACAAAGGATCAACATTTATTTATCAACATAATTTCAGATTTTCACCTCATAGCATATCTCTGGAATTTCAAATTAATAGAAATAAAACAGGCAATAAATCCATGCTTTCATTTTATTTAAGCCAGTGAACTGTCTTCTGGATCTAAATGCAGTATTCATTTTACTTTCTTCTTATCTACTGTAAAGATATTGGAAATAGCTTAGGAGATATAATGAAGGTACCATTAAACAGATTATCTACAATTGCCCAGGGACAAACTGGTAAAGTAAATGGAAGTCAAAAAGCAATTCAAAACTAAGTTGTTCAGATACACATTATGTATGTTTTGTATTTACCTTCATTTTTCTTGATGGTGAAATTTGGATTGTTGGCCATTTCAGGAAGAAGACTGTACAGGAAATAATGCCCATTTTTAGGATCATCTTTGTCAACAGCACTGACAATCTGAATTACCTTCAACAGAAAATGCTCTCATTAAGTATTCACATAAATGTACAGTACTGAAAAAAACACATTCTATTCTTTCAGACACATTCTCATTTGTCCACATGCCATATTAACAATGCTAATTTATAAACTTGCAAGGCTTTTACAGACCTCCAACTGAATGTCTGGGGAAGAGGGACTGTATCTGGCCCATTTAAACAGTTTTCAGAACAAGGAGGCAGGGAATAAGGAAAGACAGGCATGTGAGAGAGGCCAGTAAAAACTGACGCTGATTTGGCGAGTACTAAATTATTATTCAGCAATAAAGAAGAAATAAAATAATTTCAGAAAGACTTACAATGCCTATAGTAGTTTTTTATTCATATAGCCATGCTTCTCACAGGACCAGAATGTACAATCTATCTTTAATCCTCTCCTTTCCCTACCACCATTTTTTAATTTATTGAAAATATATATACATTTTTTAAATGAACTTTCAATGTGAAGTTTTACATGCTAGATAATCTAACCTGAAAAAGAAGGAAAATATCTAAGTGTATATTTTGGACTTTTTTTCTTAATTTTAATAAAACCTAATTTCTTCCTGTACTAAAGCATATTTTGTTTTAAAGTGACATTTTTAATGAATAATTTCCAGAATAATGCAGGACACTAAGGTTAGAAGAGCATAGAGTACTTGAACAGTCTGGATAACATCGAGTAATCAAATAGCTTTCACCCCATATGATTTACCTGACCAACTACAGTATCTGTAGGTGTTTTTACCTCCATTTATCTCTTTTACCTCCAACATTACTCAGAAAGAAACTGCAATTCACCATCTTCAAATCATACAAAGCTTCACAGGAATATGAAAAGAAGAAATATGATTTTAAAATAATCAGCAGGTTTTGGGTTATTTTTTTGTTTGTTTTTTCTTTTTTTTTTAAATATTTGGCTCAGTTACTTTTGATCCCAAATGTTTTCCACAGAAGCAGAAACAAAACCAACTATGGATCCAGATCCAGCACTGAGCTGAATTTCAGTGGTAGCTAGCTCATGCTAGATGAGGTTTATAAGAAATTTAATGAGAATTATTGGCCTTTCCCATGTCCATTGAATTCAATACCATTTGTGTCTTACGTAGTTATTTTTGTAATGTTCAAAGCAACTGACCCATAATATTTTTGACAATTAAATTCAGATTATGAATCACTGCAAATTTAATTTTTGAAGTATAGAGCAAAAAATAGAACCAGGGTCTGATGCTGCCCATATTCTTAGACTTCTACTTTAAATTTTCAGTGCTTCAATAGCAAAATGCTAATACCTAGTATTTTATACTCTTTCATTCCAAGAGAAAGGAATATCAATGTGTATGTGTTATGTGTACAACAATAATCAATATCCCATTCTTTCTTCTATATTCTGCAAGCGTTAAAAGAACAATAAAATCTGTCTAGGTAACCAGGAGTAGCAACATCAAAATATAAATATTTGAAATTATGCATGTGTATATGCATATGCAAAGATATTTTAGCAGGTATTGATATATGAACACATAACTTGTAAGGCAACTCAGGAAGGAATTTCAAACAATTAATTCCCTGCCCACTGCCCACTCATATTCTGGATATGTCAGATTTATTATCAGTAATCTACTGCAAAAAGTTTTAGATTGTTTAAATACCACATAAGTAGATTCTTCAGACACACGTATTAGAAGGGATGGGCAGAAAAAGACATAAGACAGTTTTTGCTTAAAGAAGTAGGTGTGTGATTTAATAGCTCCATAATGGATCTTACAGAGATGTGGACTGTGAAATAATAAAACCAGCTGAAAAATATAGAAGCAGATATTGCTTGTCCCACTGCAGAGATGGGCCTATGTACAGATGTGGAGTATTTTCAGCTTTCTCCTGACAGAGTTGTAAGGTACTACACTATCCACATACATCAGGCACAGGGCTGGACTAGGTCCTAGTAATTCTGTGTAATGGGTAAGTGCAAATTAGAATGGAAAGCATCTTTAGAAAGACATATTTTGTGGTTGTTCCATCTTTTTAACACTGTTAGAATTGGAAAGCAATAGGGGAAAAGGAGAATGGCGCAGTAGAGTCTGAAACATCAAGTACACGTAATAGGTGCAGTTTATCAGATAGTTGTGCAATTTTATCTCTACTGGCTACATAACTTAATTCTTTCCAGCATTATGTAAGAGAGTTGACTTAAAAAGTTCACTGTCTGCAGGTTTTCAATTAAAATACCTGAAAGCCAGTAGCCAAAGCATTAATAACAGGGGTTTTCAGCTCATGGAAATTTTATGAAATAAGCTTACAATTTTGCCTAGGTTGCAAACTTTCAAGAAATAAAAGCTGGTTATACGCTTTGTCCTTTCCTCTACCCTCTCCAGGAACTACAGATACCTTTTAATGGCCTAGAGAATGCTTTTTTATACTTCAGTTCTTTTCATCCATTCCCTTCATTGTTTACTAAACCTTTCTTTGCCTTAAAATGCACAGAAAATTATATGCAAAAGATAGGCTTAGCGGAACATTATATTTGTTGTGTTACATGCACAGATCAAGGAATTAAGAGTTAGTGTTCCCATAGCAACCTTATTTCTTTGTGCATTTGCATTAAAATAAGCTCTTAAAAAATAAAAATGGCATAACATATATACAGTGACACAGAGCTCCTGTATGTTTTACTCCATAGGGGTAAGAAAAGTCCAGTAATTCTCATTACCACATTTTTATTAGTATGCTGATGAGTGTACTTTATTGCTCAGTGTTGTATAATCTTTTAATGGAACACTATTGGAGTAATTTTCCAACTCTTAATTTATGTTTCAGAACATGGTAGAAAATCTTCCAGGGCTGTCCTGCTGTACCTATCACTGAATAAGTTTCTTTCCCTGTAGTAACATGGGTAACAAGGGTGTTTCACATAACAAAATCGGTCAATACTAATCATAAAGAAAAAGACCTGATTTTTTTCACAATGTATCCATAAGCACTAGAGTGAAGGTTAATAACCCTTTGGCTCTTCAGTCTTGACATTTATGAAATTCTTCCTTGTAAAATTTCAACTTTGATGTTCTATTAAAAATTCATGCATATATTTGATTCTGTACATACATTTAGTAGAAACATAGTAAATCAGCATATTTTGCTTAACAGGCAGCTCTGGATTGAAACGGATAGTTAAATGATCCCCGAGGACAATTCAGCATTATAGTCTGTATGTTGCCTCACATTTCTGCAAAGCAACTATGCCTGAAATAATATTTTTAGAAGATTACCAGTATAATCATAATGGTTGATGCAGAAGGTTAAATATAAGCCTAAAGTTTTTATCAATGTATCATAACTATCTGTGATTTTAATACACAATACTGCAATGCAACTTGGTAAGCTAACTTGGAACGTTTGCCAATTTAAAATTTTTCTTCCAACTCTGAAAAACTGTTGCAGTCACATTAGTCTTCATGGTTATTTCTGGATTACTTTTCAGACTCACAATACCATAAGTACTCACAGCAGTACAATTTTAACTTTGCCTTTCAGCCATAGCCAGCCCTTTACTGCTAGAACCTGCATTTTGCCATTTGAATCAGCTTTGGCTCTTTAGAGACAAAGATCTATCTGAAGATTTCTCCCATTAGAAAAAGCCAATTCTATTAAGAGAACTGAATAAAATAGAGACAAATTGCAAGAGACTGGAGGAACATTGTACTTAGTTTTATATTGCTCTAGTTTAAACACTGGCTTGAGCACCGATACATCACTGTCTGCAGTACTTAAGCGTTTGAAAGTTTTGTAGCCTTGTTTCAAACAAAAAGCACTTTGCTAGGAAAGTCTGGGTGCAGACTGAGGAACAGTGAGTGAAGCACTTTTCTTAATAGTACAGATGTTCTGTTCTAGGAACGTAGGAAAATAATTTAGCTGGACTGGAGAACAACAAGCTGTAGATTTATAGCCAACAAACCCATGATTGCTGTCTTTAGCAAGTGGAATTATGCAAAAAAAAAAAAAAAAAAGGAATAATAGGGAAAAGCATGAGCTGGTTTATGTTTACCTTAGAGATACTGTAACAGTACAGTACTTTTATTTCCTAAAAGTGACAAAACCCGCCACTTCTGGCAACTTTCTGTTGTGTGTAAAAATGTGAAAGTTACACATAAATATTTGCATATACTAATATTTTTGCTCATCCTCTCCTTTTCCTCTCCTACTAGTTGTTGTACCTCTACTGTTAGAGGTAGATTAAAGCAAAAAAAAAAAAGCATATTTAATACATTCTGTCACATCACCAGCAGCTGCAATTGCCACTTGCAATTATATCAGAACTCAAAATAGAACACTTAAAAAGTGAACTGGGATAGATGGCTCAATATATTTAGGGGCTACAAATGCTACAAATAAGTTTTTCTGAAAGGTTCAAATGTGGTCTCCCTTACAGAAATACAAATTCGATTTAAACTTAAATCTAACTTGAGCTGCAAATGTAAATAGATTAGAATACTCCAATACAGTAGCACCTTTCCTGCACATGTAACATTCAGGTTTGAACTTTGGAGAAAGAGGCTTTTGCTACTATGAAAAAGAGTAGCCTCTTTCTCATATTGGCTATTTTATAGCTGAGTCATATTTAATATTTTGAATTCTACATCTTTACTTATTAATATGATTTATTCCAAAATTTGAATATAGAATAATAAGCATAAGAAAAAACAAGCAATTTAGTGTAGATATCAAAATCTTCACAGAAGCAGATAAGTTTTGAATGATGACTTAAATTTAGAACGTAACCTTGGCGATTATTCATGAGTGGTTACTCAAGAGTAACTTTTTTTACTTGAGTGGTTCCAATAATGCTATTTGTTTAAAACACAGAATAAATTGCAGGATCAGTCACACCTCATTCATGCTGACAGCCAAATATTTAATAACCATCTGTAAAGTTCACACAGGCATTCATGCTCAAGAGTGACATCTGCCATCAGATCAAGAGTTTAAGAGGTGATGGTAAAATGAAGAACATAATGGTTTAATATAAGTTTTACATAAGTGCTTAAACAAAAGCCTCTTTTATCAGCTGTCTCTTAATCATCTCATTTATTGTTTTATTCCAAAATGAAATGTGAACAATTTTCAGCATCTCTTAAACCAGCTGAAGTCTGATGCGAATATGTAGATAAATAAATGTATTCAGAAAATCCTGAGTAACAGCTTTCTGACTTTAGCGAAGGTTACTGAGTCCTAGTTAAAGGTACACTCATTAGAAATTAATATATCCTAGAAAATGTAACTCAGCAAAATGCTGAATAGTTACATTTCCACCCTAAGCTAAACAGATATCCACTCTGAGCTAGAAAAACCTAAATACCAACAGCAGCATAACTGTCTGCCCATAAGGGCACATTTCAATAATCTGCTTTTCAGTGGTTGAAAAGAATTCTCATTTCTTAAATGACAGATTTTTGACACCTTTTTTAATATACAAAAAAGGGGTGCTAGAAGTGAAATCATCTTCTGCAACAATCCAGTCTTGGCAGAGGTGGGTTGTCATATACTGCTATATTGGTTGTCATTTAATACTACTAAAAGAAAATAACTTCTAACTCTATTGTCAGGTAACCTTCTTTGGAGAATAGTGAGTTTAATGCCTACCACCCACATGAGACACAGGAATAGCCGAAGTAGCAAGTCTAGTGTCATGCTGTCAACTGCTGTTTATTTAAATAAAATGTCACAATCTAGAAATAAATTTGAAAGTTTAATAACAGTGAGTTGTGGCAACACACAATGTTTCTCAAGCTGGACAACAGTTAAATCTCATTTACACTTTCTAAAAGTTTGTACATTTTCTTGACTCTTTGAAGTCTGTACATTTTCTTGAATCTCTATCTTGTCAGTTATGTGGCATGTGAGATATTCTTCCTTATTTCTGTATGTTTGTCCTTGAAAATAGGTGCCCTTTATGAAACCTGTTTCATTTTCCTTGGAAAAGGCTACACGGGTTAAATCTTGCTTCTGATATCTTGCTATGTTTATTTCACCTTGTCAAGTGCTGTGCAAACTCTTTTGCCAACCCTTTTATTTCACTAAATCAAGAAGGAAATAACCTCTTAAGTACTTTTTTATTTTTTTTCTTAAATACAATGAAAACTTGAGCTCCATTTCTATCTAAGACCCCATCGCACTTTAGATACTTCAAACTCAGTTGCAATTTATTTGACTTTCCATGAAGTTCTGGGTTGCTTTCTTGTTTTTTTTTTTTTCCAGTTGTCATTGAAAAAGTAAGAACTAACTAGAGATTACAACTGACATATGGGTAAGAAGAAATGGTTTTATTGTTCTAAGTGTTTATTCTAAATCATACCTGGGACCAACTGCAATATAGTTCAATAACTGAACTGGAATTTAGGTTGGATTATACTTTTACCTATTAAAACCCCTGAAACTATGAAGCAATGAGTTCTATCAAGCAGAGTAGAATCAATGGGAGCTTAAAGACACTCAATTTTTTTTTCTGTATATTTTCCTAGCATACCCACCTTTAATTTACCTATCTATGCTTTAAAAAATAAGTAAATCCATATAGAGAGATCTGTACTACAGAATACGATCATGGGTTTATCTTAAATGAGCGTTAAGAGTTGTTAGCATGAACACTTAGGCATGCATTTTGGGAATAAAGATGAGATGACAGGGAGAAACTGCACTCACTTCTCATACATCTAAGTACCAACATAAAAACATGGAGATACTTACTTGTCCAGGCTTCCCATTCTCACATAAAAAAGCTTCGTGCTCTGATGCAAACTCAGGAGCGTTGTCATTTACATCAAGAACTTTGATAGCAACAGGCACCCGGGACACTTGACTGTGGTTTCCTTAGAGAACAAATCAAAGTAAAAAAGGTAAGTATATATATGTTAGGACTAATGCATAAATGCCTACAGAGTAACCATAATCTTCCTGTTTTCTTCCTTGCTTAATTGGGTTGTCTCATCTGTAATGGATCGTGGAGTTGAAGCATGAGATAAAGAAGGATGACCAGTATTTTCCAGTTGAAAAGAATAAATAGATCCCTATTGCAAACAGCATTTGTTGGAGATTAGCTCAATGATCTTTCTTAGACTAAATTGGTGAGATTTTTCTTTGATGAAGTTTGTATTGTTTTATTGATAAAGTCCATTATACATGGAAAAGAGAAGGCTGTAAACAACATAGATTTATTTCTTTGTTTATCTTTGGCAGAGCACAGAGCATTTTACTCTATTAATTGTTCTGACTGCACATCCATTATTTCTTCATTACAAATACGATTAATGTAGAGGCCCACACTGTGACCAAGATAGGCTGTAGACTGACACAGGTAAAACTAGACAGCACTTCAGATTATTAAATCACTTTAATTTATTTATCACTGACCAAAAATGTGGCCTGTGAACTTCTTTCTTCATTGAAATAATATATAATTATATTTTGTAGATTTTTTACATATTTTGCTATAGAAGTGTTTTGCATAGAGTGTTTCTCACTATGAAGATTAGAATAAGCTGTTAATCAAGAAAAACTAAACCAGCAGCTGCATTCTACTTTGCATAGATTTCACAGTCAGTCCCTTGTGTCTTTTCTTCAGTTCAATATAGCTAATTTAAGAGGCTATTTCTAAATATTTTAGATTATTTTTCCCCAAAGAGGAAAACCATGAATGCAATTTAAACTGAGGTAACCAATGGATATGAAGGGTTTAAAAACCTCTTCTATAGCACATGTATACTTCTACAAGTAATTCAATACTAGTTTCAAAATCCCTCTCTTAGTGAGTATTACTTTATAACCAGAGTTTTTAATGTTGCTTATATTATCAACAATTTCAAGAACTGCACACCGTGTGAATCAAACCCTGTGTCTGACTTTTAATGGAACTGTGTGCTTTTGCCTTAATTATTACTTCAGGCAAGAAAGCTACTACCATAAGTCAGAATATCAACTTACTGGTTTTGTGACAGCTTAGCACCTGTCCAAAGCTTTCATCAATCTGTGGGGATTCTGTTCTCTGGCAATACAGAACTAGCTTAGGGGAGGGTAGGACAGAAGCTCCTATTGCCTGGGATTCAATGATCCTTTCATAATAAATTTCTACAAAGTAGAAGTAGGTGAGGCTCCACCAGTGGGCAGGTAGCAACTGGTGGCAGCCCTACAACTGGTAGAGATAATTAAAGAATTACCATACACATGGTATTGTTTGTGGCTTCAATCAAAGTTAACTTTATTGTGACCTAACCAAATCCTACCTCTTGCATCCTTTTTTAAGCTTGTATCATAAAGATAGACATAATTTTTTGAGGCTCAACCTGTGAATCTAATTGTGCACATTTCAATTGCTCTACTAACATTAATTGGGAATAGCATAAAAATAATTATATTGAAAGACACAAAACTAAGCTATCACCAAATTTACTAGTGCTATAAACAAAGGCTTTACGCTTGCTGCATAACCTGAAATATTAAAATCACACCTGTATAGGACATGTAAGATTACAAGACATGAGACTCCAAATGCTTCCCACTTGAAGTCAAAAGTTCTAGTTCAGAAAGAAACATGTTCCAGCAGAATAAGAAACCCCCACAACAATACTGCAAGAGTAATGTTTACATTCATTTTTTGTCTCCTGATCTTACTGCTTAACAGGTGAGTGAACACTAATGCCATGGAATAATAATTCATTTTAAATCTATAAATATATATAAATAAACGCATTTAAAAGCTAATATGGAAGTGATGAATCCCAAACATTTTAAACACTTTTTTTAATCTTAACTTGATAAAAATAAAGACAAATAATCTTGAGCTTATCAGAATTCTCAGCACTAGTGTCACATTTAAACACTAAAGATTTACTTTTATCTACGTTAATGAAATGATGGCAGTTCAAATTTTAAAGACATTACAGAGAAATGTAATTAATTAGATAAGGTTCTAAAGAAATTATTCATGTCCCTTCTGACTGCCCCCAAAATGTTTGTCTTTCATCAGAAAGACAAACATTAAATTTAAAGATATTATAATTAGAAACTTGATGTGAATTCATTTTAAAAAATCATTTACTAAACACAAAGGAGACCCAACTGGTTTGGAAAGCTCCAAACAAGGGGATATCCACTTCCTTTTAGTGTTCTTGTGACTATTATGAAATTTATTGATGAGAGAGAGATGGGGAGGGAATTTTGTCTACTGCTTGTACTGCCCACCACATGGAATACATAACATTATTTTGTCACTGCAAGGAAATTTCCCTTTATGCTAAGTGTTTTCCCTGTAAATAAAAAACACCCTAACGATAACGTATTCAAACAAAGTTTTATTTTCATTAAACACATCCATATTTCACTTGTGGATGAAATGTCAAGATAAAATAGTTTTGTCTGTCCATTTTCATACTTTTAATGTCTGCAAACTTCTCAATGGTAAAACACGTATGCAGACGATATCTCTCTCAAGTTTAAATGCATCTCTGTTAGCAAGGCCCAGATTTCTTAAATTAGAAGTGGGAAGCAATTGAAGTGGATTTACCCTGTTCCACAGAGTGTGCGAACCATTACGTTCACATGACTAACTGTCCTGCATACACAGTCAGCCTTCACAGTGATTAGTATTCATGTTCAGAACTTTTCCTCATTTGTATGAATGGAGAGTCAGTTCTTTCTCAGCTACTGACAAAACTGAATTTTAATTACTATCTTGGTTTTAGGGTTGTATTTTTCTGTTTTTTTTTTTTTTTTTTTTTTTTTGATGGTTGCTTATTTTTCCGGTTTGTTGTTTTGGGGTTTTTTCCCAATGAACCACCCAATAAGTATGATTAAGGAAGACTGAGTCATCTTGCATGAACGAGGTAGATAGTAGGACTGATTGCTTGAGCTCAAAAAATTCAATTAATTTAATTTTCCCAAAATAATGGAAAGTCCAGGTGAGTTTAGAAATGCATACAGAAAGGTTTACAAGAATTACAAGCACCTAAAAAGCTCTGCATTTCTCTGCAGTTCTCAAGATTCTATTGGAATATTACATGCTTGAAATTAAATACACAACTTGCTGGTATTCATCTTTGAGTAATATACCCATTAAAATGTACTGAGTATTAAAAAAGGCTGCGGAGTTTGATGAAATATGATGAGGCAGATGAGATAATCAAAGTAAAATAATAATTAAAAAAAAATAGTCCCACTATCAAGCCATTTAGTGTCTCCAAACCTGAATTTTTGGAGGCTACAGACTAGTGCTAATTCTTCTTGTAATCAACACATTTATTCCTTTCTGGAAAAACCTTATGTAACTGAGATGTGCATGTATCATTGAAAATATATAATGCAAAGCACTAAGCATTCTTACATTGGTACTGCATACAGCAGTAGTAGTACTAGAAGTACCTAGAGCTTGTAAATCAAAGTGGTCTTGTGCTACAACTAACAGAACATAACACAGGTATTCAACTCCCATAAACTAAACTTAAACACTTCATAAACATACTCAAAACACTTCTCCACTGCCCTTCCTTCACAGATATACATACAGGTGGTCTTAACAAGAAGTGGTATTTACAAATGACAATTGGCTTGGCAAAATTAAGTTAATCAGCTGTTTAACCAAAGAAATCCAGTTGAATCCAGTTTTCCTTTATTTAATTAACCAAAAATAATTTCAAGGATCTCTTTAAAAAGTCATAAGCTGTCTTGCATTTCAACAAAAAATAAGTACTTGAATAGAAAGTAGACTCCTATAAAATAATACCCCTTATTATTTTTTTTTATTATTATTACTCTTATTGTCATCACAACATGGCTTGGAAATGGATAATTCATGCTTCTCTGATTCAGAGAAATTTCTACCATAGTAATATTTCAAATTAGAAGTAGAGGAAGTCGTAGTTCTAACAGAGAAATCAAAACAAAATCTGAATCAATGACTACCCAAAACCAATAGTGCTTGCTTTATATCCCTGATATTTCAAGCTTATTAAGTTGTATTTTAACAGATGCATTCCCATGGCTTCATCGAGGTTTCATCTGATGCCATTACTACAAAAAAATCTACATGCAGGACAAGTTTATTTCTCCTTTTAGGGTTTATGCTGTTGTTTTCTTTGTGCAATCCTTTTCCTATATAGCACTATAGTTTATAATTATTTTTCTTCATAAAAAGCTAGCAAATCTGACTTCAAGAAACTTGAGAAACAGAGATACTATTGTGAAACTGAAATTTTATTTATGTTGAAGTTTAACTATAGAAATCACATAATGCAGCGCACACTGTGTTCATTTATCTGAAGTGTTGTGTAATGATCCGATTCAAGACAGACTGAGTGCCTGAAACTGACTCTGAAATTGTCAGGAAAAGACATCAGCCATTGGCAGTATTTCTGCTAAAAATAAAAGAATATAAGCTCTTCCTGAATTAGGATAAAATTTGGGAAAAAAAAATCTCTAAATAACAATTTAGATCCTGCCTGAAATCCTTGTATTTTTAAAAGATCATAAAGTATGCAGAGGTGTGGTATATCTATAAAGTAATATAAACAGATCAGTGCATAGCAGAAAAGCTGCTGTACAAGTTGCTAAGACAAGAAACAAACACTGCTTCAAAATTAACATTTCATAAACAAACACTGCTTCAAAATTAACATTTCATATCTCTGTTTCGGCATACTGGAATGTATTAGAGGAGTACAGATTGTGGTGAGTCTCTGCGTGAACGTGTGTGTGGGAGGGAGGAAGAAAGAAAAAGATGTGAAACATATTTCTCAGGTTTGTTCCTTAAGTCATTCTTCGGAAGAAAAATAGTAATGCAGTTGAAAAGTTTTGCCTCCTTTCAGTTGATCACTCCATTTATTTTACCATGGTCTCCAGAAGAAAGATGAACAAGTTATGAGCATAGCTATGATACATTCTATTTTCACTTCCTCACTGATAGACTGTCACAAGTTTCACCAAGGATTTCCACCTTCTTCATTTTTGTCCACTTTTCTACCTCTCATTGCCATGAAAAAGATGTCAGATTTTTGCAAAAGGCAAGCTTTCACAGGTGTGGACAAACACAGAACCATACATACCCACCAATGAGGTAGAGTGCAAGGAGAGCATTTCACCTATGTATCCTGAAAAGGAGGACAAGGAGGAGGGGAAGCTAAAGACAGACTAAATTTTCAAGACTTGATTTCAAAGCTAAATTTGTAGCTAAGAGATTTCCAAAGGACTAAAGGAGAGATCATACATTCAGGTTGCTAATATTACCAAAAGAGTAAAATGTCTGCGGTAGATGCACAAGTCATGCCAGAAAATGTTAGCTGAATAAAGCCATATTCTTCAAGCTCTGTTCAGACAAGTTTTTACTCACTTTAATTTTTTTAAAAATCTTGAATCAATCACCAATAAACTGCAGATAAATGAAACATGCCAGCAAAGGATCAAACAGATATTGTTCTTTGTGTTAGCAGTGACATTCCACCTAACCCTGCACTGAGTCTTTGCCTGCCATTGTAGTAGCAAAGCAATGCAAGCAGACCATGCTGGTATGCACTTCGAGGCCTGATGTGGCTTCTACTGAAGTCAGTCAGGTCTTTTCTCCTCTGGCAGCCTAACTTAGTTCCTGTTCTTAATATTACATTAGCTCTCTACTACATTCTAAATAAACTAAGAATTGAAATGCAAATATAATTTAAATTAAATCAGGGACTTCAGGTGAGCACTTTGACTTCAAAGTATCTACTCAGATTTATAAAACTGCATAATCAAACTGTGTTTTAAAAAGTAAGTTCCTTATGCACAGATACAATACTTATTGATGGAATCAGTTAGTCCTCGTTTTCCTTAACCGAGGGCAGGCTATAATTTGACATTCAAAAGCAACCTGCTTGTAATTTATCATATCATTAAGCTGTGCAGATATACAGCAGTCAAACAAATTGATACTCTGTGAATTGTAAGATACGTTTGCAAAACTAGGAAATATTTGCAATTCTTTTTTTTTACAGAAGCATCATATTTTATTTGGTGTGTATGAATGATGCTGTCTTGTCTAAATGAACAGACAGATCCAAAGGACTTGGAAAGGAAAAACTAAATTGGAAAAGCAAAACGTGACCTCAATGCAGCTACAGCTGTGAAGAGGGTCTCTTGTGCCATAACTCCAGTTATAAGGGAAAATCAAAAGGCATCGTCCTGTTTAAATTTTGCCATGCACAGTAAGAGTGGAAAAGTTATCTACTGCTGCAATGTGACTGAGAATGATGGGCTATGGTCAGCAAACTGTAATTTTATCTTTGAAGTAGCAGAGGATGTTGAAACTAATTTATATCCACCTTAGAGCTGCAAGGGAATGGGAAGCATAGGCACCCCTTGTGCCACCCTCTTAAAACCCCAGCAACCCAGAAACTCTAGGGTTTCTGGTTATTATAAATCACCTTGAACGACAAGTTCTCTTTAATCACAGTGCTTATGTTTTGAAAAGCCACTGTAGTGTCACCACCTCCGATTTAGTTTTCATGGACTCCAAAAAGAAGGTGCTAGAAGATATAGTAGATACTAGATGTACTTAATAACACAAGTATTTGTTACATGTAACCCACATGCTGCATAAGAGTGATTAGACTGCATGGGATATGCACTAGCAGAGATCAAGGGGGATACTCAAGCAAGGGAGCAAAGGGATGGGATGACGCTTAAAAAGAGTTCAGAAAGGCATCCTGATCAGGCTCTGTAGCAGCTTTTTGATATTTGAATAGCAATTTTTGGTACTTGTCAGAAGCTCCAGATGCAAACAGCATGTCCCTAGAGAGTGTTCTTCTGCATATCTAATTTTGACCACAGTGAGCTTTATATTCATCGTGACACATAATCAAGATATATGTGACACATCAATATGAGTAAACAAATAAATAACTCTAAATAAATTATTAGTATAGCTGCTTGAGCGGGTTGCATTGGAAGCTGCTGTACTCATGTCAGGTTGATGACAATGAAAACAATTCTGGTTTCTTCACAGATCCTACATAAATCCTTAAGGGAAGGAAAAAAAAATTATAGTGCCAACATCCTTCCACCCACATCTATCCAGAGATAAAACTTAAACAAATGCTGGCAGAAAACAACCTGTATTTCTGACACATTACAGTGTTATTGAGCCTTATTGGTCTCTAATGAGGATGCAAGTCAAGATGTAGTTTGAAGTTATGTCACCTTCAGTAAATGAACCATGTCACATATTCCAGCAGTGAATTGTTATGATTACAAAAATTAAAAATATGGTTTAAGCTTTAGCAGCTATTACCACTGTCCTTAGAAATTATAAAGTGAAGCTAGAAATGGTGGAACAGTTACATTTTTTGCAAAACACTATACAAATTAAAAAAAAAATAAGGAAAAGGAAGAAAATTACACCTAACTTCAAGAATATGCAAGAGCAAAACAGCACTTGTAACCCATGGAAGCATTATTTTACAGACCTATCATTTTATCAAAACTCACACTATTATAATCTTTTGAAGAAAGTTTTTTCCACTTCCTTGGAGCAGCAACCAATTGGAAGAAAAAGAGCTCTGGCAACAGGACCCACAGAAAATCACACTGAACCACATCTTTCTGTGACCTTTATTATAGATCCTAGCAATAACAGATGCGTGACGAAATGCTGCTGTCTCTTACTTCTTGTAAAGGACAGCACCACAAACCTAATTCAGATTCCAGATTTTCTGAGGCCGTGCAATGCCTTCATTGTTGTGAGGAAATGACATGTTTTATTTCTAAATGTAACAATAAGAAAAGATTCCAGAAAATAATATGATGCCATTAAATGACAGAAAAGGATTTGTTTAAAAAATAAACCAGTGAACAGGAAGGAAGAAAAGTGATTGAAAAAAAGTTTTATGTCACAACAGATGTACTAGGGCATGATTTGCTGCTGTGTTGCTGAATTCCAGCTTAATCACAGGAGTTGTGCTAGCATGAACCAGTCAGGAATCTGGCCCACACTTTAAAGCAATTATTTTGTTAATATGCTAATACATCATGCATATTAAAATCTTATAAAATATTGACTCAGATATGCAAAGTCTTGTCAATTATAATTAGCTATGAAATTCTATAATGACTATCAGCAATAATAATAACAATAAGCAGACTGATTGAGGACAAGATGTCTGGAATATTTTGATTCTTTCAAAAGATATCATGATTACAATAAAATAATAGCTCAGATGAAACCCCTCTCTTACTGATAGATGAAATGTCAAAATATTTTAATAAGAATTTTTATAAAAAAAGAATTTATTATAGAAGTATTTAAAAGTCATTCCCTTCCTGGGACTTATTTTCGTAACAGTACCATTTAATTACTCTTATGTTTCCTTTGCAGATAAAATATTGCTGAATATGCCAGATTTGGATCAGGGTTCTAGGAGTTTAGCATCAAGCCATTCTTGCTAGCATACCTTCAGCAATAAGCAAAAAGATCTCCCCAGCGTGTCAGCATGTACCTTTAAAAAATCCTCTCCTCTGTTTTTCAGCCAGAAAATACTATCATTCTTTGCTATCCAGCAACTTTGCTAGAAGCTCAAAGCTTCCTACCCTGAGAAGGGTCTTAATTCTAGAAAGAAATGTGCTTAAAAAAGATTGACTAAAACAACATCGAGTTACAAACCTTTACTCTGACCACCTCCCTTGCTTCAGCCTTAAAGAAAAAACAGTGGAGATTTTAGTCACATTCCACTTGAAATTAAATTAATTCAGCTCATCAAACTAGATGAATACTACACAGTATTTTTAAGATTAACCATATTTTATTCAGAAATCCTAATTCAAATATACAAAATGCAGATGGCCAGTTGTTGTTCAGTTAACAATGCACTCATTTTGCTAATATAATACGCTTATTGTCTGTTTAACCATGCTTTTAGTTTTCTCAAAGTAACTTCACATGAATTAGTCAAGCATGTTTTCACTAATGACCCTCATATTCCTTACATGAGTCCCTATCTGTTTTGTGCCCCAGAAAGACTTATTCCCTTCTAAAACACCACCTAGTATGCTAACATCCTTTTTTTTAATTCTGAACAGTGTTTGCAATTCCAGTATGTTTTGTGAAATCAACATTTGCAAATCTAGAACTAAGATGTCTGGCCTGGTTTATAATCCCCTGAAACCAGAAATAAAGGAAGTTTAACTGTTCATGCAAATCCCTCTCCTTTTCCTTGCCATAATTATCTTTATTACCTCTTCTGACTTTTTTTGCACTGAATTACTCAGATGCTTTATTCACAGCTGCCTGACATACTTTCCTCTGAAATCAGAGGTTGCTAAAGTCTGTTCAGCACCACATACCTGGATTTTAATGCCTGCTCCTGAGCTACTGAGAGTCTTTTATATAGAGATTGTTTCATAAGTGCACCCCATTTCCATTTGTATTTTGTCATAACATGGCCACTCCCATGCTATTATCCATCAGGATCACCCCTCCTGCTATTCTTGATCTGTGGAAAACACTAATGGGAAAGTTTGTGAAATGCCTGCACTTTCACAGCTGAGAACTGCAGACTAGCTGTATATGATATACCCACTCTCCACTGACCAGTAGCAAATGCTCCGTGACCCATTAGAATATATGGATTTCTATGTTACTGTGTATTTATGCGCAAACAAATAAAACCCAACTTAGTGAATTGTGTTTCTGAGCAAAAATGATGGATTATCTATTTTGAGTTCCACTAAGCCAGAGAAAAAAGGGTCAAGCAAAAAAGGTTAATATTCCTGAGCTTTTCTGGTTTAAACCTCCATAAAGGCTTATTTCCTTTTCTTTCTAAAACTTCCTGAAATTTACTCAGCCTTAAATTAGAGGTAATTATATGATGTATGAAAGTAACTCCCTAAAGTGTTAGAATTATTGGTAATAATGCCTATAGTAGTTTTTACAATAAAAGGCTAAACAAAATTAAATAAATGACAGCATGAGCAAAGGTATTGATGGCATTAAAGAGTATATTGTAGCTGAAGGCTTATTCTGAAGAGTAATTATATGTCTCTTCCTTTTTAATTAGTGTCCTTGTAAATTTTAAAGGAATATACAATACAGATAACTCTAGTAGAGCATGTGCTGGGTGATGATTCAATTATTGTATTTATATTCTTGGTAAACCATAAAGAGTCTTTCTGGCTTTATGCCCTTTCCCATTAGGTGATAGAATTGCCTCATACTTCTTCATTTCTAAAGAATGCAGTCGGTACGGGTAATTACCTTTGTCAGATAAAGCTCACAGCTTTGTCCTTGAGATTCCTATGCTCTATGCTTGGAAAATATTTATCGTGGTCAAATCCCCATTTACATTTCAAGATCTTGTCTAAAGTTTCATCTATTGCTTTGACTAATGATTCACAAGAATTTCTACTAGTTGTAGCAGTTCTGGTACTTTGCCAAGTACTTAGGCACGGAGACCAGCTAGCCACTGGTACGCTTTTTGTTTGGCAAGTGAAGCTGAACACAGAATCATTTGATAAAGCAGTCAATCAACATGAAAATGATAGCTCCATGACTGCAGTGACTGGAGAATAAGGAAAACAGAAACTCCATTAAAACGCTTCATTCAGAGATTTAAAACTTGGCTAAAAGCATTGCTCTAGGCTAAGAGAAATACACTCTCCCAGGCAGTCTGGCACCAGCTTTGGAATTCCCCTGTGGGCTGATCTGTTGCATGTGTACATGTATGATGCACAGAGTGTCAGAAGAGGGAGAAGTTTTAGAAAAGCCTTCTTCTAATGAGACACAACAGAACAAATGGATGTACACTTCCTCTCTGTATTTCCCAGTATGATGGGAAAGGCTTGAGACTCTACTAATTATAAAAGAACCTGTCTATGCCTGAAGGCACTCACAGTAGCTGCGATTCAACCTGAATGCAGTCTGAGGAATCAGTGCTGCACATGGTCATAAAAAAGGCTGTGAAGAAAAAATAAATCTTGAGTAGCCCACTCAGTGTTATGTCAGGTAAAAGAAAGCTTGGGGACTTTAAAGAGATAATCATTTATCTGTCTTTAAAGTTTATGAGCTGTGGTTTCTGTTGGTGTGTTTTTCATAAATCTCAGAGGCTGACAACTAGAATATGTTTAGAAGTTTTTTCTTGTTGAAATCTATGGTATCATTCAATGAATTTCTGCAATGTAATATACATATTCTTGAGAAAAGGATTACCTAATTAAAAAAAAAATCCAGATAAGCATTGCTGATAGTGAATGCATTATAGGATACTTTTTGTTTTCAAAGAATTCACTAGAATCATGTATCTCAAACAGATCTCAGCTCCAGTTTAGAGGGGATAAGTATGCAAATATCAGGATATTCATATTTAAATGGGAGAAATATTGTGCAGTTAAATTATCTCTTACTAGTACACTTATTTCTTGCCTAAGTTAAAATAGGCTCTCTGAGATAAGTCTTCATTTTGGTTTCAAAACTAAATTAGTTCTCCATTTATTACTGCTTTTGTTATACCAATTAACCAGCAATGACTGAAAATCAGGGCAGTTCCTTAGTATTAATGAGGCACACTGTGCGGATGCTGGGGAAGTATCTGCTATGTGGCTGTTACAGCCACTAGAAGATAAAAATTCAAATCTATGGAGCTGGAGGCAGAAAGAAGATAGAGCTCAATTATTATATGCCTTGTACATTTAAGACAATCTGATAGCTTGAATGACCAGTGATTCTGAATTCCTGTGCAAACTGCAGCAAAAATGTTTGATAAATAAATCATGGCTATTTGATTTTCCTTTAGTAGCTGAGCAGCATTGACAACACATAACTTAGGAAGTCCTGCAAAACCTGTACAAGAAACTGAGAGAATACCAAGGAGGTTAGCCCAGCCTGAACTCTGCTCTGCTTCACTGCTCAGGAAAATTGCTAACCAGTTAATGCAACACAAGCATGTAAATGGGAACAGTAGTTATAGCTATAATTGTAAGTTATACAAACTAAAAAATGGATTTGTGTGTTCAGATGAATGGGATTACGCATGACTATTAGTGTCTTGACTTTATTGAATAGCAGAAAATTCCATTTCAAAAAAGGACTAAGGAGCCAAAGATGTGATGAGCCTTTGTAAACACAAAAAAGACGCACTGAAGGAAATGTCTTTAAGTTAATAATTCATTCTCACTGCACTGCAATTCAGGCTCTCAGAGAACACTTGCGTATGCCCCCAGATTCCTTTCCTGTTCAGGGCATAGCTCCAGAGAGCCCAGACATACGAGCAGCAGCATCAGCCCCAGCTTACAAAGCAATGATCTATCCACCCCTATTCTCTCAAGCATCTAACTAAAATAAACCTCCCAACTTTGGCATGCTATTTAAGCTCACATTAGTCTCAACTACACCACAAAACAATAAGAAATCTCATTATTTAAAGTCCAGAGTCAGTGAGGAAAAATAAAGTTCACCCTTTATATCCACAGACCAAAAGGTATATTCTCAGGGAAAGTGCATTTTGCCAGTGAAGCTGCTCCCTTTAGCCTGTAATCACCTAGATATTCCTGCTCCTGACTTACTCTGCAGAGTGAAATTGGATGTAGAGTAATGTGGAAAGAAACTTTAAGAATCAGTTCATGGGGGCAATAACTTTTGGTATTACTCTTGCTTTGAGTGTCAACACATGTATTTCTTCTGCACATCCTAAGCCTGTATTTCAGAGTGATCTTTGTCAAGTTCTTTGTAAAATTCTCTTCTCCTAAGAATCCATGTGACAGAGTTCCTCAACATTCTGCTCTGCTCTCGGGTGACCTCACATGGAGTATTATGTGCAGTTCTGGTGTCCTCAACATAAAAAGGACATGGAACTGTTGTAACAAGTCCAGAGGAGGGCCACGATAAATGGACTTCCCAGGGAAGTTATGAATGCTCCATTCCTGGCAGTGTTCAAGGCCAGGTTGGACAGAGCCTTGGGTGGCATGGTTTAGTGTGAGGTGTCCCTGCCCATGGCAGGGAGGTTGAACTAGATGATCCTAAGGTCCTTTCTAACTCTAACTATTCTATGATTCTAACACAGAGGAGTGACCACATGACCAGAGAGGAAAAAAGTTAAACAACAAAAAAGCAATAATCTATCTGACAGTATAAGAAATTATATAATAGAAAGAAATGTGCAAAGCAAATGGAACATTTAAGAGTAAACAAATTTAAGGGTATTAGTGGAGAGGATCAAAGCTGCAGCAGGAACTTATCTACTGTTTTTTTTACTATACTGCTGCAAAATGCATAAATATATGTGAAATATTGAAACTATATGTGAAATACTCAATATCACCTGTAGCATATTAATTACATACAGTCCAGTCTTTTTCACTCATCCCTCTCTGCATTGTTTCATCTTTAGTTACAAAATAAAGATTCAGATGGATATTTGAAGAATTATCTCTAGGGGGCATGCAACCAGTATGTAGCCCACCTCAATATTTTAACCAGTAGCTAAGGGATGACATAAAAGAATAACTTTGTCATGGTGACAGCAGAAAACTGCCAAAAATTGCTGGTGTTTAAAGCACAAAATTAGCTGCAGATAAATTTCCAGCACCAAATTCTGAATAAGAGATTTGTGTTTTGGCAAAACTTCACTAGGGGGAAATCCTGCCTGACCAATTTGGTGGCCTTCTATGATGGGGCTACAAAAATGATGGACAGGGGTGGAGCAGTTGACGTCATCTACCTGGACTTGTGCAAAGCATTCAACACTGTCCCACATGACATCCTTGTCTCTAAATTGGAGTGTCATCATTTTGATAGGTGGACCACTCAGTGGATAAAGAACTGGCTGAATGGCTGCACACAAAGACTTGTGGTCAATGGTTCAGTGTTTGGCTGGAGACCGGTAACAAGTGGTGTCCATCAGGGGTCGGTGTTGGGATCGGTCTTGTTTAATATCTTTGTCGCTGACATGGACAATGGAATTGAGTGTGCCCTCAGCAAGTTTGCCGATGACACGAAGCTGTGTGGTTCTGTTGATATGCTAAAGGGAAGGAATGCCATTCAGATGGACCTTGACACAGTTGTGAGGTGGGTTGATGCCAACTTCATGAAGTTTAACCATGCCAAGTGCAAGGTCCTACACCTGGGTCGGAGCAATCCCAGGCACAGCTACAGGTTGGGCAAAAAGGAAATTCAGGGCAGCCCTGCGGAGA
Source organism: Melopsittacus undulatus (assembly GCF_012275295.1). Lineage (NCBI taxonomy): Eukaryota > Metazoa > Chordata > Aves > Psittaciformes > Psittaculidae > Melopsittacus > Melopsittacus undulatus. Next base: position 94,717,977 of record NC_047557.1, on the reverse strand, counting down.
AGGACTTCGGGGTGTTAGTCACTGAGAAAATGAGCATGAACCGGCTTCAGTGTCCGCTTACAGCCCAGAAAGCCAACTGTATTCTGGGCTGCATCAAAAGAAGTGTGACCAGCAGGTCAAAGGAAGGGATTTTGCCCCTCTACTCTGCTCTCATGAGACTTCACTTGCATTATTGAGTGCAGTTCTGGTGTCCTCAACATAAAAAGGACATGGTACTGTTAGAACAAGTACAGAGGAGAGTCACGATGATCAGGAGACTGGAGCACCTCCCTTATGAAGACAGTCTGAGAAAGTTGGTGCTGTTCAGTCTGGAGAAGAGAAGGCTGCATGGAGACCTCATAGCATCATTCCAGTATCTGAAGGGGGCCTACAGGGATGCTGGTGAGGGCTATTCATTAGGGACTGTAGTGATAGGGCAAGGGGTAACGGGTTGAAACTTAAGCAGCAGAGGTTTAGATTGGATCTAAGGAAGAAATTCTTTCTTGTTAGGGTGGTGAGGTACTGGAATGGTTTTCCCAGGGAGGTAGTGAATGCTCCATCCCTGGCAGTATTCAAGACCAGATTGGATGAAGCCTTGGGTGATATGGTCTAGTGCCCATGGCATGGGGGTTGGAACTAGATGATCTTAAGGTCCTTTCCAACCCTAACTATTCTATGATTCTATGAAAGCATTGATGCATCAAGGTACGTTTAGGATTTCCTATGGTGAGAATCAAGAAAAAACAAACACTATCATGACTTGTGATTAGTACTCAAGTTTAATGGCTATGAAATGTTCTGCTCGTTGCCCCACAGGAACAGAGGTGAGCTTTGAACTGAGTCTGAATAGCAGGTAACCTAGGAAGAGAAAATGCTCTCATACAAATGATGCTGACATATTTATTTTTATGGGAGAAATCAGCAGTCCGTTAATATTATTGTCACTGAAAGTATAATGACACACTTTCTATTTTCTTTTGCTGCTTGTGTCTGCCTCCAACAGATTTCTATTACTTTATAACAGAGATTTTGCTTATTACCATGTTGGAAAAAAAAATCTAAAAATGCCCATTACACCCTGCTTGACAGTTCTATGAACAAATTTAGTTTCTGCTTGAGGAATTTAAAAATAATTTCTCTTAAATAAGCAAAGATAGTAGTCTAAAAAATTAAGCTCTTGTTTTATGTAAATGTCAAATAATTATATTAGGAATGTGAAAATAAGCCATCAGCAGGAATGCAAATGCTTAGAACAAGATTGGCATTATTATTTTCATAGCCTGTCTGATAAGAGGCAATTTTACAGCAATGAGAGACGCTGAGGCACCCATGAAGTCCAATGACAAGGCTGATTTCTTGCAAAATTCTTGAGCATAATTATGTTTTAAAATTCTGAAGATGCAACAGGCAGACTTTATTCTGATGTAGCTTAATGAAGTGTCCTTCTGTTAACTTTGGTCTGACACACATGTATAAGGGAGATTAAAAGGTGAACTGGAGGAGTTTCTTGAAAAGTCATTCTTTTTTTTTTGTTCTCATTTTGACTTTTTTGGAGGAAAAAATGTAAAATCACTTTAGATCTTACTATTCCAATGTCTGGAAACTTTGGATCAAAAATGAGTAATTCTGTTTTCTATGCTGTTGGTAAGTTTAGTGATCTGACATTCCTCATGTGCTGAGAAATTGCCTTGAAAATGTTATAACTTTCACCTTTAAAATCATCAAAATTATTTACAGTTTTTATATTAATCTGGGAAAAATAAGCCATATGAAACCACAGCTTCCTTACTCTCCTTACGCAGTTCAATTCCCTGTGTCGACTTGGCTTTCCTGCAAGCACAAGATATTCATGCTAATTTATCAAAGCAGTGTTTGCCTGCAAGATTTAACAGCAATTAACAGGGCACAGTTGGCACTACTGGCAATGAAATGTACACATTGTTACAGTAGGTCATAGAAATACCGTTTATAGGGGTTGTAAGCTGAGAGCCCAGTTTATGCTCAGACCTGTCTTTCTCATTTCTGTATGCCATTTCAGTTACCTGTCACAGGTTCCTAACATGTTTGTGTCTGAAAACAAGTACCACAGAAAAATAGTGCACAACAAAAATGGGCCCAATAAGCAATTTTATCCTCCCATTCATTATTGTCACAGCTATAGTATTATGAAACTGATCATTAAGGGTTCTGTATCATAATACTATATCCTTTGAAAAAGATACTCTGGGGGGAAAGCAAGCATTAACATCACCCTATTTTCTACATGCAAGAATTAGCAGCACTGATCATCAGACTCAGAAGACAAATATTCTTTCAACAACGTGTCAAGTGTGTATGCACATATGGAAATTATGCATATACATGGATTGCAGGATAGATACATCAGCAGAAACATCTTCATAGTTTGTGTTGCAGTTATGACAATGACATGGGATGACAGACCTACATTCTGAATCTGTTCTTCTGCCTCAATATGTCAAATGTATAGCCTAAAATAGAGTGCTAATATTAATAAGAAATTGTATTGTCATATGCAATCCTGTCAGCAGCACCTACAATTCCAAGTTAATCAAGAATGGTTCTTGATTAAAATCTCCATGATTAAAATTGAGGACAAGGGTGACACTCCTGGTTCCCAAGGACTCAGTTGTGCAGGTCAGTCACAACAGTTTTGTGGATCTGAACAATCCATGTTCTTGTTTATAGCTGTATAGGAGCAAGTGCATTCATATGTATCAAATAGGACTAGTTTCATGCAACATTACCCATACCCTTAATCATTTATGGTACTGAAACATAATATCACTCAGTGTTAAGAACTTCTGGGTTGAGTATACAATTTACTTCTACAATACCAAAGCTTTATTTTTTTCTGTTTTAATATAAATAAATGTAAGGCTTGCTTTGGGGGATTTTTAAAACATTTTTTAACATTTACCCTATATACCATGTACATATGTGCTCATGTATCTCTTCAAAATCTATACTGCTATAAGCACTGAAAAAAACAGCAGCTTTGAAAGCTAAAAAAGAGAACTTCAGCAGAAAGCAAGTTTTGTTTCCAAAATCCTGTAATTTAAAAATCCAGTGGGTTTTACTTGTTACTGAATTATATAGCTTCCACTGAACACGCTGTTAAAATCCATTATAAACCAAACAGAACTGGATGTCAGCATATACAAATACTCACTAGTTTCAGTAGCTACAATAGTTATGTTGTGCCACATATTTGTTTCTCTGTCCAGTGGTGTTGCCAGAGTTATTTTCCCATCTTCTGCATTAATGTTGAACTGTCTCTCAAGGTCGGTATGCCGATCAATGGAAAACCTACAAAATAGACATCCCTGTAATCTACTTAATGAAGCTGGTGTAATCTATACAATCACAAGACAATCTAGGGAGCTCTCCAAGACCTACAGTTTTATAGCCAAATGCATTGAGAAGCTCAATAGCATAATAATTTATAAGACAAAATGACAAACTGAGACTAAAAGAACTTATAATTATTGCCTAAGGAGTAATTAGCTGTATACCCAGTGTGAAGGTCATGAAATGCCCTCAGGTTCACTAGATAACATCTTTGAAAAACGGTGCTGATCAAGAGTTAATTACATAATCCATCACATTTATTAGACAGTTTCTATTGTATTTCACAGCTACTGATGATAATTTCAACAGTAATGTATTAAGCACACAAAAATGGTGGGCTTCATGGTTATTTTAAAAAGGGCTGAATAATATTATTTTATCAATAAATTTCAGATTAATGAAGCATGAACTATTCACCAAGCATATTATTTGGTTATGGGTCAAGCAGTTCCATGTGCAGAATGCAGTTAGTGAATCACCATTTTCCCATGAAACACTTCAAACCCTGAAGGAATCATTGTTTTATGGATTGACATCACTGATTTTTAACAAAACAAGTTTCATCTGACAGGCATTTGGAGTTTGCAAATGTGAATGTCCAGGTAAATTATGCAGCCTCAACAGAGTCGGCTTTACAACAGGAAGGAGCTGCAGTAGGTTGTTCCAATGGTGCATTAAGCAGGATGATGATTTAATGCTTAGAGCAGGGTCTTCAGGAAAGCTTTTATGTTTGTTCATTTTCGCAGTTATTTTATTAATTCATTATTGGCAAAAAGAAACTAAATCACAAATTAAGCCTTCCAATTTTTTGACAGGAGAGGTATGAAATGAGAGTGTTTAGTGATAAACTATTGATACGGTTCAACAAAAATTGACTTCAAGGGGTTCTGCTGAATCCTAATTGTGGATTTATAGAAAAGCCTTTTAAGCCTTTGTGTCTGTGTATTACAGAACCTAACAGCATGCACTGACAATTTTTACATCTGTTCTGCATTATATCTAGGCATAATAGGGTGAGTTAGGATACAGTATAAGACTGGATCACATTATATAGTGGTCAGAAAAGGGACTCAGAATGTCAGTTCCTCATTACATTTCTACTTTTTGTGAATACGCCGCTATATTCACTGATAACAGACCCAAGAGTATATTTTGTTACAGTGACAATGCACAGTTATCTGAAAATCAGTTATTCCATTCTGGTTTATGCTTTATCAAAAGCAATTTCCAAAAAAAAGTTCTGATTCCAAAGTTCCTTTATATGCTACAATAAACATATTCTGATGAACTCAAAACTCATTCCAGCACAACACAATTGATTTTGATAGACATAGCATTAAGATCTGATTTCAAAGCTTAGATTATGGTGTTCATCTTTTTTTTTATTTCAGTGTCAGATATTTTCATATTTAGAATGAAAGATACATTCCAATTAGATTGCTTCTGTAGTTCATCCAGTAAGATACAATACACATTCAAAAAATTAGTCATAAATTAAGAAAATTTATTAAAATTTTGATGCTTAAATGTTTACAGACTGTGTAACTAAAGACCAAACCTAGCATAATCACACTTGTAAGGTAAATAACAACTAACAGACTGAAGAGTGAAAACCCCTGTTTAATTAGGAATTGGGATTTCTTAGACTAAATTTTTCTGCTTTTAAATTCTGAGAACTAGTTTTACTCACTTAAAAATGAGAAGTTTGGTTAAGAAGAGTGCTAGGAAATATACAAAGTAAAACTCCAAATACATGTGCCTAAAGCTGGGCCCATTCATCTGTATTTGGACATTGAAATAAATTGAATTTCAAGCGAGATCCACACACTCAGTTCTCAATGGTTTAATGGGAATTGTCCTGTCCTCAGCATTTCTGAAAATCAGGTCACTTGTGTGGAAGAATAAAGCTGTAGGTACCTAACTTCAGGCAATTGCATTTGAAAATATACGTTCACCTTATTTTGATATATCCCTAGTTCCAATTAAGGTATTAGAAGTAAAATTCTGATACTAGTGAAGTTAGTAAAAAAAATATCTTACAGACTTTCACAGGTTGAAGATTTTGCTCAAGAAAATATAAGAAAAGCATAATCAACTTTTTTTTTAAGATGTCATCACTTGAAACTCTTTTAATTCTTGATGATTTTGTAATTATGAAGAAAGAACTGATATCAGACATTTATGATTTTTTTTTTACAGTTCACAAATGAAATAAAATATTAAATTCTTATATGTTGCTTAATGTTTACTTGACCTGGGCTTGACAAAGTTTCCATTGAGATATCACACAATTTCTCTCTAAGGACCAATCCTTTTTAAAACTTCCAATCACAATATTCCTGCAGAACAACATTTCAATTATAAAACTGGGAGCATAACATCTGTGAGTTTATTATATTGCATTTCACCTCACCTCACCCCAAGAGTATTTATTCACAGTAGAAAACCAGCATTCAAAATGAAATATTTTTTACATAAGACATGTGGTTTTACAAGATTAAATAAAAGAGGTAAAACCCTCTTCTGGTTTTAATTTGATAAATATTGGGTACAAAAATAAAAAATTAAAACCTGCAGTGACAGAAACCTGGGAAAACTAGTAATACATTTGCAGTTCTGCTTTCATGATAATGGTGCTGTAACTCTCTTTAATAGGAATCCACCATCAGACCCACAAGCTATACATAAAACATACACTTCTCTAAAAGAAAATAATATCTTGGGAAATAGTATCTTTTGAAATTGCCCTAAACCCAGCATAGGTTATTGGGAAGCTTTGGTGTGTATGGGTCTACTATGGTGTGATTATAGGAAGAACTCCACAGCAGTTTAGCAGATGACCTGCTCCTGCACTATTGCCATTGCTGTTACAACTTAATTTGATCTATTCTTTATTTGCACCAATGTAAATAAGAGCAGAAATCCTTTTTTTTGCTGCACCTGCTGAGATTTGAATCGCAGTATTGACATCTCATCAGTGGTAAATCACTACTGTTTATTAATGTCAGGCAGATCGGACATGCTACTTAGTGACAGATAAACAGCTGTACCATTAGGGATGCAGAAAATATCGTATCTAGGTTTTTAAGACCTGCTGTGAATTAAGAAAATGATCAACTGTTGCCAAAGATAAAATCTCTGTCAATATGAATGGGGAAAACCTGCCACAGTGAAGCTTATCTCTCTACAGAGAAAGACACTGAAGGACAGTGATTTATAGGAGGGCAGATGCCGTGTAAGGAGAAAGATTATTATTCATGTTTTTTTTCTGTGCACTTGGATCATGCTTTATCCAAGATAATTTACTGCAGGTAAATAGATCACAGTTATGAAATAACAGAAACATGAAATAAGTACTACTGGCATCAATAGATTTGCATGGTGATGTTCTTTCAAGCCTAATTATGCTGTATGCTAGAACATACTACCCTTACTAAATAAATGATAGTAAAGCTTTACAAACTTGCTTAGCTAAATTCCCTGGGTCCATTTCCCAAGAGAGATGCATGTGACCTAGGTGTGGTAAGATGTGAGTCAGTGATGCATGGCTAGGTTAGAGCGAGACAAACTACTGATCATGTTTACAATTTTCAGCCAAATTTGTAAATCCCTTTCACCAGCAGACTTAAAAGCAAGTCCTTATGTAACATCCACTGCAGAACAGAAAGTAAAGATAAAAGAGAAATTTTGCTACTTATTTTAAAAATGCTGGGTTATGAAAGATATGATATAGTTAGACTAACCTAATAACTGGTATGAAAAGATACTTCATATTCATTGGAGAAGCAGACAAGCCTGATGTACATGGCAGTGATTAGAAAATGGTGTCAGGTTATAACAATTAGCATCATCTCCACAATGCTGACTGCTTGTGCAGCTTAAATTCCTTATGGCACTAATGTACAATGCTGATTTCTAGTACCTAGACTTACTTCAAACATATCTTTACTATGAGTTTGACGCTGTTTGTTTTCATAATGCTTTTAAGAGCTACACATAGCAAAATGTGGTTTGGGAACACTTGCACCATACCATACACAGGAGAAGATGTGTGTTTATCAAAATCAGATAGAAAACACTGATCTGATGAAACTGGAATAACCAATAACCAATTTTGTTCATGTTACATCATCCAGTATCTGAAGGCAGGCTACAAGGATGCTGGGGAGGGACTCTTCATTAAGGACTGGATATAAGGAGGAACTTCTTTTCTATAAGGGTGGTGAGGCACTGGAATGGGTTGCCCAAGGAAGTTGTAAATGCTCAATCCATGGCAGTGTTCAAGGCTGTTTTTGACAGAGCCTTGGATGACATGGTCTAGTGTGAGGTGCGCCTGCCCATGGCAGGGGGGTTGGAATTTGATGATCTTAATGTCCTTTCTAATCCTAACTATTTTATGAGTCTACGAAAAAAGAGAAAATATTGCAAATCAAAAAATGCAAAGTCATATGGGCATAATCATCTCTGACTTTCTGTCTTCAAACCAGGAATGGGTTTAGCCAAAGGAATATAAAACATGTTTTGACAGTCTTACAACTACATGGAACAGGCTCAGCACTGTCAATGCAGACACTAGCAGATTATTTAAAATAACTGTAAAGATACATGCTGATGGTTCAACCCCATGTGACCTCCTACACCCTATTTTTTCTTTTCATTGCTTTCCTGCTATTTCATAAGACTACTCGCGTGGCAAGGAGCACTTTTGTGATTTTGAAAATTATCTGAACTGATAAATCTAACCTTATAAACTGAATTTTACACAAGAATTTTCATAGAAATAAAACTGAATGAGAACAGTGTCATGTAATGTACTGGAAAGCACACAGTATTCCACCTGTATTTTCTTTCGAAGAGAACATTAAAGTAGCACTACCTTATAGGACTGGAGGATACATCAGGGTCATGGGCAGTCACCTGACCAATCACAGAGTTAATAGCAGCATTTTCATGCACTTCCAGTAGGTAAGTAGGTGATGAAAAGACTGGTGGCTCATCAGCATCCTCTACTACAATTTTTACCGTTGCTGTATCCTTGAATGGTCCTCCACTGATGAAGCGAGGATCAATATGAATGTTGGTTGCTTCTACCTTCAGAGTATAGGATTTTTTGGTCTCAAAGTCCAGTGGCTGTTAAGAATGACAAAGATAAATGTTTTTTACTAATGGCCACATAGAAAGAGCAAGTGAATATAATGCTGATGGATGGAAGTTATGTGCATTTAAGCACATTCAGTGAGTTTTAATGTAATCGCTTCCCACTCCCAGAAATCCGACCTGTAAATTTTCTAGGCATATATTGATGTCTGTTTATTAACCAGCCTCAGAGAAAACAAGACTGGTTTCTTGCTTTTCACAAAAAATGTACCAAAATATTCTCTCTTATGAATTATACCATTACAATTACATATCAGAGAAATATTACAAATTTGTTGGTGATGACATAACTTGCATACTAATCATGCACTCAATCAGTGCATTATTACTTGGAGATAAGAAAAAAAAAATTATACTAGCTTCACAAAGAATATTTTATTACTTCCAGAACAATGTGAGAAATGCAAAGAACTAGCACTTAGTACTTGTTGGACCTGAGAGGCACTATGTAGAAAAACGTGAATCTGATCATAGAAGAAAGTACTTCAATATTACTGCATGTCGGGTTTGCACATATATTGCACGTTTCTGTTTATGGGTTAAAATAGGTAGACATCTCTCAATTTCTTAAGACTATACAAATTCATATTTCTTTTGTTTTAGTTTGCAGGTGTTTTGGTTCGTTCGTGGTGTGTTTGTGGTATTTTCCAAAAAGAGAACCATGAATCTGATTACTTTATTCTAATGATATATCTGCCATGTCACCATGTTTCTTTCTATTTTGCAGTTCCGTGTTAGAAGTTGAAAACACAATGAGTTTAAAGGAATGAAATACCAACTAAAAAACAAATCTGTGATACTTTTGAATGTTAGGATTTCTCATTATAGAAGATTCAAGTTTGTGTCTTGAAGCACATCAGTATATTCACTATGCAATTCTCTTGTGTCTCACAATGATTCAAAATTCAAAGATGCAAATTGCCAAGCATTGGAAAGGTATTAAGATTTGCATTACAATGTCCCAGGGATAAAAAGAAAAGGACATAGAAACTCTGAATCTGCAATGCAAATACCAGCAAGAGCACAAATAGGAAACTTTAGGAAGTCTGTCAAAGCCTTCAATATGTGTACTTTCAAATTTTGTTGATTTTTTTTCAGGTATGAATCAAGTTCTAATGGGATTTGCTCTTTCTCACAAATGCTAGTAAACACAAGAAAACCTTGCTCCTTTAGCAGCTCTTAGATTAGGAAGCTTTTGTAATAATGAACAGTGATATATAAATCAGCATATTCACAATCTGCCAGTCATAGCTCCTGTATCATTTTTTGAATTACCTTTCATACGTTTTACAGAAATGACAGTACCCCAACACTATATTAAAATATACCCCAATACATTAAGTCATGCTGAATCAAAACAATATATTGAGAATTTACTCTGCATTGTCTAAAACCCATGAATTTTTGCTGGAAATAATCTGTTCGTGAACAGTACCCTCCATACATCATCTACTGTAGTAGAACCAAAATTATTATTGCTGTCAAAATGAATATACGAAACAACATTATGCTAGAGACTCAGTTATGAAATGAAGCTGAGGGAACTGGGGCAAAAGGCTAATTGCCTTAGTTTACAAAAAAGGCCACAGAATTCAATAAATAACAGTAAGGAAGATCAGGAATGTATATCATAATTTTCTCTTTAGGAAAACAGAGCTAATTTTAGATAAATATACATCACTTTATTATACGTCTACAGCACTGGCCTACTCAGTGAGAAACGTAAAATGCAGACTTTAGACAGGCACTCCTCCTGACCTATTTAATAACAGGTTCAAGTTGAATATTAATTATCTGTACTCATTAATTTTTTTTTCACTGGAATGTCATGTTTTGATGTTCTGGGGTTGTGGGTTTTTTTTCTTTTTTGTTGTTTTGCTTGTTTTTTTTTGTCTCTCTGTTTTTTTTTTTGTTTGGTTTTAAGAAACAAAGATTCATTTTGAATGCTCTATGCTACGTATTTGAGACCTTCTATGCCAGTGCTATAAGTTATATTCATATCCTTTCTTGGAATAGAGCATGAGAATCGGCTCTCTTCTTCCCCAGAAAATAATGAAAATTTAAATCTGCAAATGTTTCATTGACTTTGCTAGCCAAGATTTGTTTTAGATATGCTGTCTCCCCCCATATTTCTGTATACAATTGGGTGTTCCTTCTGTTGTGTACATGCAAATACCTATCACCTTGCATACATCAAAACTGTACAAACATAGAAAAGGTAACAGAGTTGTAGCCTTCTCTAGGGCCCAAATTTGGCACTTCTCATGTGAAACAGCATTGATTTCTTTGATAAGGTTCACTGGAATCACGATTCATTGAGAAAGGAGAATTCAACATGAGAAAAGGTGGAAGACTAAGCTTCTCACACATAAGGGAATTCAAATAAAATGCTGACTTATTTTTGTCTCTGAAAAGTATTTGACCAAGCTATTCAGCAAATCAAATCATAGAGAAAAGATACTTGATTAATACTCAGACAAGATTTTACAGAATTTTACAGCACCAACAAAGAAGATATTAATCTACTCTTCTCCTTTGGAACTAAGGAATCAAAACCTGCATAATTTGACCACCTGGAAGCCCAAGTAAGATTAATGAATTCAGAGCACTGAAAATACTTCTATGGATGTCTCCCCAGTTGTCACCTAAATGACAATTTTGAAGGACATGGCTAATGCATCCCTTTTTTATCACTTCACTATCTTGACACTTGACCTATAGATAAAAGAATCCTAGAAAATCCAGCATTTCATCACAGAGTAGAGTCTGGCTGGTTATTTGTTTGTACAATAAACATTTTTTTATACAAAAATACCATTTACCTTTCTCACTCTAATAATGCCATCCTGAGTTTGGGCATCTGTAGTAATTTCAAATACATCCATTCCATCTCCTTCAATAATATCATAGGATGATTTAGCATTGTCTCCAATATCCAGGTCATTTGCTTTCACCCTGCCTACTGGTTCACCAACAGCAACATCTTCCATTACTGAGAAGTGATACAGACCTTACAAATAAGAAAAAAAGAATAGATATTACACCTGATTCCAGTATCTCTTCCATGCTCTTCATGTGTTTATACTTTCCCAATGCATCTTGAGATGTGCTACTGATACAAACCACATTTACAGAAGTTTGGGAATATTCTGTTTACTGTATGTGAATGTTCGTTTTATGACAGTAATGTCCTTCTTCTTTGCACGGATACATAGTGTTGGCAAACATAAATATTAAACTACTTTCAACACTAACAGTATGCAATATTCTCTACTACAGACACTTTTTCATTAAAAGTTACAGCTTTATGTACAGACATAGAATACAACTATGAAACTTTGGTTTTTGCTCTGTAGAAAATTATTCTTATACTTTAAAGGTGTCTTATATAATCTCAGTTCTTCAAAAAAAATTTTCCCTTTTAATTTGATTTGATCGGGTTTGCTTAACTCATTCCACCTCCCTTTTGTGGTAAGAAACTAACTAAGAAACTTTCAAGGAAAAAATGAATATTTGCTTTAAAGGAAACAACTTCTCATAGCAACCGTCATTGTGTTTACTATGTGGTTGTAGGGTTAGAATAAAATCCACTAGAAAGTGCTAATCAAATTGTCAGCATTTTTCTTTATATTTAGACTCGCTTCAAACCTTCTGACCTAAGAAGTGTCAAAAAAAATATTTAGAACTTGTAATACATTATTTTAAGTAAGCATATTATTAAAATAAAAAAATATTTTTTTACCTCTTGTTATTTCACACAGTTAATACCTGATTTAATCAACTGCAGCACAGTTTAGTAGTTAAAATAGTCAAAAGCAATTCAGGGGCAGCAGATGACACCATTAAAATAGGTTTTGACAAAGGGTTCTGGACTTGTTCTTTTCTGTCCTCACAGTTCTAAGACAATGTGCAGTTTTTACTGTTATGTGCAGCTTGTAGCTTTCTAAAAATAAAATGTTCTGGAGTTGTTGCTTCAACTGTTTGTAGCCTGACTGCAGTAGTAACAGTTGAAAATAAGTAAACTGTGAGGAATTCACGAATAAATATATTAGGTGTACATGCAGTTTCTCCCCAAGTGATTTTATTTTTCCTTTAATGTCTCTATGCTATACTATTAGAGATTATCTGGAGATCATCAAGATTCCTCAAGAATATTCATAATGGCCCACAAACAATGACCAGCCAAAGCAACCAACTGCCTCAGGAGACTACATTATGTGTTCATAATTTCTATTGCTGTCCACATTTTGTGGGTTGAATCTCCAGACACAGCTGATTGCACATTTCAGTTGATATTTTTTCTCTCAGATTTATTGAGATAGTTTACAAAATATTGCAAAAAAATCTATTATGATGCAGCCCACTCCTTTACACAAATTGCTCTCAAGAATTACAGACTGTCCTGTCAAGAAGTCATAGTGCAGAGTTGACCAAAAATCCACATTAAACGTTTCTGAAAACCCTTGGTTTTCACAGCAGTGCAGAGTTCTTCTCAGTATATTCCTATGGTAAACTGCCAGGTTAAAACTTCCGTGACTTATAAAATGCCTCTAAATTTATTTCAAAGAGATCACAGAAGTAGTGAAAGTTCATCTTTTTCATTTCTAAAACCCAGGAGGCTAACACTCTTTGAAATCAAACCATAAATATACATTTCTGCCCTGCCTGGAAACAATCAAGCGATAAAACACTGCTTTCTGAGTTCATTACAATTTATTGTGAAAGCAGCATGTACTACATCTTATGAATTTCTATTTTATTCTGGTTAGACTCTATTGTAAGTTTGATCCTTTTTTATTTTCCTTTCCAGGCAAATGCAACCCATGCTTCAACAGTGTAAAAAAATGTTCAAGACTTGATCAGCTCTTGTTTAAATAAGGCCAGAGTCATGACTAATCTGTAATGCTAGTAAGCATGCCATGAATACTTAGTTTTAAATGGCAGGATTTGTAATAGCATCTAGCTACAATATTTACTGTGGCTCATCCTCATTAAATGCAATATACATAATAATAGAAAGTTACAGTACATGCAGCTGTTTTTTTCTTTCTAATGAAGTTGTCTAACGGTTGGTTGTAACAGGATGGTTGTTCATAGATGGTAGCATGAATTTTTCACTGGAATGTACAAGCTATAACAACTTCAAAGACAGCAACTCTTTGTTGAAGAAAAACTGATCTACATTTTCCATAGGGAAAATATATTTCAGGGATCTGTGATGCAGTCTTCCTCCTGTTACCCAATGTGTCACTGTATCCAGATTACAAGAGAACAGACACTAATAAACTGCACAGGGAAAGTACAGTTTCCTCTATGTATGCATTCACTCCTGTCCTTCCTGCTGAGACCTCCAGAAAATGTACCAATTAGTACCAGTTACATTCCTGATTTTTGGATCAGCTTTTTTCATACTGGCAGGCAAAGGCTTTTTGAGACAGAAAAGTGCTGATACAAATATAAAAGCCAGGTAAGCTGGAAGAAGTAGATCTGTAATCACTGAGTTAGAGCTACAATACATTGCAAGTATAAAAGAAATGTCCCTCTGCATTCTGGTGATATGGTTCAGCCAGGAGTCTCATCTATAAATGTTTACATTATTAGGGAAATTGCCACCATATGTTGGAAAACACTACTACACAAGTGCAAGTAATGCAATGTGACCTGAAGTAAAAATTTATGCACTTATTTTATGAGAGAAAACCTTTTATTGTGCAAAGCATGCTTATCTGCTAAAAAACCTCTCAGATGAGGTAACAAAAATATCTTTTGCAAATAAGCTTTTTCCTCTGCTTATTCATATTTTTCCTCTCGTTTTATCTGCATGTACATTTTCAAGACTATAGGAGAATATTTATCACATGCTGATTCTGGGAACAAACCTATTTTACTCTTTGTGTCTTCAGAAAAGGGCAGTAGTGGACTTTGGGTCATACATATGCAGGAAAGAATTAATTTTGTTTTGTGCATATGTCCCTTCTCAGAAAAACATGCTTCTAATAAAGTAAAAATGGTAAAAAGTCTAGATATGAACATTCTCCAGCCCCCAAACAGACTCTTAATACCTTACATCTTCAGTTTTTCAGAAGCTGGATAAGAAGTTTCTAATAGTGCATTATATTGCACCTATTCCAAATAAAATTGATCCAGTCATTATGCTCTTCCCTCTTCTTTTTCCTTTTTGCCTTCATCCTTGAAATAGGCTAAAGCCTATTCCTTGTAGAGAATCTCAGCAGCATGCCAAATAATTTTAACCTAGCCCAGCAAGATATACATTGAAACCACAGTAGTAAATATGGATTTTGAATTAAAGATCATCAATTATCTGCACTGAGACTTATTTTCTTTGTTTTCTTCACTATTACCAAATTAGTCAAACCTTTATTTCTTTTTTTATCGGTTTTATGTCTTTTACTGGTGGCTTCACTTGTTTGCATGAAATGGAAGCATACATAGCAGCAACTAAAACTAGCACTTAGAAATAAGTGTACTGAAAGCAAATAAATAAATGAAAAAAAGACCCCCAAGTCCTTTTGTGTGGACATAAGAGGGGTAAAAAGGAAAACAAAGAGCTCTGTGCACTGATCCCTCTTTCCTAAGCTCTTAATAAGGCAGAGGACTATTAATCTTTCTCTAGTAGCAGCTACATGTTTTAAAATTACATTACCAAAGCCAGGCAATATGATGATAAAACTAAGAGCTTGATAAAAAAAAAAAAAAAAAAAAAAACAAACAACCTGAAACACTCTATTATTTTCTTATGTAAAACACATACACATAATGGCACTTACTTTGTGCAAACTTTGGGGGATTGTCATTGACATCAGTGAGTGTAATTGTCACTGTTGTAGTTCCAGACAGTCCACCCATATGTCCTCCCATGTCCTTTGCTTGGATGACTACAAAGTATTCTTCTTTGGCTTCTCTGTCCATGTTGGGTAGAGCTGTTTTAATGATAGCTACAATAATGAGGGAAAAAAATATCAGGTACAGAACTACATTCAGTTTTGCAGATACTTGTATGGCTGTATGCAAATATTGGTATAAAAATTGAACTATGAAAAGTCAAGTTAAGTTACCTCTTAGTAATACCAAGGATTAAGAAAAATTTGAAATTTTCAAAAAAGTATATTAGAGGTCACCTACCTTGATATAATTACAGCGCAATGAAATTGCGGTCCAAGTCCCAAAAATTAATCAATTAATTATACGTGTGATACATATTAATGTTCGTATTTTTTTTCTTGATAAATTTCTTGGTTTCTGTCCCACCTATCATAGAAAACCATCGCTTTCCCACAGAATTCACAAACAGAAGAAAAACACACAGCAAACATACTCTGTAAACACGGTTAACCATTTCTGTCAGATTATTTCAAATATTTTAAACCCCAAACCATTATTTAATCAGCTTTTCAATATAATGCAGGCTGCAGCTGCTCCTTTAAGTCCTAAATCAAGCACCTGAACTTCTACTGGAGAATGACAGCGTGTCTTCCAGTATGCCTTTTAGCACAGTCACCAGTATTGCAAAATCCTGCAGTCACTCTACTGTCACCACTCCAGAAGGGTCACATTTTTGGACAATCATCTCAGTAAGCTGATATCGCCTACTTTATTATGTTAGGAGCTTTTAAAACTAGAGTAGTAAAAAGATCTGTAGTGTATCAAAATACAAGATGTCAGTAGGCTAGCAGGAAGGTATCTGCAAGGGACACTCCAATTAAATAGGGGGCCAGATCCACTGCAAACTCCTTTAGGTTTCACAAACATCTAACAAAAGAAATAATAAACCTTTTTTTTTTCTTTCTTAAAATTCTTCACCTGTAACATGGTATTATAGTCACAATATTCAATACAGAAAGTTCAGTAGTAATTGCTTAATGGTAAATTTAAATAGTGTTCATCACAGTGTAGTAATGTCCACCATAATAAAAATATAATAAGCAACTGAAGAAGTCCCACTAAGCCTAGGAGAAACATCTCTAAATGCTAAACTGAAATACAGCGTTTTTTTTTTTTTTAATCCTATTTCTGAATTATATTAAAAAAAAAAAAAGAGAGAAAAGTCATTTGTCTGTGAAAAGAGAGCACACAGTTCAAGTTACTGAATTATCTTAGTGGTTAAGTGAAGTGTAAGAGTGCCCAAGAGGAATCTAATCCACCACTGCAGTGGTTTCTTTAGACCATAGTACTTGAGGGTTCTTATGAGGCATAAAGAAGAGTGCTCTCTTTTCATGGGCCTGAACTCACAGAGCTGAAGGACATGGTTAATGGGCAGACATTGACAGTAACTTGCTGAGTCTTTGCAAGCCACTGAAAAAAGAAGTTAGGGATTCTATATTGTACCGTATATTTTAATAGAGTGGCCAAGTTCATACCCTGGATCACAGATTCTTGTTACTGGGCCTGATCATACATTTCATCATGTTTCACACTCCTGTTTTGGGGGGGGGGGGGGGGGGGGGAGTATTTAACCTATTCTTTATTGAAGTATTGTCAGGAATTTTTAGATGTCAGTCAACACTTACTGTGAATCTGTTGGGTTTGGTTTCTCTGTTGCATCTAGCAACTACTAGTCAGTGGAGACTTCAGATAGTTCTTTTTCTTTCTCGTGGCATAGTTTCTATTAAATAAGCTTACTGGAAATGGCACTCTGGCTGTAATGTTGAGATTATCTATTCATGTATGTATGGTGAACAAATAAATGTTCCTGGTCTTTATCACTAACAGAGATGCATTTTAGTAAATTATAGAATCTGATTAATATTGTAATACGAAGAATCTGATCAGATCTCTTCTTGGCTGCATACAGGACCAAGCTAAGAGCAAGGGGGGTAAGAGTAAGGCATTCAAATAAATGCGATGTGCTTGCTACATAAACCACTATACGTAACACAGTCTTGTAACCTACATTTTTGTACATGATTTCCATATAATATTTTGGGTTGCTTTCTCACTTTTTGTATAAAATGTAATTCTGGATAAAAATTGAACCTTTATCTTATGCCTGGGACTGCCAAGCCAGAGCAATCTCTTGTTCCCAAGGAACTTGATGTATAATCTGTGATTTTTCATTCCAACATGGGGCAAGTGATATTAGGAGAAGCAGTGTGGAAACATGGAAGGCAGGAGAAGTGACCAAGGAGCCACACAGCAGAGTGGCAAGTTGGGGTCCCACTTGGATCCAGGGACAGTGATGGGTCTGTGGCCAAGCTGAGCCACACTCTGACAATCACCCAGTCACAAGGCAGCCATGAAGCCAGGGCAGGAAACCCAGCCAGAGGGTCTGGATCTGGGTCATAATCCAGATATGAGCCTGGGTGCAGATGTAGCACAGTCAGGGGCCAGAAGTAGAACCTCAGCCTAAAAGCATCTCCCAGGCAAATGGACATGAAGCGTTCTTCACAACATTTTATGAAGCAACCCTGAAGCACAGCATTCATGTAATTTAACTACTCTATACTGTCTACAGAAGGGGACATAAGTTATTTTTCAGAACACTGAAAAGCGTGTTTCTGTTAATTTTTTTTTGAATGAAAATAGGGGAGCACTAAAACCTAGAAGGTAATAATAAACATTTATCAGATGTGATAGGTGCAAAATATGTTCAGTGAAAGAGTAGGGCCATTCCCTCTATAGCAGTTTTGGTAAGGAGAGTAAATAATATTTATTTCTAAAAGCATTTAACATTTGTGACTGGTTTGGACTAACTGGTTTATTATTTAGGAATAATAATAATGCATTCTGTGAATAATTCTGTGAATAATTCTGTGAATAATATAGATTAGATGACTCATAAGAAGGATGCCAATGCAAATTTAAGGTATCAGAATCTGGCCCACATTAACTGTTTTCATTAATAGAGCTGATCCAATGATCAATGAAGCTGTATTTCAATGAAGTTTGTATTTAGCTTACTATAACTTCTTTTCCTATTTTTTTTTTTGGCAGAGTTTCCCTTGTTTGCTTTATTTAATTTTTTAACCTAATTTACATAGTTAGGTCTAGCCTACAGATGACTTGAATAAGATGTCACATTTTGTATTCTTCAGTTTTCTCTGAGACAAATTAATTATTTCAATGAAGTGATGATTCTTCCTAGACGTGTATTTTAATTTGTTTCTTAGCCTTCGTCTATGGTTTGAAAGATATCAAGAAGATTAAATACCTTTAAAAGTGCCTAAATCAGAATTACAGTTTCTGACTTTTAAGATATAAAAAATGGGGTGTTTTTCTGTATAAAAGTACTAACACAACCCGTTCTGTCAATAATTTTCTTTATATTCCTATCTACTTTTTCAGTCCATAAACCATTTGACAGAAGCTAAAAATTCAAGCAGTCAAGTTCCAATTTCAAACACAATAAAAAGCTAAAAAGAAGTTTCTTGTTTTAATTACTGTAAGAGGAGATGAAGGCTTTTAAAGATCAAATATTTTCAAACGACACAGGCTGATTGTTACCACTAGTATTTCCATATTTAGAATCTATAGAACAGTGGTTATCAAAAGAGAAGCATACCTCTAATACAGCAAGTTAATAAACAAAAAAAGGATCTATCCTCACCAAAGTAATGTGATTGAGACAAAGACAGACTGATAGCGTTAAGAATAGAGAATTTCATGGACATTTATTTGTTCTTTTGTTTTATTCACAAGTCCTCAGTCTGAGTTCACAGGAAGTCCTGAAACTTTCAATCTGTTTTTAGAAAACAGTTCAGGCTCACCAAATACTAATACGCACCCAGCACACAGAACATTAACACACTGAACATTCAACCTGCTCTACTTCAACCCAGAAACAAATTGAGAATAAAAACATAATCACTTTCAGCATGCTATGATGGATGAAAATGATATGTGCCAAACAAGAGAGTAGTTTAAAATTGAGGGATGAGAATTACTGCAAACTAATGTAAGGCAGGCAGATGCTTGTTGGAAGACTGTACTCAGAAAAGCTATCAATGGCTGACTGTCAAAGTGGATAGATAAATGAAGTGATTTCTAGGGTTTGTTCTGCTTCTAGCATCATTCGGTATTTCCTGAATGATGGAGGAGACGAAGAACTTAGCAAGTCTTTCAGATGCCACAAAGCTGGGAGCCATTGCAAGTACTGGAAGAACAGGATTAGAGTTCAAAGCAATTTTTACTAACTGCATGGTCTAAAAAACCAGGATGTGACTGAATCTAGCAAATAAAAGTATTTTGTGTGGGTGAAACAATTAACCGCACAATTACAACAGAGAAGATGACTCAGAAGGCAGAAACAACCGTGGAGTCAAAAATGAGCTGAATATGAGTCAACAGTTTTTGCTGAATAAAAACGCTCAAACATTTCCTGGTATATTAGCTAATACATTATATGAAAGGACTGTAGAAAAATCTTTCCCATTCACTTATATTGGTAGGGCTGCACCTAGAATGGTGTGTCTGCTTTTGAAAAACAGTGGTTTGTATAGTTAGGGAAGCGTGAGGAAAGACTTTATATCCAAATACATAAAAACTACTGGAATCTACTCTCCTTTTCCACCAGGGATAAGAGAAGAAATTATGAGCCTAAAATATAAACCACAAAATGGGTTTAAATTGCAGCAAGAGAGATTTCAGTTAAACATTAAGGGAACACTTTCTAAAACAGAAGGTAAGTACAAACAGAAGGCTGTTTGAAGAATTTGTAGTATTTCCATTACTGAGAGTTTTTAAGAACCTATCAAACAAACACCTTTCGAGAATGAGAAAAGCTAAACCTGATCCTTTATTGAGGCAAGGGCACTCAACTGCATTCTCACCTGAGGTCTCTTACATCTATATTGTGTAACATAAGACTTTCTCTCTATTCTCTCTATTCTAAAATATTTCACAAACCTTAGTCCTATGAAAATATTTGATGGACATGTAGTACAACCACTGAACAGATACCTGCATCATAATTTGGCTGTAGACCCTCTGTCTAAAGCTGGAAACATCAGGAAGTGGGTTGAAAGGTAAAGAAATCAAGAAGCAAACTATTTCTTCAAAGAATGAAAACACACCCAATATTGTAGCTGTGGAAGTAACTGCTTTTTTTTTCTCTTTTTTGGCTGAGTTGCTTTTCCTAAGCAGCTATTGGTGTCACACTGCTCAATAGCAAATAAAACAGCTGTAGAATGGGATTTACTTTTACAGTGGTCCTAAATGCACACACTGAGCAATTTGCACAATCTGCCTCACAACTTGAATCGGTTAAAATGTACCCCTGTGGACTACTTTCAAAAACCTATTTGGAAAAATATACACTGTCTCACACTGAAAAAGATCAGGGGAAAAGCAGCAATGTGTCAGAGGCTATAGCTGATGAAAAGAAGCAAAAGGAACAATAGAAATAAGGATCTGTTTTTCACTTTTTGCTTTCCACTCCATTTATGAAGGAGCTTTTTATCATAACGCCATAAAACTACACATAATAATAATTGAGAATGTGGAACAAAACCAAGAAAGCACTATGCAAAATTAGAATCTGGCCTTGAAAAGCCTTTCTTAAGCATCTCATTCATCTCACACATTTTGATGAAGACTTCCTGCTATGTCAACTTTCCTTTCTTCATTTTAGAAGACCTAAGTAATTGCTTTGATCTTCTCTCTGTGCTAAAATCCTGGTGGAGATTTTTATTAAATATAACAGTCATTTAGGGCCAAAACTCCTGAAAAATCAATCTTATAATTTCTTCAGAGAGCCCTGAAATGCATTCTTTGTATTCCCATAAAGCACACTGACTTCAGTGACGTTTTAGCAGTCAATAAAAAAAGATTCACTTGGAGATCTGTGGAAAACCTTACCATAATTTGAAAAAAAATTAATAGAGCACAACTAACTTTCTTGAAAATTAAAAAAAAAAATGGTGATGGGATATAGAAATACCGATCCACTACATTTAATTCAATTTACTTTTCACAGAAATGATTTTGAAAACAAAAATGAAAATTATAATCAAATGTTTGCATTTCTTATTTAGTTCTAATGCCTTAGTATTTTTACATTAGCAAGACAAGAAAAATATTTTCAATCTCTAGAAAAGTTGGCTGCAGTTTTTTACGAAAATGTCAATTTAGAGAGTTGTCTGAACTACATTCAAATGTAGATATATTTCAGATCAAAGACACTGACCACAGTAAAAACACTCATGAAGTGAGTAATTGAATATTATGTTACAGCATTTTATGTTGAGTGATTCTGTGCCATATTTATATTTGTAAGAGGGAGGCCAAAGTTGTACATACTTTAACATGAGCATTTTTCAAAATTGAATGGGGAAGATGGTTCTGCCTTCCTTTCTGTTAAACTGCAACATGGTCAAATATAGTTTTATTAATTATTGTTTCTTGTGTAACCAACAATCTGTTGTATTTTCTTTTTCAGCCATACTACTTCCATGTTTACGTTTTCTGATTTTGCTTCTAAGTAGGCCTTGCAATTTTGCCTTAGTGCATAAATTAACACTTCCTGCCTCTCTCTACCTATATTCTTCTTGAAGAATATCATACAGGATTTGTCCAGATAACATCTATTATGATGTTGCCTTTTTAATTCAGATGAACTTGTATGGGTAAATAGCTTTCACCTTTACTTACCAGCCATTCCCTGGGACCAAGTTTCACTGACATAAGCCAGAGGATCACCCTCTCCCCAACAAAGAATGAGTGTGGTAAATATTCATTCTGCACTGCATTTATGACCTTGTTCCATTAGGATTTTATTTGTAATGATCCTTTAATGTGCATAATTACAGTAGACACTTTACAGAAAGTAGCCTTGGATTCATTTTCAGATGCTTTCCAATTTGAGATGTGTAGTTCAAATTCCTCTAACTCCATCTCTTGAAGCAAAATATTATTTAGATATGTAGCCCGTTTTCTGACTCAGCATGAGGAAAATGATTAAGTCCTAACTATCTCACTAGCTTTCTAAAATGACAGAGATATTACTCTGAAATGCAAGAAAGGTGTAGTATCAGCTTTTTTGTTACTAGTATTAATAGATAAATTTGAGAAGAAGAAATCACCTTTTTTCAAATGCCAGTCTGTCTTGATCTCAAGCCACTTGTTTTTACCAAGTACAGACCATCGTAACTGTTTTTGAACATGTCTGCAGTGATTTTATACTTCCTTTATTAATCTGAAAAGACTGCTCTTGTTGCTGCTGAAGGACCCAATCCTACATACTTTATCCATAATAGTTGCCCTTTATACTTCTAAGTGAAAAGCAAGGACTGAAGGACTGACCCTCAGGTCTGCTGCACTAATGGTCTGTCAGTACAACTGTCTCTCCTAATGGGCTGTCATCAGGCAACTCTTAAAATAACCATGAAATCTCCATACAGAACCCTTAACAAAACTCCTAAGGTTGCATAGCACACTTAGTAGACAATGACAAGAAGAGATTTATAGTATTTTGAAAATATATTCTATTTTCAGCATTGTGCCTAAGTACACCCAATACTGTCAAACAGGCCTGAAGGTGCTGTAATGGAAACAACAAGGTATAAACTCCAGAAATCTTTCATGTGCTGGAGCCAATAATGTTACCTTGGGAATTTCGCTGTCTGGGCTGCATGGACCTTCCGCTTGTATGCTCTGCACACATTTGCCTTCTGCTCTAGGAAAGGGAGTTCCTACTCCTTACTTTAAAAATATCTACCCATGCCAGCTCATGCTTCTTAAAATTATTTGTTGAAAGTTCAGTTAACTTTAAATCTGTAGTGACTGGCAAGGATACCAACCCTAAGTATTCTGATTCTGTGATATCACAGCAGCACTAACTTGTAAAATGAGCTAGAAGGTAGCAGTTCTATCAATGCTCTGACTAATGGCATAGAATCATAGAATGGTTAGGGCTGGAAAGGACCTTAAGATCATCTAGCTCCAATCCCCCTGCCCATGGCAGGGATGCCTCACACTGACCGTGTCACCCAAGTCTGTCCAACCCAGCCATGAACACTGCAAGGTATGGAGCATTCACAACTTCTTTGGGCAACCTGTTCCGGTGCCTCACCACCCTTACAATAAAGAACTTCTTCTTCATATCTAATCCAAACTTCCCCTGTTTAGTTTAAAGGCATTAGCCCTTGTCCTATCGCTAGTCCCCAGTGAAGAGACCCTCTCCAGCATCCCTGTAGGCCCCCTTCAGATACTGGAAGGCTGCTATGAGGCCTTCATGCAGCTTCTCCAGGCTGAACAGCCCCAACTTTCTTAGCCTGTCTTCATGTGGGAGGTGCTCTGCTCCACCCCCCTTATCCTCATGGCCCTCCTCTCTGCTCTGTCAAACAAGTTCTTTACACTAATTCCATGAGGCTTTAAATCTAAACTATTTAGAAACTGAACTATTTAGGAAGGCTTTGTTGAACACGACTTAGTTCTGCTCCTAACAGTTTATTACTTTCCGCTTACACTTGCAGATTACTTCCTGTATCAAAACTGTTTTCCCATCTCCCTCACCTGAAAATGCTACCTTGTCATTTTATCACGAGTTATTACAGAAACAGTCCCTGTGCCTCTCTTTTATTAACAACTCTCAAATATTTGTGCAGTGATTTCATATCCTCCTTTAATCACCTCTTGTACAGTTTATACAAATTAAGTTCAATCAATCTTTCATTACAAGTAATATTCTTCTCACCTTAGCTACCCTGCTTTGAACTTTCTTCAGCATTTCAATAGTTTTTTTATGATGATGGGTCTCATCAGTACTACATGCAATATTCTGAGGGCAGCTTCCGCTATCATTGATAAGTACTAATACTAATGAACAGGACATTAACAACCAGATAGGAGAAGTAGTCTGTAACATCAGAAACATGTCTGAAACTCAAAAGTTGCCGTCATTTATCTTCTTGTTACCTTACTTGTTTTTATTCTGCTGGATTGTATTTCAAGGTCTAGATGAAGAAGATAATAAAGACTGCAAATTAAAATAAAAAATTAAAAACTTGACTTTTGCTGAATGCTGTTTTCTTTCCTCCCAGGCCTACTCATTTATGTTCTGATTTCAGAACCACAGGATTCAAAACTGTGGTCCAGAGAGGTCCAAATACTAAATCATTAAAAGCTCTGTTGATTTAAACGTGAACATTCACCTGAAAGCTAAAGCTAGCTATAGAAAATACCCACAATCTATTAGATTTGTTTTCTATGTCTCCTGACTCTTCTATTCATCTCAGCTTTTCTAACTTGAACTTTGGCTTTGTGCCAAATGACCATACCCAAGATGGCAGCATTTGAACTCTGTTTCTTTCTATATAGTAAGTGCTTATGCTTGAATAAGACGTGTTTGCCACTGCAACAGGGCATGGGGTGTAGTTTGCCATTGTCAGTAACCATATTTCAGGTATGTGTAGAAGTGACATTATTTAAGTCCATGGGAAATGTAAATAAGTCAGACACAGCTGAAAACTTACTTTCTCTGCCATTCCTATATAATAGAACACAGTGTCACTTGATATTACATTCCATTATGATAATCTTATTTTAAAGCTGACAGTCATGATTTAATATCCTGGGAAAAGCTTAGAAGTGAGAAGTATACTTTAGCTACTTTTAGCAGTATTAAGGACACTGTTCCCCAGCATTTTGACTGTCATTATTTGGATTATGAGAAAATACATACAGCCTGTTACTTATATAAATAAAACACACAAGTCAAGAAACCTGACATCAGTTAGTCAGATGTAACGATAATGATCTATGGATGATATATTGCTTCACCATGAGTTCTCTTACTAATCTGATGTTATCACATTGTAAGTTCAGCCTTTAATAGAAAATCTGAATATGTATCTTTGTAATGTATTATTTATATTTACTCTCCATCCACAAAATTCACCTATGAAAAGTGAAAAATATTGAGAGCAAGACATCAGAAAAGCATTTACCCTATGCCATATTCAGAGCACTGAATGAAAAATAACTCCTGAATTACCTTCTTTCATGTGTCTAATAATTCATACAGAAGAATTTGTACACTAGAACTGCAGAAGTATATGCATTTTTCATCTAAGGTAATGGAAAATTATTGTTTTATGGGTCACTTACTAGTACTTATTTCTGTGCACCCAGCATTATAGAATTGTTTCAGCAAGGTTGAAAATAATGTCAGTGTTTCAAGCAAGAGTGCGATTCAGGTAAGGACTACACCTATTTAATGTCAAGTTATTAGGAACAAAAAAGCAGAAGAATAAGCAACTGTTTTCCTCATGCTTACCCTCAAGTATAGCAACCTTTTCTATCGTAGGCATGAAGCCATATCCTACACCTTTGCTCCTCTTTTTTTCAGAGTACTACAGAAGGGAGAGGAATCCCAATAACATGATTGGGATTATTTCTGATGATCAGCTCTCAGCATATCATTAAAAGAAAGCAGCAAGTTCAGATAAACTTTAGTCTCAGGCAGGAAATTAAAAGAAATTATGGGCATCTATTTCTGCCCAGCTGCTGGTAGCTGCACAGATCTAAATCTAATTTTAATTTCTAATAAACAAAGCTAATAAAAAGCCAGTCATCTAGAAAAGGAGTAAGTAGAGATCAACCCTAAGTAGCTACAGTTTTGATAGCATTTGGTGCATTCCTATGAAGGACAGAAAATATTTTCATTCTGAAGTGGATTACATTAACATAGTCAATTTCTTAAAGTAAAGATTCCATTTGGGGAAAGACATGATTTTAGACACAATACCTATGTTCAGAAACAATTGTGGTTTAAATTATTTGGAAAGACTTTCAAATTAGCTGGGACACTATTGAAATGTAACGACAGAGAAAATGTAGCTATCTACACATCCACATCCCTCCAACAATAAAGCTCAAACAAACCCCAAACACTGAAGTATCTATCATGCTTGGAGCATCACTTTCAGGTTTGATTTGTTTTGGATAAGATACTACTATACCTGTCCTGTTTTAATTTGCACATTGTCACAATAGTATTGAAACATCTTCCCACATGAGATTCCAAAGTACTACATGCAAACATGTAAGATAACGTGTTTTAGTATCCAGATTACTAAGAGTTGTGATGGTTCAGACTGCTAAGGTTTGATAAATGTAAAAAAAAAACCAGTCAAACATCACACATACTTTCTATTTGCTTTGGACATTTTGTTAAAATACATCTTCCACTCTCTCTGTCCATGGTATCAGCACTACTGTGCAAATTATATAGCTGCTAAACAAGTGTGCCTGTTTTATGCACCACCAACTTTAAAAGGTGAAATACACAGTGTCACAAGCTACTGCAAAATTGTAGCTATCTTATCATAATACTATTGGCATTTTGAGGCTGCCTGTAACAAGCCATAAAACTCTCTCTGGAATGTAATAAACCCTTGCTCATACCTTTCCTCCAAAATTCTGGTGCTAGAAATTAAAAGTAAGAAAAAAAAATTATTCTGCATAGTCCTTTACATTTTCTGAATACACTTTTCTTCAGAAGAACCACAACTACAAGGCTGCTGCAATTTACAGCAAGCTTTTTCACCCTGTGCAATATAAGGCTTTAGTTTCTACATAACTACCTGCATCTGGCTTGCTTAATGACTAGACTTGTATATATATTTATTGTTTACATATCCTAAACAAATAGATGCTGGAGGGCTATACACAATTTAACATTTAGTATGGATGGCTAAGTTTTCTTTAAGTGAATGAAGACCCATGTCAGACACAAAAGGAAATTCTGCAAATTTTAAAGCATTGCAAGCACCGGATAGGTCCATCTAAAGTCACAGAAAAATTTCATACTCTCTGAATTTAACAAGCTCTTTGGTGGGTAGCTGTAAGATTAGTATGGTAGTTACTCTACAGATGAAGGCCATTACACAGGAATGGCAAAGAAACAAAGTGTGGCCTCAGTACATAAACTCATGTAGTTATAATGGTTTAGAGAAGAATATAAGTGATTTCTTCCATAGAAGAAAAATGACAATCTATAAAAATGAGGAATCTAGAAACCACTTATTAATTCAGAAACAGCTCTGTAATATGAAGACACTTACTCAGGGACTGTGGCAAAGCCGCAGCTGAATTCTTTGTGACTAAATTCTCTTTAGAAACTAACATGTCATTTTCACGGTAACTGAACTGTTACTCAAAGGAATATTTGTAACTGGAAAGGAAGGTTTGGGAGAAATTTGATTCTAGTGAAACAGGAGAATAATCATGATTTTCAGATTCACCAAAAAGCTTTGGATTTTTCTCTGGCTTTCATGGTAATAGGAATCACTTTCCTAGGTGATGAATAGTTATTTCAGTAGATTAATCATAAGATTTTCATGCAATAGAAATAATAGATCTGAGTAAAACGAAAGATATTTTTTATATTTGGAATATTTATTTCAGGCTACTTTTGTGAAAAAGAAGTGGAAAATCTTCTGTGTAAGTGGAGAACACATTTCTGAGCTCCTCTGTGAAAGCTACGTGTGTTCCCATACTAAAGCAGTAACTTGCCCTAGTAGAAACTGAAAAAAGCTTACAGCTAAACCCCTCTAATTAAGACCGCTAACTCAAATAATAACTACATGCAATGATTTGTAATATTAAAGAAAACAAAATCATATATTTTGATACCTGATGGTCAGGGGTCTGTTGAGAGTTATATTTCCAAATCACTTGTGACAAACCAGCTAGCATGAACTCATTAATAACAGCCTCTTGACATACTTATTTTCGAAACAAGCTACTGTTTTTCATTATGCTGTTCTAAAGTCATTCTTTGTAAATTTCTGCTTTACATAGAGCATAAGATAAAATAGTGAATCACATTCCAGAGACTGTGTTCACATTTAGGACAGCTGTACTTCAACCAGAAGAAAATACTTTAATGGATTCTTCCCTTAATCTGTTAATATTTATCAACCTATACTATTTACCTAAAGTCCCTGCAAGTTAGGACATTTCTAGGAATGGGAAATATTTTTTTTTCCATGTAATCTCACCAGAAAGACTCAAAAAACTTCCATAATTTAAGAGTCTATGAATATCGTGTTTAATGTTGGTGAGAAGACTTAGCACACTTGATCTATCAAAAGCATCCTTTAATAATTTCTCCTAGCATTTATTTCATAGTTTTCCTAATCTGCATGAGAACAATAATTTTTACTCTTATTTAATCCTTTGTGGTCATATAAATTCCTCTTTTTTTTTTTTTTAATGTTTAAAACTGAGCTACAGTTTTCTCCTCCTTAGGAGATCACAGCTGCTTGACACACAGTGACCGAAACCGGCTTCTAGTAACAGGTGAAAGAATAGAGGAAATCATACCAAATCACTTTAAGAAACACCAAATATAACAAAATGAATTTGCTGTATATATGACATAGGTATAGAAAACAAGGGAATTGATTCATTGGCAGTTCTTTCAGATTACTCAAGCCACAGAGAAACAAAGTCATCTTAATTGTATACTAATAAAACTTCATGTCAACACTTAGTATCATGTTTTTTTCCCACAATCCATCCAATCAAGAAAGAAAACTAATTTTTAATGGAAATACACAATAGATTCACTAAAATTCTCAAGCTAAACTCTGCTTTCTTAAACTGGAAATACTACAGTCTTATATTGAAAATTAAATTATGCTCATAAATTCCTCTGACCAAGTCTTTCAACCCCCAGTCAGCTGTAAGTCAGACAGCATTACACTATCTTCAGTTCTGCTTTAGGAACTTCTGTTATATTAGCATCACCAGTGCTTTCATTAGAGAATGCAGACTTTGTCTTTTCACATGATCACACTCTGATGGAATAGAAGTGAGAGACATTTCCAACTTGTTATTGCCAGCAGGTCAAAGGAGGTGATCCTGCCCCTCTACTCTGCTCTCGTGAGACCTCACTTGGAGCATTGTGTGCAGTTCTGGTGTCCTCAACATAAAAAGGACATGGAACTGTTGGAACAAGTCCAGAGGAGGCCACGAGGATGATCAGGGGACTGGAGCACCTCCTGTATGAAGATAGGCTGAGAAACTTGGGGCTGTTCAGCCTGGAGAAGAGAAGAGAAGGCTGCGTGGAAACGTCAGTATCCATACTAAATGTTAAATTGTGTAGAGCCCTCCAGTATCTGAAGGGGGCCTGTGAGGATGCTGGAGGGGGATTATCATTAGGGACTGTAGTGATAGGACAAAGGGTAACTGGTTCAAACTTAAACAAGGGAAGTTTAGACTGGATATAAGGAAGAAATTCTTTACTGTAAGGGTTGTGAGGCACTGGAATGGGTTGTTCAGGGAAGCTGTGAATGTTCCATGCCTGACAGTGATCAAGGCCAGGTTGGACAGAGCCTTGGGTGACACAGTTCAGTGTGAGGTGTTCCTGTCTATGGAAGGGTGGTTGGAACTTGATGATCTTAAGGTCCTTTCCAACCCTAACTATTCTATGATTCTATGATTACTGATGAACATCCACTTACCCTCACAGTTTATGTATATTATATGAAACATGTGAGAGGCAGTCACTTGTGTAAATGGAATCATAGAATTTTTAGATTGGAAAAGACCTTTAGGATCATCAGTTTTTTGGCATTGCCAGGGTTACTACTGAACCACACCTCTAAGTACCACATCTACACATCTTTTATTATATACAGGGACTGCGAATCCACTGCTTTCCTGGGCAGCCTGTTCTAGTGTTTGATAGCCCTTGCAGTGACAATTTTTTTTTTCTAATATCCAATCTAAACAATATGGCATAACTTGAGGCCATTTCATAACCCACGGATTCATATTCAGAGACACCTACCTGTATGTGGCTCAATAGAAAAGTAGGGCTGTCCTTCCAGAATGCTATAAACCAGTTTGGCACTATTTCCATAAACTGGATCATCTGCATCTGTAGCTGTTACTTTAGTAACGGAGGTGCCTAAATAAAAAAGAATATACACAATTAATGTTTACACTCTTACTGGAAAGTTGCATAACATTAAAAAAATAAATTGAAGCAAAAATTAATTTCTTTGTGAGTTGCATGACAACAGTAAAAAAAAACCCACACAAATGATCACTAACAACTTACAACATTAATTCTGAAACACAAACAAAACATTTTCCTTCAAGATGGTACATGCCAGCAGGCTGAATTTCTGGGTAAATGAAAAACCCCTTTACTCGCTGTAGTATTTGAGGTTTCTTTGTAGAATGCATTTAAAGCTACCTGATAGATCTGTATAGACTTAAAGCATTTGCAAGGGAATCATATCAAAGGGATACAAAATTCAAGTTTAATAATATAATATGTTGCATTTAAGACTTGTGAAATCACATTTGGAAGAACCCTGCCATGTTACAGATACCACACAGAAAAACAATAATAAAAAGAAGTCTTATTTCTTCACTTGGCTTGCAGCCACAATAATGGTTTGATGTGGCCACAGTGACAGAGTTAGGACAACAGCTATTGTCTCTGAAATGAGTCTCTGCCACTGAAGAGTCCATTGTCTAACCAGAGTTATAAATTCCATACTCTGACCAAAACAAAAAAGGAGAAAAAAAATTAAGGAAATTGCCCCTTTTTATTTCTTAGACAACACAGCACTTGCCATTCCTGAAAGAAACAAAATTGCATGAAATTCAGTCAGTTATATTAAGCTTGCTGCAAAGACTTCTTATTTTTTTTTTATGCCTTAAAAATATAATGATGACATTCATTAGAGTAACAATAACAACAGTATCTACCAAGGGAGAGAAAGCAACCATAGAAGAGAGATTAAGGGCTGAATTATGTTATGTTCAGAAAGGGAAAGAGTCATAGCATCCACCAAAATACTCCCCTTCTCCCTTTCTGTATATGCCAATAAAAATAGTCTCCTTTTCCTTCTAGCACTGTGCTGCTCAATCCAAACTACAGGTCACTGCAGGGTAGGAAGAGCAAACTAAAGGGGAAGGGAGATGGCATGTCCTTGCATTGCACTTTCTTTTCTTCTTTGTATGGCACATTGCTGCCATGGCTTTGGGCAGTTCTGTGCATTATAGTATATACAAATTATTTAGAGGAATATTTGTATATTTATAGATAATTTGCATATGACCCAATAGCTTCCATGACATGCTTTCTCACCTTGCCACATCAAACATCACAGGAAGATATGGTGCTAGCAGGATCTGTGATGTCTAGAGGAATGGATATCACCTCACTTAAGGAGTGTTCTGTAGTGTCGGAAGATGTAGCAGGTTTGCTGCATAGGAATAATGGGGTAATTCCCAGGGAAAGGTAATGTGGGTTGCAGAAATGCATCTCACTAGAGAAAAAAAAATCTGTGTGACTTGTACTGGTCATTTATTTTGGCTATTGGCATAAATCTATCCATTCTTATATGGGAAAAACCTCCATGAAGGGATCAACTGGCTGTCACACAAACTCTACCATGGCCCCATTTGGCAGTGAAGTGCCTCACCAACATCTCTCCTGCTGATCAGCAGGGTCCAGAAGAATCCACACAACCTGCAGCTGATGGTTACTGTGTTGAAGAGGAATGCAATTCTGAAGAATATTATGCTGCATTTATCTTTGACAGATGCTTGCTGAGACTGTTCTTATTAACACATAAATGTAGGGTTTGAAGCTTAACTCTTTTTTATGTTGAAAGGTGGTCTTATACCTAACCTTTCATATAATAATCCTTAACCGGTCATGAGGCATGGGAAATGGACTTTATCCTCAACTTGATGGTTAGTTTGTAAGGAACTAAACCAGAAATTTGTTTTCGAACCAATTACAAATTTTGTTGTGCACGCAGACACTAACAGACAATGCCTGGTGGCTTTGAGTGAAAGTGATAAAGGGGGTAGATAACACAAATGAGGACACCAGCCTTGCAGCAAGTACAACAGCCTCAGCCTATAGATGATATCATGAGTAACCTCCTGCACATATAAGAGAATAAAAACAGTAACAGGGAAGCAATCATGGAGCACACTCAGAGGCCATAGCGTAGGCTACAGAGAATAATTGAAATTGGGAACAATGATAAGGAAGTATGCAGGAAGCTTGAGTTTCGTTGTTGCAGGAACAGAAGTACAAAAGGACCCTTTGTAGCTTGCCCACAGTAACTACAAAGCATGAAGAGATGCAGCTACTAGAACTGTCTTACATACTTAAGTTTTGTTGGTTCACGTTCTGTAACTCATACACCGGTTATAAGTCCTCTATTTTGTTGTCCCTAGGCAAAACAATGTCCTAGCCAACCCATATCTCCCCTCTGACAGAATTCAGGCTCTGGCTCCACCATCCCAGTAGGACATATCCTGCAGTTCACAACTGCTGTCCCATGTGTGATACCAAATATTGGTGTAGAGGTCAATGGTTTCTTCAACTAGTACACCTCAAACAGCAGGTGATGTACTAGGTTTCACTTTCGTTTTGCAATATTCTTAAGAGAGAAGAGGTTTGCACAGAACATCATACAACTGGACAGGGCTGTAAGGTAAGACTCATCACAGATCAGTGAAAATTTTTGGAAGAGTATTTCATCTAGACTGTTCCATTTTGTTTCCATTATATAGTTTATACATACAGGAAAATAAAGAAGTGAAACTGTTGACTTCTTTGAGATTTTGTTTGATTTGCCTAGCTGGATCTCATTTCAAAGGACTTCAGAAATAATTACATTGCTTATTTAGAAAGATTTGATATATAAAGTCTATTCTTTTCTTATTTCACTTGAGAATTACTGAAGACTTTTAAAGTTGAAAACACCTTAATAAAAAGAGTCAATCAGTGTTTAACACTGCTTCCAATCCTGATGCTCAGCTCTCAAGACTTTTTTTCTGGTGATAAAAAATACCACTTTTTGAGGACCCAATTTATCTGAAATTTATACATACATTAAAAATACATATGTGATAGTCAGGATTCCAGTTCCCTGTTTATATACAAAAAAGGGGGAAATGGCATACCCTTCTTTTTCTTTCCCTTACAGGTCACTTGAAGTGTGACTGTAATCTCACCTAATAAAAGTAATGAACGGAACAGAAAAATAAAATACTCTCCCAGCTCCCAGAAATCAATTTCTTACACTTCCAGTCTCTGCCACTCAGCACTTCATTTCCTACCATCCTAACACAGGTCTGAGAAGGTCTGTCAAATTCCGTAATTTGCTCTCAACTATCTTATCGACTAAAATTGTTTATGAAAGATGCAAACAACCACAAAACAGAAATTACAGAAATTACTTCCACTACTGAAATTAGTTAAGCTTTTACATAGTTTAAATTTTATCATCTTTAATTTGTTGGGTTTTTTTTTCTGGTTTTATGCCTTGAATCAAATCTTTGTGGTGAAATGTGCCACAATAATATGTCCACACTGGCAATAAGAAGTATATAAAGAAGCAAACTCTGTCCCCTCTGCACCTGCAGATGATATTGCTGCACCAGTGCTGCTCTGCTTCCACTGCAGGATGTTAAGTGTCTGGAAGAAGTAGCAACCTATTCCACCTATACAAGTGACAGAACCCTTTTCAACTAATCAGGAATGAAAGATTTGGAGAACTGAGGAGATTCCTGAGGGTGAAAAAGAATGCAGAAAAAAGAAACTCACAGCCACCATGGCTGTTACTTAGGCAATCTCCCAAACACAGCAGAATTCTCTGTGCCCTGGTCTAGAGTTTTGGATTATCAATATTTAAGTAGGATTTTACTCCACTACACACACTGCATTTATAAACTACATGCACATAAATATTTTTACATGCATAATGTGCTTAAAGTTTTAAAGATAAAATTTTTGCATTGAAAAAACAGTAAGAATGCAGGGAAAAGCATTCATTAAGTAAATGCTCTTTGAAAAACAACATTCTGGGTTCTACCCAGCAAACAAACAACTACAGCTTCTGTTTGTGTTTAATTTTGACTGCATTTGGCTTGCATTTGTTTCTTTGTCAATGCTACAACAAACTCATTTAGCTAGAGAGTATAAATTTGAAATGGTGCCATTTTTACAAGAAAGACACTATTATAGGCCAAGTCACTGTTGTCCTAATTACAATAATATAGCAGGTTTATATAATCTGGCCCAACAATATAATCACTGTTTCTTTTTTACTTTATGTACCTAATATTGCCTTATATGAAACAAACCCGTTTCTTTAAGAGATGAAGCAAATTTTAAGATGTTCAATTGAAAAACTTCCTGCATTTCTTTCTGAGGTTTACTTTTGCAATGCTAATAACCCTGCGATTAAATACAGAGCGCAAAGAGATTCAACAGATTTTAATTAATGAACACTTCTAATGTGATTTAGCCATTAACCATTGCTGATTGTTTTACTGTTAGTGTCAGGTTTCATAGTTTCTCTTTGCAACAGGCTAGCAATCAGAAATGCAATTAACAATAGAAGTATTTTTATATGGTTAGGTAAGAAAGCCTCTGTTTGCTGGCAAACTAAGATTAAAAGCCATCATAAAAATAAGATGTGTGTGCTCAGCTAATTCTCTTCTGTTGTTTTGCCTGTATTTTTATGTGCAAGTCAGGTACAGATTCTGCACATTAGTCAGAAAGAAAAATATGTATGCCATCACAAGGAATAGGAAAGCAAATTTTTTGGTGTAGCAGTGAAATGTTTGTACAGGGAAAAAAAACAAAACAAAACCACCTTGTATGTTCTAGAGAAGGTAACACACAGTTGGTGCTAGAAATTTACATCAATCCATATTCAATGAAGCACCCATTTTGTTGAAGGTTGTAATGGCTGGTAAAAATAAAAAATGTGACCATAATGCAACCTAGTGGGACTATGTGTTCTTATTTTCCTGGGAACATCTGGGAAGCATTTTTTGCTTCTATGGTACCCTTTTTGATCTCCTTCACTCAGTCTTCTACTCTTCCTAAATCCTGACAGGCTGAAATCTCTGTTTCATTCAGAAGATCTGATTACCAATGTGACAGGGCATTAAGGGTACATTTGCATAAAAAAAGACCTACCATTATTTACCAACTGTTTTGTTTTTCTAAGAGGATCACTGTGCTTCAAAATCTCTAGCTGGATTTTGAGTTTGGTTGATAGTAGCTGTGCAGTCAGCAGTGGTCAAAGCAAAGCATTGTTTCTATTCAGCAGGTCAGATAAGCATTCTTTCCAAAATGAAGTCTTTTCTTCTATGTCCTTCTTTGCTATAATCTCACAGGTAGCATGACAGTTGTCATGGTAACAATTTTTTATTGAATAAAACTGCAATAATCTCATAAAAACCTGCATAACTTCTTGACATGTAAATTATTACTGCCTCAAAGCTGAAGAAACTTATTCTTATTTGTTTTTCATTGTTCTTTTTTCTTTTAATACAAAACGTAGTTTTAAGTCTTATCACCCTGTATTATTCTATATGATACCATTTCCAAACACAAGATCTATGAATTAGAGATTTCACCAAATAAAGAAAATGTATGTGGAATAGAAATCTGTGTAATGCACATCAGAACTTGTTATCATATGCAAAATACACACATAAAATATTATCACTGGTATTGTAAATTGCATAGCTTGCTGTCTATGCAAATATACACACATATATATGTGGATATGTAGCATAAGTGCTTGAGGTTTTTTTGCAGATCATACCTTATTTCACTCCTGCCTTCTGCATCAGTACTCGAATGTATTTTTATTATTATTAATAGTTAATTTATTGCTCTAAAAGACCAACAGGTGGATCAGGTCTTACAATGCAAGTCCTCAAGGACTCCAAGAGATGAGCACCAGGAATGGCAAATGCAGATGACAAGAATATGGGCCAGAACAGTTCACTGAAGGAAAAATGGGCAACTTATGCTTGACATGCTAGAGAGACAGGAAGGCCAGTATTCATTCTGTATATATAGTAGAAACCTGAGTACAGCCACTCACAGAGGGAGAAATGAGAAAAAAAGAATGTGTGTACTTTACAGATGTAACACTGATTTGTGGGTGATGAGGGCCGGACAAATACATAGATACAAGACTTCCTTTAATCTTCTGCAAAGAGAAAAACAACAAAAGCTTCCCTACAATGAGAAATTGTACAAGGAGGAATAGGTCCCCAAGGGAAATAACAGAATCCTCCTCCCTGAAGAGCTCACTCTATTGCACAGGATGCTAGATAATGTATTCTAAGGGAAAACCCTAGAAAGACAGGAAGATTAACTAATGGAGTAATTTGTCTTTCGCAGCTGTAATTTATTTGACTCTAAGTAGTGAAATACTGTGATGCTGTCATGATCTTGTTTATGATGATTAAGGTAAGGAAGAATGAAAAGAGTGTTATTTATACAACTCAGTTTTAGGCTCAACTGGCTAAGTTCGGTATCTAGTTGCACTAGCTTTGTGCTCTAAGAGAGGAAGACATTTCTCATGAGATCCTTCCTTCCTGGTTGACCAGAGAAGAATACAAATTAAACTAGACAGCTAGCATGAATGCTTGAACTTCAATTGTATGACTACTTCCTTGTGTGTATGGACTGAAAAAGAGGTCTCTGCAATACCTACAGTCCAGGAAGTTCAAGTATGTAAGCTGACACACCAACATGTGGAACAAGTACAAATCCTGTGAGACTTTTGTTTTCATTTACATGAATTTCCATATATATATATATATGTATACATAGATACAGCTATGTGCACTTATATAGTCAATTGAATATATTTTCTGAAATAAACTACAATTGATATATTTCATATTCAGTTTTATACAACTAAAAGCTTAGAGCAACAAAGCATTAACTGTTTGTTTTATGTAAGTAGTCATATATAATGTCACTGAAATGCATAGCAAAACTAATTTCAGAATCCGGTATTCTACAGACCTACAGAAAATGGCAGATGCTCCCCCAAAGACTTGATAGTCTAAACCAAAAGTTTTAACACCAGAAAAATCTGGCTTAATAAAGGGATCTGAAAGAATTCAACAGAAGAAGCTTGGTCAACAGTAGGAAATAACCGCTACAATATATTATTTAGTACCATGTGGGAGAATGCCAGAAACTCTTTCCTGTTTCCACCAGGAAAGTAATCTTTTCATATACATCTAATATACTGAGTCATTAGGTCCATAAGCAGAAGAGGTATCCAAATTGTTTCTTTCAAGTGTTTCGTATTTTTTAATGCAATTTTTAGAGTAAATAGTTTAGAAAGTTAATGAAATCTTTAAAAAATGTTAATAACATGCACTATGTGTGTTAGTCAAAATCTCTGAACAGCTGAACATCCTACCACGTGTAACATACAGTGTTTTTAGATTGCTCATGCATCATTTTAAGGACTTTTTCTCATGTGAGAGAAATGGGAAAAAATATACTGTATGCAAATGTGTAACTGCAGAAGTATGAAAGGTGCTTGCTATGCATAGGAGAAGAATGCTTTCTGTACAACCCACAGACAATGGAGCAAGCTGGCAGCCTTCAGCATTTTACAGCTGTATAATGAGGACTGTAGAAAGTGTGGCTGTGAAATCTAATAAGCTGCATATTTTACAATTTTTTGTGCATACATTAATTGTTTTTGAACTCTGATGCTGCCTTTTTAATATGATATTTTGGAAAAGAAAATGTTTTACATCAGAAATATATATTCACACCTAGTGATACAGATAACTCTTTGGCAATTACCCATGCTGATGTTACCTACTGCTTGCATTTAGCTAGCGTGACTCTAATAAGTAAGGACACTGACTTTTCAGTTTTAAGGTTGGCAGTTCTTTCTTGCTACAACTTATAAGATGGTGCCATTAGAAAGCCTGCAGGTATTCCTTTATAAATTCCCCTGGGTGACTGTTTGTTAGGATTAGAATACAGTCTGCAACATTACAGGCAATAGTAGAAGGGTAAAATATATTTTATGTTTGGCTTAAAGAATTATGTTTTCTTTTAATGCTTTTGTTTTGTTTTGCTTTGTTGTTTTTTTTTATTTTCCCTTCAAATATCACCTTCACTATAGAATATTAATTGATATTTGTGAGAGATGTGGAATATAGCTGTGCCTTTGTTCAGGACTTTTTGAAAGACTGCTTGTTTCTAATCAATTGACTATTTCATCTGCATTCACTTTGTGAGGTCCCCAGGCAAAGACAGTAAAATTGGATGATCACTGTAGACTATATTTCCAAGCAGGAAAAAAACCCAGTACCGTAGGGCTTTTCGATTTCAATGGAAGTTTCAAGTTATGCTCAGGTATATTGCATAAAAATATACATAAATCATAAAGTAGCCCTAGCTGTTTATTGCAGAAACTCTTTCATTTATAACTTTCTGTTGTGAAAGCAGAAAACGTCTGGTATAATCTTGCAGCTTTGATCCTCTGCTTGCTTTGTTTGGTAAAGTGAAGTCTACAATGCCAGCAACTGTAAAGGTTGCAAAAACAGACTCTGAAATATTGCCCCCTCAGGCCACTGTGGAGCAAGCATATGGCAGCAGAAACCATTTGAGCCCCAGGGAAAGGGTACAGTTGAATCAGCTGCCCAGCAGTACTCTACCGGCTGATTCATGTCAATATGGCTTTCACATCAGCTCCACAGGCAACTGCTTATCTGTATTCATGAAGAAACATTAAGTGCTGCAGATTCAGCAACTAAACAAAGACAGACTTACCAATTCGGGGCAGGGTGCAGAATGACCAGTGCCAGAAAAAAAAAATGTATTCTGAGTCGGATCTGAATCTCATTTTCTGAAATGTCAAGTCTGTCCATCAAAGAGATGTCTTACACAGGCCATATGAATTAATAGAATTTAAGGAGTATTGGTCCCCATTGTTCTAAAGCTAAACTTTTGTGTTTAGCAGAGTGACGTAAGTTCTACCACTAAAAATTTCTGTGAAATATTAACACACTGAATGAAATTTTCTGACCTAGAAGTTCCCACCTTGTGGTGAGAACTTGTCTACATCTCCTAGAACTGAAAAAGAGAGAGTACATTCCAGTCCCGTGGCATTTCACAGAGACTCAGTCTGTCACTGTACTGGTCTACTTCCTCTCATTCGTCTGTTTTCCAGTTAGGCATCATTGACTGGCCAGCAAATGGGCTCATGTCACAATCCGAGCTGTTTGGAAAAATGAAATAGCATGATTTTAAAGCCTGCAAAATAAACACCCTACCACTGTTTGAAACACCTTTTTAATTAGAAATTTGGGAAAATTGTGAAAAATCCTGTCAAGAATAGATTTAAACTTGCGATCAAAAACAATGTTTTGCAAACCTGAGTCAAAGACTTATTTTCATGTAGTTACAGAACAGAAATTAGATGATCTGTTTGATATGTACAAGAGAAAGCAACCACAAAGAATTTCAGAAGCAGAATACCTGCAACAAGAAGTTTGTTACTACAAGACAAGAATCATCTGGAAAAATGACAGTAGCACAGATTCTTGTAGATTACACGGAAACTAGAGAAGCATGCACCTTATAGAGAAGCATGCACCTAAGACTGCCAAAATTTTCTCTGTTTTGCCCTCATATGATCAACATACAGCTATCTCTGTCTGTCCTCCTCCCATCATATGAAGATGCATTCCTCTATATGAACTCCGTAAGGAACTATGACTTCAGTTCTGATCCAAACAGCTTTTTCCTGAGGAGTTTACCTTTGCTATGTGCCATTTGCATTATTTTCCTTTGTGCAAAGGGGATGCATGTGTGCAAAAATTGGAAAATTTGTGACAAATTGTTGACAGTTAATGGAGAGGAAAAATGGCAGCTTGTGTCTAAGAAAACACTACGCCCTAATACCTCTACACTTTGCACAGGTGATTTAGGGTTTATTTCTAGGAATCAGGCAGTGTCTTCAGAACCTGAACATTCAACTACTTGCTTCCACTGGCAGAAAGTGTTTTAAGCAATCCCACTGTTTTTAACAATTTTGTGTAAAGTCACAATGAACTAGCTACATACACATGGGACAGTACAAGTCTGTGCAATCAAAAGGTCAGATTATAAACCTCTAAAGAGTAACATTATAACTTTATCTGTAGTCCAAGAGCTCATAATGGTCACTTAAGAACAATATACAAAGTTAAAGACATTTTCAACCAGACCTCATGAGAAATGGAAAGTACAACAATAATAGCACACAGTCAGAAATACGTTTTTTCAAGGCTCAGTAACAAGTCAAGTTAAGGAGAAGATTGTCTTGGTTTTGAATATATCCTAAGGAATTACTTAAGGTTACTTACAACTTTGCTTTTGGAACTGTGTCTCTGTCATGCAGAATGTACGGGAGATTTTAAACGAATGTACACTTACTAAATAAATCTCTCACGTAAAACACTGTTCAGTACCACAGTTAGTGAACTTGATTATGCACAAGTAGAAGAACAAGACAACATGAAGATACACATTTTCTAATAGCTGCTACATTGTTGCCATATTTTACAACATCTGCTAGGTTTTTCCTTAGCTTTTGCACCCTTTACATTTTTCATTTGGGCTAATTTGTAGTTGACCCCAGTAATACAGTCCTTTTACTCTACAATTTCGTGACAAACTATCATTGATTTAACAGTCATGCTCAGTGTCTTAAAAATCAATGAATACATAGGAAAAAAAGCCTCAGCAAGACAGTGTGGTTGATTTTGATAACATTTCCGGTCAGGTTTTTATTGCAACTTTATGATTTATCAAGTTATTTTATCACTACTCATATGAGACATTGCATGTTCATTTCATATTCAGCAGATTTTGTCCTTTTGCAAACAATTTGTAACTGGAAAAGAACCTTTGAAAAAGATACCTTTGAGAGAACTAGAAATAAAAGCTACACTGTGCGCAGTGTGCTTCTACTATACATGGCCATACTGAATAACTGTTCTGCTTCTGGGAGGAAAAAAAAAAAGAAAGATTGAATGATTTCTTATTTACTGTGGTGTAATCAAGGGCAAGCTTTGGAAAACACTGCGAAGTATATGTGCTTCTGCCAAAATTGGAAATTGATATTCTGACTCAACTGAGAGCCTAAATCCTTTCCAATAAAGAACTTTTTCCCCCAATAAATAATTTTCATGGAAGCATTTAAGGACAAAAATACTATTCTAAACTTTTTCACATCATTAATATTTTCAAGTGCTAAAGCCAAAAGCATTTCTAGAGCAATGGCAGACTGAATTCCACTGTATGTATTCTAAGATGGATTTTTGACTGTCAGGGAAATTCTTAATATTTCAAGATTATTAAAGTTTGTCTGTTTACCTTAATTCAGGCAAACTATAAAAGAATTCTCTTCCCTTATGGCTTTTGTTCTTTTTCCATCTGTGTCCTTTTTTATTTCACCAACACATTTGTCACTCTACTTCTGTCATCTTCTGTCTTTCAACATGTCACTAGCTGTCTAAACATTCTTGGCTTCACTAAGAAAAGAATCAAGAAATTTCACTCCTCATTCTCTCCTGAAAAAAAATCCTGAAACTTAAGGGAGACAATATCCACTTTTGCTCCCATTATAACCTCTGCAGCATGCTTTCAGGGAATTCGTGGATCTATGTGTATCTGAGAAGGCAACACAGAAATTGAACATACTCGAGGGAGGTGGCATGGTGGTTTGGATTTCTTTTCTTTAAATAAGCTACAGGACCAGCTCCAATTACCCTTGTGGATCTTCTAAGATTGCTCATTCATTTACATAATACGCTGTCTTCACTGCAGGCATGTATACAGAGCTCACAGACAAATGGGAGGAAGGAAAAAAGAAGCTTCCTCCCAGAAGCTTAGCTGAATCT
This sequence comes from Melopsittacus undulatus, assembly GCF_012275295.1. NCBI lineage: Eukaryota > Metazoa > Chordata > Aves > Psittaciformes > Psittaculidae > Melopsittacus > Melopsittacus undulatus. The sequence continues at coordinate 94,675,791 of NC_047557.1, read as the reverse complement.
CTTTTTGAAAGTTTTTAACTGTGTTTTATTCCCAGTGTGTCACTTTAAATCTAAAAGTAATTAAGCAAGATTTACAGGCAAATTAAATTATTTCCTATTTGTGACATGAAACACTGTTAAAATGAAGGGATTCCACAGATTTCACTTTTTGATCTTTAATTCCTTAAGAAAACTAGTATCAGAATTAAAAGATTAAAGTGCTCAGTTTCAGCAAAGAATATATTCTCCATATACACTATTAGCTCTCACAAGCAAATTCATAATTTTGGAGTTAAGGAACAGGGCTTACTATGGTAGATTATATAGGAATTATGTAAAAAATAATAAAAGAACACAAGGATGAAATAAGGGAGAATTCAATTTAGTTCTCAAAACTTCTTGAATGTGCTCCTCTCTTTCCTCAAAGAGAGAAATAAATTATTTCAAAATAACTCTGAACACAGTGACGATACACAGAATTCAGTATGCGTGTGGGTGTGTGTGCGGTAAAGACAGCTGAAAAGTGAGCATCATTCCTACAGGAGTTAACACAGTGCAATACTAATCGTCTTTGCACCAAACAGTGGGAGGAAAGTCATGCTAATCCCATTCTTTTGTTTTATTAGGGAAGCAGGATTTTCCAGATATGACTGATACATAGCATAAAACTCAAAGAGGCTCAACAGTGGCCTTATATGTGTGATAATTTCATATACTGGCACACACACATTCATTCATACATACCACATACAGAGCTTGAATGTACATTCAGTTTTCACAGCCCCCATTGTGTAGCATTCATGTTACAGATACACAAAAATACCACTGATGTTCATATAATACATCTCTTCTACTAAGAAATGGAAGACCAGTATTTATTTCACTTAGTAGAAAAATTGCATTGTGTTAGAACCTTAACATTATGTTACAGAGCAATGAAAGGCTAATGTGTTCATCTGTATTTTATGCATTGCTTTCCACAGAGGTCCAAAAATAAAATGCCTTGTACTGCATCCTCATTACATAAGTACTATATATAGAGCATGTGAGTTCCTCTTCTGTTTCAGGAGTCAGAATTGCATTTTGAGGAAAGGGGTTTAACAGCATTTTGCTTTATCCTGAATAAGAACACTGCCTAGTAATGACTGTGTTGTAGAAATATCAGGGCTGAAATTAGCAGTGGGTGGAGATACCTTTAGGGGGAATTAAGTAAGTGGATAATAGAAGTGAAATACTCAGTGTGGCAAAAAATCAAAATAATAAAAAAATCCTTGAACTCTGAAAGGAAACAGTTTTCTCATAAACACTGTAGAGAAGTTGAATGTCATTTTAATAAAATTTCAAGAAAGATAAAATACTCTATGGACAACCATTTAGTACAGCTCTCAGTGGTGCTACCTGTGAGTTAAGAAAGGAAGGCAGAAGAAAACAGCCACAGCAACATTAGTGAAAGTGTTACATTCTCATCTTCAAACTTCCAGCCTTGAAATCTGGTTCCATCAGGGATTAAGCTACAGACTGGACTGTGTATTCATGACTTGTGTTATGCAATGGCAAACATACACTAAATTTTGAAGCGGCAGATGAGAATTAGGCTTTTTTTTCCAACAAAATGAGTGTATGTTTGTGCTTCTTTAGAGAAATAGCTTGAAAACATGAACCCCTAAGAATGTCACATAAAAAAACCCAAACATGCAGTGTTCAGGGATCATAAAGGGTAAATGTGCAAAACTTGCATAGTTTCAGTAATAAAGCAAATAAATGGTAGACCTCCATGGTAATCCATAATAAATTTTTACCTATATTTGTATTGTCAGAATAAACCCATTTGGGACCAAATTCTTTCCTGCAGTTTAGGAATACATAAAAGTGTGGAAATACATTATTTCAGAGGCAGTTCAGTGAACAACTACTTCACCCCTCTCCTTCACGCTAGAGAAAGCAGGTGAAAGAGCATCCTCTGAAAGCCAGACCCTTTCACTGTTCCCTAAACTGACATCTATGTCCAGATGTTGGTTGCTTCTTCTACAATCTTCTACTATAAGGTTTTCCCAGATAAAGTTTTACATTTTAATTAATTTCTCATGATTTTCCTTTACACTTTCCCCCTCCTCTTTCACCCTAACACTTTTCTCAATTGTTTCACTTTCCCTCTTTCATGAATGTTCTACCTTTTATTCTCCTGTTCTCATTAAAAGCTCTTATGAGATCTTTTAAACCTCACCCATTCACTAGATGTTTATTCATCTGGTCTAGTTTCCTGTCAAAGATTTTGGGTTTGGTTTTTTCCTCACCTTCTTTAGAGTGAATCCTCCTTGGATAGGGGCCATGTTTCTACTAGGGATTATAAATATTGTTCACATATACAGATACAAATTATCTTTAAAAAAGCCTCTGTGATCAGAAACAATATTTTCTTATCTGCAAGTATCTTCATTTTGTTTCTTATTAGAATACCAAACAAGTCCCATTCATAGAAGGATTAACTGCCTTCAATTTTTCTTCCTCCTTCTATTCCCATTTTTGAAATTTATTTATTTTATTTAATTAAGCCATTTTCTTGCCTAGAGCTTGGCAGAAATATCTTCTGAAAGCAGGTCCATATTATGCTTTTGCTGCTGTATAATTAGAAGGGACTTCACAAATTAAGCCTATGTTTTGGTAAAAGAACTGACATGCAGGCTTGAAAATTCATATATCAGTTTCAACACATGCAATTCAATGCAACTAAGATACAAAAATCTCTTGGAGAAGTGATGATAAAAATTGAAGCTTTGGTTATCACTGTGTAGCCAGCACACTGTGCCTACATTTGAAAATTACTTGGTACAACTCATTCTACCGAATGTGAAAGACAGTGGTTCTGGATCCTCCCATTCCTCCTGTTTTTAACTAAAAAGACAGAACGGTGATTTTGAAACTTTTTGATAGGGTGCTGCTTTATTTTACAAAGTGCCCTGGCACTCCTTCAATTATCTTGCTTTGACAGATGCAAACAACTTGCTGAAAAGCACATTATCCTCAACCTAGTACTAGAAAACATTAGAATTTACACTGCATTTCATGGCCAGATTTTTTTGTCTTTGATTATATTGAACTCTTGTGTTACTCTGAAATTGAGTCTTTTGGCTTGATGGGTTTACGTCCCCTTTGCTTTAATGACAGCTAAAGAACACCCGCACTCAACACGTATGTGTCAGTAGGGACTGAGGATCTCAGTACATAAATGTGTACCTCTCTAAGTACAAACTTATATATCTGCAATTTCAGAACAAAACTATATTAATCCATGAGGAAATAGATTCACACAAAACCAGAAAACTGAATAAGTATAAATAAAATTTAAGATTATTTCCTACTCCCTTCTTTTTCTCTGCTTTCACCCAGTTTATTTCTCTTTTCACCATCTTTTCCCACAGCTTTCTCTGTTTTCACCTTCCATCTTCTATGTAAATCTTACTGCTAATTGGTTAAGTCCACTCTGGAGTCTAACAGTATCTTTCATGTCAATGTTTCTGGCTGATTACAGTTGCACTTAGAGGAAAAAAATGTCAACATACAGCAAGTGCTACAACAGTGCATGAAAATACACAAACACATAATTAAACCTCAACAAAATATCAGTAGGATTAGGGTGTCATGTTGGAGCAAATCTTGATAAATCCTTCTCAATAACAATACAGCATTACAAAAGGAATATAAATTTAGCCCATTAAAGTGTTGTTGGACAAAGAAAAACAGATTAATACATCTGTTAGCCATTTTCTTACTACTAATGGACTCTACTATTATGCTGCAGATGAAAGCTTTGGCCATGAAGACATTTGAAAATATGCAAATTAATGCTAACAACATAATAAATATCTTACTAAATTCATCAACAACTCAATGACATTCTGGCATAGTTTAAACTGTGAGTAAACAAAGTTAGTCAACGTTTAGACATACATACCTACAACAGACATTTCTGGAACTGTGGCATGATATGGACCATCAACAAACTCTGGGGCATTGTCATTGATGTCTTGAACCTTAATAATGAATTCTGAGGGAGGCTCAAGAGGTTGGTTTGTGTCCCTGTCGACTGCTTGAGCTGTTAGAGTGTATTCAGCTTTTTCCTCACGGTCAAGCCTTTTCATTGCATGAATGTCTCCAGTCTTGTCATTGATCACAAAGATTGTTCCAGCTCCATCTCCTGACAGAATATATTTGATTTTGCTGCTGCCAGGATCCAGGTCTGTGTGTAACTAAAAAGGAAAACAAAGCATTTTAGAGACAAAAATTATACCCTGATATATTTTTGTACTGGTCTAACCATATATTTTCTGAAGCTCTTCTTTTGTACTTTTATCTTAGCACAAGTGATCCAGATCGCAGCTTGAATACACAAGGAGAGTGGGAATTTGTATGCATACTAATCAAAAGTGAATGTAATCATAGGCATAATTAGACTTTCTATTTAAAAAGCAGCTGTTATATATATTTTAAATCCCTGTTCTAAAATGTAAATGTCTTCAAAACTATTATCAGCCAAAATGAACAAGCACAAAACCTGTTAGATCAAAGGGTGAATGAAGTATTAACAATAATACATATTTTAGTCTAGTTTCTTATTTTTAGTTATTGCTTTCAGCTTATTTTCAGGTGATTGAAAATGGTTGAACACTGACAGCTAGGCAAATGCTGTAACAGACAGCATTCACAGAAATTTAGAACTGCATCCTAACTCAGCTCTTAGCAGAACTTAAAAGGTTCTAAGATCATTACTATGAAAGTATTTCCCCTGAAAGAAAGTATTGCTATAGCAAGTTTCCAGAAATCTAAGAAGAATCCTTAGATATCTCTTCCCTTTCTCCTCAATGACTCATTAGAAAAAATATATATTTAGATTGAACTTGACTTTTCAAAAAAAGAAGATAGGATTATAATAATTGGAAACAGGACAGGACAAGTAGGTATTTCTTCTCTGATTTTTTTTTGTTACTTAAGAGCCTGAACTGAAGAACACTGACGACAAAGGGCTATTACTGATTTTTTTATAGGCTCAGAGCCAAGTAGTAAATATCAGATTATATAAAAAATTTCTCATTTGCACCAACAAGCACACCAGTTGGTGGACCATATATATTAGTGTCAACACTTTCAAAACCACTGGACAATAAATATACAGTAATAATGCTTTAAATTCTATTTACTATTACATCAAACACAATATGAACAGTAAGAAGTAAATAATACATCATTAAAAATTTAATTTGCATTTATTATTATTTATTTCTGCCTCACAAAAGATAACGCTGAAGAAAATACGATCAACCTGCTTAAGCAAGCTGCAACATGACTTACAGGAACTACTATTACTACTTATTCCTGTTTGCTCATTTTTGTGCAGACAGCTCAACAAAAATTGTTGCTGGTTATGCATTTTGCTCTTCAATTGATAGCAGTGGTTGCTAGGGCTGGACAACATTGTCATTTGATATAAGAACCTGCATTAGGATATTAAAATAGGTGTGGAAAAAAAGTCTTGTAACACTGGCTACAGCTGAGCCACAAGTAGATTTTCATGTCATTCCACAAGTAGGCTCTGCAGGTTCTTCAGAAGATAATTGGTCGCATACAGTTATATCTTCAAATTAGCTGTTAGGAATAAAAGCTTAGAAAACTCAGTAACAGCACCTTACAAAAATGGAATCTTGAATTGTTGCAATGAGCGCAGCAGACAACGGCAGTCAGGTCTGATTTTCCATTTGATCTGGATTATTATACATACAAAACTTGGGTCACCATTGTATTCTCTCCTCTGCAGTAGCAGCAGAACTCCCACTGAGTGCAAGAGGTGTAACTTCATCCTCTGTGTTTTGCTGGGCAACACATTATTACCACACCAGCTACTGCCACACCACTGTTTCAACAACTTTTTAAAAGCACTTCAACTCTCTGTGAATATGAATGACTCAATGCAGTTCACTCTCCCTAAACAACTTACATGAACATACACATAAACATAAAGTGACTGCAGAGCCTTTTTCAAAACCTCTATTTTTCTTCTTGTAGTTTCCACCAGCTGTCACTTGAGAACAATCAGCGTAATTTATGTTATGTTAATTAAAGTCAACAGCACTCTCCAGTTGGTTGGTACTGCAGTTTTGTCCAGTTGATAAGACATGTTAGTACGTTACCATAGATTTTTTTTGCCTTAAAGATTATTGTCCTCAGGAACACGACTATACTCAATGTAGGTATTAGGAACACAAAAAATTATTTTCAGGGTCTCAGAGCCTCTCAAGATCAATCTAGAATCTGTTTGTATTTTAAACAGATTGTTTATACTTTAAGTGTCTATTTGATCCATAAATAAAATCTATTCATTATTAATATTGAATATGAAGATTTTGTCAGTATTCACAGCTGAATTAGAGTGGTATAATATTATAACACTGTCTAGGCACACACAACTCAGCAAAGGAATTCAGAACATCTTGGTTCACCAGAAAAGCTCTATAATATATAATAAAATATAGTAATGAAAAAAACTCTATAATTACAACTAATTGTTTCCTCTAATAAGTTAAAGTCCTTTGCATCAAAATAAATAGATATTGCTATTTGAAACACTGTAAAATGAGGGATGAAACACTAAACAAAAGTAGAAGATCTAGAAGCATTCTATAATCTTAAAGTGGAAACAGAGAAATTGAGTATGATTAGCAGATCAGTTTTTTAACCTAAAAATTAGAGTGGGAAAAGAAAAGGAAAAAAGAGTAAACATTGTTTTCATTTTTAATTAAAAATAAAAAAATAATAATAAGAAGAAGACCAAAAAAACACCCAAACCAGAATATGGCATTTACTAGAATCACATGTGCTTTCTATGGTGAGCATTCAGGCTGACCAATTAAAACATCTTTCTAGGTTTTGAAATTCTTAAACTATACTATAAAAATATTGTAATAAATGACCTATGAAAGAGCCAGTTTTTCAAAATAATTTAATTGTTTGGATTTAGGATTAAATCATCATCTACTTACAAAGTTAAATTACAGACCTGAAGGGAAATTCTAAGCCAGAAAGCGCAGTATTTTTTTCCAAGTAGTATTTCCTCTCTTCTAGCAGATGTGAATGATAATTTACAGCAATTGTCAAGCTTCAGCAAGCTGTGTTCATGTGAAGGTTAAAGATCATTAAACACATAATTATATAGGGTCTAGGTGAATGATAGAGAGGCATAATGAATATGATAAATGAATATCAGTTTCTGCTGAAAAAGCCTCACAAATGTTGTAAATATGAAACTGCTTTCCACACCTGTAGCTTTATTTGTTGAGTCTGTGCTTGAAGGCCAAGCTCTTATTTTTCAGAACAGTACTGAGAAATGTAGCAAGAACTGCTGTTTAAAAATGGAGACATCTATAGCTCTCTCCTATGTCCAACTACCAGACAGCATCCCAAAACAAACAGAAAAGCAAGTTTACCGGAAACCTGATCAGGTTCAGATTGAGTCAAACTCACTTTCTTTATGTGAGATTCAGTTAATCAGACTTCAAAGGAAGTGAAATCTTCTTCCTCCATCACTTTGTTGCCTGTGGGACTATGAATTCACACATCTCTCTCCCTTAAAGTAGCAGATGCAACACAATTTGTGCCTGAATTTATGGGAACAGGAAAGGTTTTGGATTCTCTCCTGGCTTTAATGGTGATGCAGATGCCTTATATTAATACCCAACTAATGTCTCCCATATAGCCTCACCACAGGTCTGCTCCTAAAAATGACCTTCATTCAAAATGAACCCTCAGAAAACTGCAGTTTCTAATCATAATTAATTCTTTTGCCATTCTATGTTACAATACAGATGATAATCAATGAAGCAAGTGAATGGTAACAGCATACACAGTACACAGTGTACTTCCACAAAACTAACGTTATTTTCACTAATAATGCATGCATATCTGAAACTATTGCCAACATGCTATTCAAATAAATAACATATATTTATAGTCTCCCACGTACATACATTACAAATATGCATAATTACAATCAATGCAAGAGAAATTGAGGAGATGAAACTTATTCAAAGAGCCTCTATATTCTGTGTAATGTAAAAGTGTTACTTTGCAGTAAAAGAACAAATACATAAGCATGTTATACTAAATTCTCCTATTCCATAGATACTTACAATATATTTAACTACATTTTCTTAAGAAGTATGCGGTTCACAAGTACGTGGCAGCAAAGTACTTAATGTAAGGACAAAGGCTGGAAGCTCCAAGCTAGATTGGAGATTTATAAGTCTCTTCTGTGGAAACTGTCTCATCTGCCCTCAGTCAGCTACTTGGCCAATCCACGTAGTCAAAACAACAGCTTGCTCAGCACAATCGATTTCATGTTGAAGCCATGTGTTCACCATCAGGAAAATACATAATGCACCTATTCCCTACCCCAAATTAGCAGAAAGCTTTTGACTAGCCTTTGTAGTAAGATGGGGCACTTCCAGTTCTCTCCAGGTGTGGTGTTGATGCGCAACTTCATACACAGTAGCCCATACAAGATGCATCACCAAATAGAGGTTTTGTAACCCCCAGTTTCCTCGTATTAGTAAAAAAGCATAAATATATCAATAATTCACAAGAGGAGGAAATCTGCATATTACAAAAATACTCCTGGACGTTTTTAATTAAGAAAAGAGACAGTGGCATTATGTAGACAAGTTTTTATTTGAGTTTATTAGAAAGTAATTAATTCATCCTCATGTAATTACAAGGGAATTACCCCTTACTTGCTTCGAGGGAAAAGGCATAATCTGCCCTTAAAACTTCATTTCAAAATTTACATAATTCTTCTTCTTCATAACTCTGGAATCTTTTCTAAGGGATTAACTTGTGCATCACTGATTTTCACCTGATGTTACACAGACACACACATAACACATCAACACTATTCTGATGCTCCAGGTTCTTCTATTTTTTTCCTACCTATGCCTTGCAATAAAATCCCTCATTTATGAGGCAGACCACATTTAATGAATTTAAGAGACAGAATTTTCATCTTTTATGGTTCTTTTGCAAAACTGCTGGATTCCAAAAAGCTATAGATCATTTTGTGAAAGTATGGAAAGATTTTGGTGACTTTCACAATGATTTATGTATATCAGCGCTTTCAAAACTGTAATGTACCTTACTCATCATGTGCTTCTTTCTGTATGGGATATTGCAGAGATTTTTTTTTTTCTAAAAATATCAACATCATTAGGTGTTACAGAAGGTTTTTGAGTGTATTGTTGATGTGCTCTGACACATTGTAGACAATGAGCACTTTTATTGACAACCCATAGTTTTAAAAAAAATCATAATTAAACTATTATAGATTCATTTGAACACAATGCAGAATTAATAAAGTGAAGGTAATTTAAATTTAATGGAATCTTTCATTTTCTCTATGGATAGGCTGATCCCATCTTTAGCAATGGAAATTATAGCTGCACAATGGGGAAGAGGAAAAACAAATATTCTGCATTATTATTTATAATAGTAATTGGGGCACAGACTTGATTTACCTGACATAATGTCAGTACTTGGAACACTTTTAGAAAAGAAACAGACATGTCCATGGACGACAAAGGTTTCATTTAAATTATGAGAATCATGTAACTTGAAGTCTTTGGAGTAACTGTCAGAAGACATTACTGCTCACACTTCTCAGTTGCAGTTTCATAACCATATTCAAAGAGAATTAAAGCAATGATACCCCTAACACTTTCATTTAAGACTGTAATCTCTGCTTTTGTCTGCCTCAGTTTCCTACCATGTTATTTGAGTATCTTTGATTCCAGATGGCTTCTTTCATGTTTCTCTTTATTGTTTGCTACTGCTTTTTTATTCTATTTGATTTGCTAATTTTGTCTCTGTTTATATTCATACTGCAACTGTGCACAAACTGCTTTTCATTGCCTACCTTTTGGTATCATCTTATAATACACTAGAGTGAACTGTTGTTTAAAATCCAGAGACAAGATTTGGATCTAACAATCTGTTCTAATTCACTGATTATGACCAACTGATGCAAAAGAAAAGCTTAGGAATGTGACTGAATCTGCTCTAAGACCTTTCTGGTTAGAGCAACATCGATCCTTTGTTTATGTGTCATATATCACCTCCCTCACCAGGCTGAATTAATGTTTTTTAATATTTATTTTCACTCAATGCCTTGGGAGAAGAAAAACATAGCTATACTTGTTTTTACAGATGGGAGGAACAGAGGGAGAGAGAAACCCACACTAAGTCTTTCAAAGAGCCACATTAAAAAAAAACATCCAGACCATAGGACTACTCATACCATTCAGAAACAGCTGTACACATTTATCTCCAGTTAACCACAATATTAATTATTAATTAGAATTGTTATCTATTGCCAGTTTCCAAGAAGCTGTTCCCCCTGCCAGCAGAACCCCCTAAGAAGAAGGAAAATATGCCCCCCAGCACAAAGTTTCCCTCAGATGGAGTCTTCCCCAAACCCACAATCCCATGGTCATCTTCAGTGGTTGTGATGGTAACAAAGACAAGGTAGCACGTTTCTACTGTCTGCTATCTTCATTCCAAAGCATGGTCTTAGGCTGTTTTTTCTTTATATATTTCTTATATACCTTGCTTCTTCTGAATCCTTATGTTAAGCCAGATGACAGCTAAACCTTCCTGTTTTCCTAGTTCTGGCCTTGTCCTTTTCCATTTGGGAATACCATCTGTCTTCCCTTCTGTCCTGAGAACAACCCCACCACATACAATTTGTGTCCCACCGCAGCTTGGATTGCCGCCTTTAGTCACCGCTTTCTGTAGCTATTTAACGCCCAAGTGTCCTGTGTCAAGTGGCCTCAGATGGCTGGCACCTTTTTGTAGTTGGCTTTGTGCCTAGCTTGGAGTTCATGTAACTATTTCTGAATCCAGACTGCTGTTCCTTTCTTGTGCTCCAGCAGACACTGCTCCCATTAAAAGGTCTTGAATTTTTAACCTAAATGTTTCTGAAACTTAGAAACATGCAATGAAACAGTGTCACACTGACAAAGAGGAATTCTTTCCCATCTTATTTGCTTCTCCATTATTTCCTTTATACTGTACTGTAGTTCACCACAGGACATCTGAAAGCTGGGTATAGAGAGACTCAAAAATTGCACGCAGTTTTAGTCCTGCAAAACATATTCCCTCTTCTGTATCTTTTTAGGGAGAAAAAGTATCTGTCATCTCTTACTGTTTGGGGTCAAGCACTTATATTAACAATTCCAGTGCTTCAGGCAGTATAATTAACAGTGCCTCCTGCACTTGTCACTGTTTTCCCAACTCAGTGAAATAATAGTAAAGCCATTTGCTCCCTCCTCCATCTTGTCAGTCTTGGACACAAACTACACTGTAGTTTCCACTACCTGTAAGATTGTGTGAAGTCTCCAAACATGACTTCAGAACAGTGTTCCCTTTTGGCTGTCAGTTTTGACTGCCAGCAGAGTCTGTCTTGCTGCTCTTTCCTCTATATAAACAGAAGATGGGTAAGTCTGTAAAAAACCATAAACCATGGGAATTTCTTATTGAAAGAGCTAGCTAGGAGTTCAGCAGCTTGTATGTACCAAATCCTTCTTTTCTGTTCCTTTAATCATCATCATCACCTTATTTAGAGTGTTCTGAGCTTTTCTTCCATGTTGGTTGAGCTGTATTTTTTCTTTCCTCTTTAAAAGCTTATTATAACTTGCCAGGCTTCATTCTCAGGCACAGAGTACATTGCACTTGAGCTCTAAGGCCTCTTTGTGTTTTTCAAATTATTTTCTCCAATGAATGTCAGAGTAATATCTTACAATACATACGCTTAGGATTGCAGAATAGGAATAAAAAAGTTAATAACTACATACTGTCTGCATTAATTTGAAGGCTGCTTACAAAATCTATCAAAATTAAACAAGCTATAGCCTGGATCAGTGAAGGCAGAAAAAAGTACAATAGGCCAGTGTGGTCAAAGATGGCAGGATATTTCTATTTATTTATTTAAGTTGTCATGATTTTACAATCCTTCAAGGCTCTGCTTTCATCACCCTGGCTTCTGATCATGCTTTGCTCATAATGATTAGGAGAATCCTAGTGATTATAAATTTAAGCTGTCTTACCTCTTAAAAGAATTTCAAATCCATGCAGAATGCATTTTGTTATTGAATAATATCTCATAAAACAAACCTTAAAGTATTAAAATACCTTTTTCTTAAGGTAATTTTTCAAACTTAAGATGACTGCTTAGCACACTTCAATGTCTGAACATAAGGAAGTAAGTAGTATCTAAAACCACATAAAGTGTAAAGCTGGCAGTGCAAATAGAAAGCTCTTTTCTAGCAATTGGCTGTCAAACACATCTACAGTGCAGAAATATAAACATCAGCTATGCAGCCAGCTTTGGGCTAAAATTGAAAACTGTTAAGAAGGTAACTGAGTGAAACAGAGACCTGCAAAATTAAATTCTGAGTACCTACATATTGACTATCTTATAAACTATCTGCTTACATGTGATACTATAATTTACTTTTAGTGTACTTACACTAACCTGTGAACTGTACACATGGGTACAGCATAAATTTTTTCTTACTAAAAATATTTTTCAAGTTACTTGGAATGTGAAAACAAAGGTAGCTAGGAAATGATACAAAGTAATTCCTCATGAGATGTCAAGCAAAACATTAGTTCTTCAGAGTCACTATGTCTGCAGTTACACAGTAACATCAGAATGTCATACAGCAGAATAAACAGATATACCATGAGAATAATTTGATTATTTTCCCCCATTTTCTAGCAGTTAGATGTTTATTAGGGATAACTCATGCAGAATTGTGAGTTATTCAGAAGAACCTGGTTGAAACTAGCTATTATGATTTCATGCAGTTTCACAAGAAATTATTTGCCACATCACTTTTGTGGTTTTCAAAGCTTCCTAATGTAATTTCCCCTGCATTTCCACTAAGTCATGCATTCCTGTGAATTTCTTACAAACCGACTTGCAATGGTTATGTCTCTCATAATGTGATCAATTTGCAATACCATTAAATTTGAGATATTTTTTAAACCACTAGAGATAGATCATAGCTTCTGCCTTTGATAATGCTTTTCTGGAAGAATTGACAGAGGAGAGAACACAAACCATTACACAGAGACAATATTAAATATGCAGAAATAAGCAATTGTGTTCACTTCAGCAGGGTCTGATACTTAGTAATGTATTACCTCTGATTCTCCAGCTATCTGTATTGAGTCCTGCAGCCCCACTCTCAGTACATAAGGAGACTAGAATTTCAGTGAAAATCATTACCTTTTTTGGCACATCAGATAACCTGTTTCCAAAGAGGGAAAAACAGCAGTACTATAAGTGTGGGCACTGTTTGGAGTAATTTGCTGTAAACACCTAACCTACCTGTGATTTCAAACATCCAAAATATGGGGTCAATGTTCCATCAAAAGAGAAATTCTGTCTCCACATGAATACAGACAAATTGTATACAAATCAGTATCACAAAAGCTGCAAGTGTGTAACATATGTCAATCTCCAAACAGCCAGAATCCATACAGACTTTGTAATGATTTAGTCTAGACCTTTATCCAAATCATCTGAGCTCATGGTGAAGACTACTGTGGGAGGCTGCAGGAGACATCTGCACTAATTTAATGATGGTTGAATCATTGTCATTTTTCTCTACCCACACAAGCTTAGTAGTGCTCCTATCACTCTGTGAGCATGGAACAGCCAAAACCCCATATGGTCCTCTCCCCATTCAGCTGTTCTTTGCATTTCTCTAATGGGACATTCTTCTGTGACCAGCTATCCTGAATTCTATCTTTTAGGACTGTGAGTAGCAGAGAAGATGCACAATTCATACTAGACTGAAGTTAAGAGGCAAAGAAACATTATTATTTGTCAGGACCTCTTTTCAAATGGTATGAGTATTCTTCCTCCTTCGAAGAACTGATTATTAGGTTGCCCACTAGGGAACATAATGGCCGTGAAAGGAACAGCAAAGGAGGGAAATATGCATAAGGAAGATCTTTGAAGACTCCCAAGGACTCTGATGAGGTTTCTTTAATAAAACAAGTTCAGGTACATATTTGGAAGGGCTCAGAAAAAAGCAAGCAAGCAAACAAACAAACAAAACTCAACTTTAAAAATATGAGAAAGAGGTACCATATTGACAACTGCAGTTTCTAAATGATCCAAATGATAGCCTAGATACAAGAACAACGTACTTGTACAACAAGAACAATGTACATTCCTACTCTTTATCTGAAAGAAGTCTACTGAGATAACTAAATGACAGCTGGTTACCTGGGCAGTTGACAACTGCAGAGCCAGTACTCATCTATAAATAATGATTATTAATTACTTGTACTACAATAACACATAGAGGTCCTTGTTGACAAAAGAGCTTTGTTACACTGTAGGGTGCAACCTGCATTGAGCTTACTTCATTGTCCTCTGCTTATGGTGAAATATCAAATGGTCCTTTTTCCTCTTGCCTTTTTCTGAAAAAGGGACAAGGAAGAATGAACCCAGAAAACATAATTTTAGAAATTAGTTTCTAACACATTGGCTAATTTCTACAATTACCACCTATAGATTTGGCACATCTCAAACTCATGGAAAAAACAAGGCTGAATTCTCCAAGAATTTCTAGTCCTGAGATGATTCTTTTTAATATATTTTTTAATGCAAATGGTTTTAGGATCTAATGTAAGACCCAGGAGTGTCTGTCTCAAATTTCAAGGGACACTGGACAAAATTCTTTTTTTTTGCAACATAGATAGAGCTGCAAAGAAAGATATAGAACCAAAGACACACTCCCAAAAAGGAAAACAAAAAATGACAACTGACATCTAGTAGTTAATTCATATTACGACTCCATAATTTTCAGTCCAATTAAACTCAGAATTTACCTGTAGCTTACATTTTTTTACACTTTTCTGTTAACTAACAGATCAGGTATAGCAGACTTTTATGTGAACTAAATAATGAGATTAACAATTGTCTGACTGTGAGATAATAAAGTGTTGAAAATAGCAAGACCCTGGAGTAAAATATTTGAGATTATTTATCAAGTCAGTAAAGCTGCCTTTTCACATTTACTCAGGATATAGGAGATGGAATATTTTGTTTGCCTATGGAGATGGGATCACTGGGTATGTAAATGGACATTGATGGCAAAGTTAACTGAAAAGATAATCTGCTGTATGATGTTCTTCAACAAAATATTAGCAGGATAAAAGCACTGTTGCTCAGTTCTGTTATAGATATTCTGACACAAAACCTGATATGTATCTTGGCTTATCAGATGTTAACTCTTTTTGACAAATTTGGCTGGTCAAAACCCACAATCACAGCATGGCTAAGCTCAATCTTTTTTTTCCACCATACTGGAAATCAAAGCCATATTACGTATCTCACTACTGACAACCTTCAGTTTCTGAGTTTGTATGTGTTTATCAGCTGGACCATAGCTCCCCCTTTCAGCTATGCCAACCCCATCAATAGGTAGGTTCTCTCAAAAGCCCACAGGACAAGAATGCCTAATTTTCGCCAGTCTGGTGTATAACTGCTTCTGACCATCATCAGTGTTAGCAAGGTGGCTAAATGGGGAAAATCCCATGGGTTCTCCAGTCTCCTCTTTTTCCTCATGACACACAATGACAGTGGTAGGACAAACTCAGACATTATTTTTAGAAAAAAATAATCCTCTGAAAACAATCCTGCCTTCCTAACCAGCACAAACCCCAAGCAATCTTATCCTGCCAAACAGAAAACATGGCAATTTTGTGGGACTGCGACACACTTCCTATAGTACGATAGAAATTCACCAGAAAAGTAGAGTTCCCAAGTGAGCTATATTTTCTGATGGTTTTTGGTTTGGGGTTCTTTTCCATATATTATTGATACGCAGGTTCCACAAACAGTTTAAAGTCTGTGAAAGAAACCAGAAAAGCTAGAAAATTCATAGGTTTGTCAGCTGTTACAAACAGGTCATCAACAGTTTCTTACATATGAGTCACATTCAGAGGGTGAAGTTCACAAAACTTGCTAGAAATAGCTATTTCACAATTCAGTCCCACTTCTTGATCTGCACATACCATGGCTTTCTTAGAGTTGACATGTAACTTCAAACCTTTGTATGCTTTTTGCCAGTATGGCTAGTATCTACTCAGCTCAATTCCAACAATTTAGGTGAATGTTACATGAACCCCAACCGTTCTCTAGACCAGAACATAACGTATATTTGTAAAAAAGTATAGAAGATAATAGCAAAATTGCATAATATATAGCATACCGAGTCTTGATAGCTTACAAAAGAACTTCAATATAAAAGTTAAATAGTTAGAAGTCTGACATCTGTCCTTTGCCAATAAAAAGGAATGAGGTTATGCAGATTAGGTGATGAATTATAGAGAAGATGTAAAAAGACTGTAAAAAGCCTTTATCTAAAGTATGATATATTGTCACAAGAAAAATAAATCCTCACATTTCAGCATTCTTCTATCTGCTGAGATACAGTTCCAATGTGATAGTGATAGTGAAAGTCAAAAACCAAACATCATCCAGCTTGGACAATGCAAACAACCAAGAAACAGAAATACCTAAAGTAAAAAAAAATAGGAAAGTGGGAAGAAACAAAAGGAATTAACTACCAAGCATATGGTTCCTAAAAAAAATTTAGGAAAAAAGTTACATGAATGTTAGGCAATGTAAATGTTGCCATAGAAAATGAAGCTGAGAAAATTTAACTTTCAAGATGCCAGTTTATTGATTACAAGTCGGTTGGAGGTTTTTTGTTTGTTTGTTGCAAAAGACAAACAAGCCACAGCCTTCCAAATACCTAAACAGGAAACCCGCCCAGTAATCTATGTACACTTCGATAATATTCATTTCAAGGGTTACCTGGGGAGTTTTACATTTGGCAAAAACTTTCTTTCCTTTTCATGTTCTTGTCTGCAAGAGATTTGACAATAAGTGAATTTTTAAGCCTGTGTGGAGAAACACCAGAGAAGCAGTCCCTCACCATCAAAGAGATGGGGGGTTTCTTGATGGGAAAAAGTTCTTCCAAGAAGTATGCACAAGGAAAAATTAGAACAGCAGCTAGTTAAAATCCAGCAGAATAAGAGAAATTACATTCCTAGAAGGTGGGCCACAAGCTGTTTGCAAAGATAACATAAATTTCAATGGCTCCCTTGACTGCAGACCATAGCTGAATGACTGGATATAAAAGACAAGATCAATAGAAAGCCTCTGAGTTTGTTTAGTTGGTTGTTTATTGGGTTTATTTTTTTTCCACCCAGAAGTAATACCTGATTTGGATCTCATTATATTCAATAGTGAGTGTATTTCTTTGTTAAGAATACTCCCAAACCTTATTTATTCTGTCTAGAATCTTACTGCCAAGCTCATTTCTTCTCCCTCCCTGTGGCTAAATCTCTCTTCTGGCCTGATTCTCTTCTAGAAGTGACACTTTATATTGATAGCCCAAGCAAAGAGAGTCATCATCAAACTGGCCGCATCATTCAGCCCTAGGGTGCAATGCTGAGAGTGATCACATACCCTCAGTACCAGCAATTCACTCAGAGCTTTGCACAAACTCAAGATAACATTTTGTCTTCCTACAATCAAGGTAATGTTATCTCCATCTAAACATTAATACACGGGCATCATGCACATTACTCCACAAATCGTATCACCACAGTAACTGAATGAGCCACACCATTGCCAAGCAAAAATTAATTTTTCTTCCCTTTCTGCTGGTGGGGAAGCAGTAAAAGAAACAGAGAGGCCCAAAGATCAGAACAGTGTAGATGAAGGTCCTAAAAACAGCTGCTTGTCATCACTAAGCAGTACACACAACTGCATATATTTTTCCACCAACAATTTTTTGTAAATGAATAAAGTTTTAGTGACATTCACTTCAACCATTCACCTGCATATTACTGAAAAATTATTTAGGAAACAAATACAAGTGTGGGAAAAGGCAAGTGCAGTATTTTTTTCTGAAAGTTTCTAGACCAGAATGTTTCAATGTCATTTTACATTCAAAAACTTTTTGTGTCTATATATGCATTAACTTAATTCTTTTAAAGCAATTAACTTTTTAATATGTTTGAAATGTAAATCAAATGCTTTTTTTTAAAATAATTTCATTTGTTATCATATCAGGGGGTCTTTTTTTCATAAAATAAAAATACTATGCCTACCCCAAAACATTTATTGATATTTCAAAAGTTTGTATTTGGAGTGACATAAAAGTATCTTTTCTCCCCAGTGTTTCAAAACTGTGCCTGAAATAAAAATCTGTTACTCATCACAGAAAGAGCACTCAAGTTCTAGGAGAATTAAAATTTTATTTGCTTTAATAGCAAAACCATTGCTGCTGCCTACACAAATCCTGCTATTAAACCTTTATTTCCAACAAAAATAAAGCAATTTCATTCCCTTTGTTTATCATAATTTATTTTTTTTTCCTTATTAGAACCAGCTTTATTTTAATGTTTTAGTGTTTTTTATGCTATGACTCATACTCATTCTGTAGATATTAGAACAGTTTTCTGCCTTGCCTTTACTTCTGCACCAACACAAACATAATTAAAACATATTTGCTGTGATTATATTTCAGCATATACAGATCAACATGTATTTTGCTCTTAGGTATAGAATCCCTATTGTTCATGCAATTACTATGAAGAAATAATGCAAATGAGCCTGCTGGAGACAATTATTGGACTTTCTTCTTAACTTTATAATCTTCTAAACAAGAATTGGCATTCCACTCAGGGGCGCACAGCAAACACTCATTTTATTGAATGCTTTAAAGACTTCAAATTAACAGAAGCTAAGCAACCATTGTAATCACTCATCCAGTACATATTAATATATCTCTAAAATCAGATCTTAGATTGTGCTCTAGAATTATACAGATCAAGATATCTCTGATTAGTATCTGTTAATAAACAAATTGAAGTATTCTGCTTCTGTGATAAAGGACATCACATCTATGACTTGGCAGCTGCCTGCACTATTTGAATAAGCAATCACAGCAGGATGAGTTAAGACTGGAGTAAAATCCACATTTACAGAACCTGCTGAGAGTACTTCTTAACTTGTTTAGGATGTAGAAAGACCTTTATATTATACAAACTTTTTTTGCAGTTTGTAATGAAAGTCATTGAACTATATCACAGGGTGATAAACATCCACATGCTATGTTCTCCTAAATAAGATCCCTCTTATTCCCAGTGACAGAACTCCCCAGAATTAAATAATTTCACCCAGTAAACATGCGTTATTACTTACATGCAAGTTGTCATGGTCCAAAAGAACATGGAGGCACAACGCACTGCAGAAATTTACCTCTGAAACGGACAGACACAATCAACCCCTGCCACTAGCACAGCTGGCAGTATTCAGGGACAGGCAAGTGGCAAGTTCATCCCCCAGTGTCAAACTAATCTCCCAGGTTTTGCTTTCTCTCCTTTTCCTAGCATGCCTTTTCTTCACATTATTTGGGGTTCTGTGCATAAGGGAATAGCCTGCTGCATTATCCAGTAACAGTCTTTTCCTAATAATTTCTTCCTGCTCATATTTCACAGATCCTAATTTGGCCAAAATATTCACCATGCAAACCCAATGATTCCTGTGCATAGCCTTTTTTTGTTATTACTTTGAGTATATTTTACTAGCAAATGAATTAGGGTAAGTTTGTTCTGGCTTTTGGTTATCTTCAGTCCTAATTTTTGAGGCTATTTTGAAATGATGTATTTGTGATGAAGTTCATATTTTTGTCCTTTCAGAAACTGCAGTCAAAACAAAGAATACTAACTTTCTTCTAAATGCACCATGATGTGTACATTACGTACAAACTATCAAAAATGGAGATATAAGTAAAACAAAACCCAATGCAAAAAACCTGCCGGTTTTATCTATGTTGCACTAGTAGATGCTCCCATAATTTCAAATGCAAAAGTGTACGTGGATATCTCATTATGCTATGTAGAAGCAAATTTTTGTCTATCCCTATGCTGAAGAGAAATCTAATGTTATAATTACTCCAGCATTCTAAGAATCTCCTCAAATGCCTGTATTGACAAAGTTGCTCTGTGATGCTAAATTCTGCCTGATATTGTAGTGACTTATTTCAAGGAAGGGAACGGGGGAAGAACTCAAATTATATTCATTAATATGAAAAAAAACCATTTTTTGAGGAAACTAAAATAAAACTTCAATAGCCTTAATATATTTTTCTTTTTTTTGGTGCCTCCTTATATTATAAAAAATGGAAAGGAATTTTTATTTGATGCATATCTGAACTCCTTCAGGTTCAGTAGTACAGGAGTTTGAATTAAGCTAGCATTATTTTTGGAAGACTAAAAAGTGCAACCATAGTTTAGCTCTGTTCAACTAAGCAGTGCCTCTGCTTTGAAATGACAGGAGCCTTTAAGTGCAAAGTGTTAAATAAGCTGCTGAAGATTAAACCAGCCACATCTGCGGTTACTCAGAACCAATTCAATTCAGTCCTATTATGCCACAAATCTCATATATTCTTGCACACTTTAAAACAGCATTACTGTGAGGCAGTAAATAATAAACTTGCACAGATAATGAGACTTAATGCAAAAAGGAGAAAAAAATCCCAACACAATCCTGTAATATCATTTCGTGGTTCCTGTTCCACCAGAATATAAGTTGTTACTACCATAATAAATTCTTTGTTATGAACTTAAAAATCCCAAAGAATTTTACTGAGTTATTAATTAGAAATTTCCCCTTTTACATGGAAAGAGGTTTCAATTGCCAACATAAATTTAACCAGAAGAGAAGACTATTGTGTGTTAAACATTACCTTGTTTTACATTTGGCTAAGATCAGGTCCTGTACATACAGAAAAAAAACAGCAACAGTAGCATTACCCTTCATTCAGTCTCCCCTATACTAGGAACTTGGATGAAATACAGAATGTGGGCTACTACAAATTATAGTTAACTTTCTAGGGAAATAAACAGATTGTTGGGACTAATTCCCCCACCCCTGAAGTTGAAGGTCATTGGAATTAAATACGTTGATTGGATACCTTCTTTGTAGAGAGCTAAAAAGCTGCCTGCGCATAATACCAGAAAATAAATGGCATAGGAAGTGCTACAAGTTTGCCACCTAAGGATTCCCAAATACCAGAGCAATCAGAACAGAAATGAATCCACACCACCATACTGATTGATTCAGCTGAATAAATGTCTTTTAGCAATCCATCTGTCATAGTATAGCCCAGCTGCATTTTACCCTCCTTGTGGACACAAATTGACAATATGAGCTTCAAACGTAATTGGCCCTGTCGCACCCTTACTGAAGTCAATGTAATTCTGCAGTGCCAACAAGGTTTGTCAAAGTTTTTAATTAAAACAAATAAACAATAAGATTAAAATGTAAATTACAAAAAGAAAGGGAAAAAAAAAGCATTCAGGTAATTTCATGTTGGTTAAACATTTTTCTATGTGACATCCAGATAATTTAGTATTTCAAACTGATTTTGCAAATAGATTAGATGTTAAAATTGTTAAGCAAATAATTTTAGAAGAAAACCACTCTGGGGTACAGTCATTGGAAGAGGTCATATACACAAAACTAAGCTTTGCCCAATTGATTTCTAATTATAAAATCCGAGGCTCTAGAGTTTGTGGTTAATAGGCCTTCCCTTTAGCCTGAAAAATAAACTTACAGCTTGCGCTCACACACAAATACACATAAACTGCTCCTCATTGTTTTACTAAGCAAGTGTGTGTCCTGGAACTGTTCAGCTAAGAATGAATCCGATGATGCCTCACTGAAGGCCGTCTATGGAATTAAGTCTACAATGCCTCACTGATGGCCAGCTGTAATACAGCAAATTGTTCCTTATAATAAAGCTATAATAATGTCTGTTTGGGGAAAAAAAAGCCACAGGCAGATTCTACTAGGGCTGAATGAATTTAAATGCCCATAATGTATAATTGCATAGTTTTATATTTTCCTGTGTAAAAAGACAGTGGCTTGGAATTTCATATATTTAATTCATTCCTTCTTCAGCACCAAGTGTAGACTGCCAGGACATAGGAATCTCTTGTCTCATTTCATCTTTGCATGAAATTGCACAATTTTTTGTATAAAAGAAAGACAAAGAGTTCAGTTCTAATTATGTGTACGCAACATCTGACTACATTCTGCACCTTCATCATAGACTGAAATGGCTTGAAAGTGAGTATACTTTATCTATAATAGAAACAAATTTAGAAAATCCTTAGTTAATCTATATCTAAAATTATATGTAATCTATAATTAAGTCAGGAGCACAGACAGGTCTGTCTGTCTGTTTCATGCAACAGCTGTGTTCAGCATACACACACTGTACTTTGGAAACTGATGATTTCTTCTGAGTTCATAATCTTATAATAAAATGCTAGGACACTCATAAACACTATGCATCTTTTTCTGGGGGAATCTAAATTCTGTGCTGTGCTGTGTGATTACTGAAATAATAATAAATTACTACTCCTCATGACAAGAAGAGAAGAATTGCGATCTATATAACTTGTCATCTCCATCACTGATATTTACAAATTAATGCATCTAATGATTTGGCTGCTAGAAATTTCACCCTGTAATATTTGCTAAAACCTATTAGTCATCTTCATTATTTTTCTCTCTAAAGCATTAAAATAAAAATCACAAGAAAATAACTTTTAAAAAGAAAAATGCTGTCTTAATAAATTATTACTTTGAATTCTAGGCTTGTTTTTCTGCTGCATTATTCCACTTGCACATTTGAGAGTCAGCAGAGCAGAGATTACACTTCTTGAAGAAACAGGTCTTTCTCTGCTCTGCTCCAGTCCCCTTATCACCCATTCAAAGTTACACAAAGTAATCTGGAAAAAAGTGCCGTGAATTCGGCTGCATATATCTGAGTAACAGGTTTTTAATCATGTATTGCTAGTAGACCAGCTTGCAAGCCAGCAGTCAAATTTTGTGGTGGCATCGCCCACAGATGTTTCACAGAAAGTGAGACACAGGGAGTTGTCAACCCACTGTGAATCAATTTATTCATTCTCACCAACTCTCCAGTCAATTTCATCCTTCAAGGTGCAAATTAGAAATACAGATGTATTCCCTGAAATGCTTTCCAGAGTCAGGTTTTTAAAGCAAGTTTAGAGCCTGTTGGCTCTCATCCACTGTAGTACCAGTTTAACACTGGAGGAATATTTCTGCAGGGAGCCACATCCCCACCTTTGAAAAGTGAACTTCATAAACACGTATTTATATCAGTTATTATGTCCTGCAGATCCAAAGTCCTAAGACTTCATAGCCACAGTCAGGAACTGGCAAAACGCCTTTTGACTTTCAGCCACTTCTACCACAAGGAGCAAGTGTAAAGCTCTAAGACTATGCCACTGCCTTAAACTTTGTGTTTGACATTGTTAGTACTGGGAACCAGAGTTTGGAGGACAGCAACTACCCAAGACTACTACACAAATGAGAAGGAACTTTAGTACTTAGAGTTTTATCTGTATAGAACAGTGATCTGCATTAGATCTCGCACTAATTCAACATATATTCTATCTGCATCAACCTGGAATGTAAAGTAAAAGGAAACTGGAAGCTGAATCAATAAACTATGTAATAAAGTCATTAGAGATCTGTGAAGTGATGAAGGAAAGAATGAACAATGGTATGTTACACCTGTTGCATACACTTTGAGCACTGCTCAGTGGAGCTGTGTTTTTGTAATTTGTTAGTATTTATTGTGAGAACTTGCACCAGTCAACAGATAAATAAACCAATAAAAGTCTGTTGGGTTTTCTACTATCCTAATATATATATATATATATATATATATTAACACTGCAAAGTGATATAACTAATGGTACCGTATTAGTTTGACTAATAGAACACAAATGAAATTTACTTGCCTGATTACACCTCACTTTGGCCTAGCCGTAAACACTGTGAAGAACAGGCAACTAACCCCAGTAGCCTGCTCTGCTATTCTGGGCTCTCAGTTGCAAAACTGATTTCTCTTGATAATGTATTTCAGAGGATGATAGTAGAAGACTATGTGGATAAGAAGCACCAGTGAATATGTTTCATTCACAATAAACTTGATACTTTTTTTATTTAGACTGCTTGGAGCAAAGTATGCCACTGAAGCTCAGAGATACTGCTAAAATTTGTATTAATATGCACTCTTCTTTCATTTTAAACCTTAGAAAATTGAATCTAAATAATACTATTCTGGATTTGAAATATGATTATAGCTGACAAAGCATGATTTTGTATCAGTCACAATGACAGTGCTATCTCCTTATTTTCATATTCAGCCTTTGTTTTAATATGCAGATTCTAATGATCCATAGCTACATAAATGTAAATATCAAAGATTCCATTTTAATCAGGACACAGGAAAAAAGAAAAAATGTTTAGAAGTGTAGTGACAAAGCAGTACTTCATGGAAGTAAAAAGTCATACACATATACAAAGTTTACATGTTTATTATTATCAGTGAATTCTTCACTTGCTTTTGCAAATAGCTGTAGGATAGTGACTCAAGCAGGGTGAGCATCAGCCAAATCCAACCAAAGGAGGAAAAACAATGCATACATTTTTTATATAGCTTATTGCACAAGAATGAACACTACTTTGACCAAGACTTTTTGAAGAGTATGAAGAGATGCTTTGGGGTTCTCCATGAATGACTGTTTCCTATTAAGATACAGAAAAACTTGCAGTGGACTCTTCTGTCTCCAGGGAAACTTTCAAAGCTTAAATAGAATTTCAATAATATTTTGCCAATAGTATAAAATTTGTTGCTATAAACCTAACTGCAGCTGCACAGATTATATTTAAGCCTTATTTTTTAAAACAAAAGTAAAAAAATCAGTTATGAAAGGGTAAGCTTTTATCCAAATTAATAGGGCAGTGCATGCAGCTGGTTGACGTATGGTTAATGTGGTACTTTTCAGAGCTTTTAACACACTTTGCTGATTGTTTGCTCAAGGCATATGGTTTGAATGAGCTGGGCAGTCCACAGTACAGCTGGCAGACTAGATATCAAAACCTGGCAATAAGCCTCAGAGTTATGTGTGACTAGGTATCAAATTTGCCTGAATTTTATGTTATTATTTCTACACTATTAGTGTAAATTTTAAGTCACTTCTGATTCTACTACAACAGATGCCATTGCTTCCAGTCCTGAAGCAATTAGTTGTAGCTGACCCATGTTATGGAAGAAGGGTCTTAAAAGGGCAGAAGCATTTTTCTAGGGCAAAATAATTATGAAAAGCTTTCATTAAACAAACCCAGTATTTTCAAAATGGGCAAGCATAATTTTCTCTAGTGCACAGATTGGAAAACTGTGACAGGTGCTGTTCCAAATACACATTCATTTCAATCAAGCAAAGAACAGGAAGGTTTGGCAGCTTGTCTTGTTTTCACTATTACCTCCCATAACCTAAGTCAATGGTTTCAGCCTCAGCTCTGAAATTCAGGAAGGTCTAACAAAAATCTCCAGCAGTATCTGAATACAATTTTTGTATTAATTTAATAAATGAAACATCATTTTTAGACTCTCAGCATAATAAACTCTCATTTGCACTGACTAGATTCATAAATTCATGCTGTTAAAAACTGTTTTCATCAGAAATGGGCCAGCCTCCCATGGTGTCCATTCATATTCCAGTTCTGAACTGCAGGAGGTGTTTGCTAGTTACAAGTGTTCAGTTATTATTACAGAGTTTCCTCTATTGCTGCTTGAAAAGCCAATATGCATACTAAGAGTGACTCTCTCATCTCAGGGTACATAGAACCATGTATTTCTGAGTATATATTCACAGTTTTTCTGTGAAGTGCATCACATTTTTATGCCACATGAGCTCAATGTAATGAATTAATATGAATTCTAAGTGAAATGGAGAAGCTGCAACTTCTTTGCTATGGACAAGCATGGCTATGCAAGAGTACTTTGTAATAAAGTGTGTGTGTTAATGCTCTGCTGACCTCAGAGTATTTCAAGAACAACAGACATTTTCAAGCAAAATTAATAAAATACTACATAGCCTCTATTTATCTCAAATACTAACTTTAAAAAGAAACTGATTTTCAGAATTTCATATTTCCACCAATAGAGGTTTCATAATTTTGTGAGTTTGACTAATATCTTAAGTAACAGTGAACAGCTTGAAATACTTGTGAAAATATATTTTAGTAAAAATAAAAATTAATTCCTTTGAAATCTTCCATTTTGCTATTCCCTCAATCCTTTCTTTCCCACTTCCTAATTGGTCCTTATGACAATATTGAACATGAGATCAACACAGATAAGCTATATTTGGGACAAATTGGAAGTAAATAATAAAGGATTTTTTTTTTTACATCTCTCAAACTTGAGTTTCCTTATCAATGTGATGGAATATAGAGAGGGAGAAAAACAAGTATGAGGAAAAAAGGTTGCATATTCTTAGAGCAGAAGTAGTGCCACTAGATTCTTGAACCTTTTGAGGATGACCCTGTGAATAATGAATATAATGTGTAAAGGACACCTTCACAAGACAAAAAGATTCAAACACAATAAAAATGTCAAATATATTGAACTAAAGTTTGTGGAAGCATAATAAAACTGGAAAGATGTGTAGTACTATTTCTTTATCAGCAAATAATACAATAAGCTTGTACTAGTTCATGAAGCATTCTTCAGAAAATGGCATGGCATATGTTCTGACACAAGTAAGTGAGCATGGTGCACCTCTGACTTTCCTGCTGTGGCTTTTACAGTGCCTGTACTACTGAGGTAGTACATTTCATTATTTTTAAATCGTATTTTAAAAACTGAGCACATTATCCAGTTCTAAGACTTTACAAAATACACAAATATGCATTCCTTTACTTTCATGGCCTGATTTACAGACATGTTCAGAGTGCATGTTCTTCATAAGAACAACTAAAACACTGAATAATATTGAAAGCAGCTATTCAAAAAATAGACTGAAGTTTAGTTCAAAGAACTAGAGCTGAGAGGAAATAATGAACTTTAGAGGTCATCTCCTCTACAAAGAAGCAACTCTTGGGTCAATTAGCTACCAAGTCCATTTCAGTTTGAATTTCTAGCATTAATATGGACATTAGCAGATGGCTGCTTAGATTCACAAACAGACTTAGAAATCTACCAGCTTTAGGCAACCATATCTACACTCTCTCTCTAGCCCTGAAACAACTAAATCCTTTTTCCAGGTTTGTGGAAGAGCTGACAGCTGTCGGTTTGCATATTTCAGCCTTCCACGTCACTTGGATATAAAAATAGTCACACCCTCTCACAGAGGGCCTGATTTATAGAATTATGCAGCTAACTTTCAGAAAACACAGGAAACACATTGACAATTTCCTCATCTCACATTATACTTATATAATTAGGCAGGTATTTGAAAACCCTCCCCTCCAAGACCAGAACACTGAACAGTAGCTTTCACCTCTCATAATTCTGTTTCCCTAGATTATACCATTTCTCTTTAAGCCTGTTCTTCATTTTGCTCACTAGTATTTATTTTTCTTGTGCAACAGAAGAACTTTAAGAACAGACTCACCTCAGGCTATCAGGACGCCCCTGAATTAAGGCCCTTTCTCTTCTGGGAGGGGAATACTGACCTGAGCTGTTAGGCCTGAGCCTAACACAGGATAGGATCCATACTGAGAGGTAGTTTCTCTAAGCAGAGAAAGAATCCCAGAAGGGCTGAGGCTGGAAGGGAATACCATAGGTCATCTAGTCCAAACTCCTTGCTAAAGCAGGGTCACCTAGAGCATGCTGCTCAGGACTATGTCCTATGCCCTTGAATATCACAAGGGAAGAAGACTCCACAACCTCTCTGGGCAACCCATTCCAATGCTCAGTTACCCTCACAGTGAAGAAGTTCTTCCTCATGTTCAGGTGATCCAAGTTTCTCATGACAGGTGACCCAAGGACTTCTATTAGCAAATAAAGAAAATATATTATCAAAACTTATCAGCAAAGACACCTCCTCTTCACTGCTGTACTGAGGGCATTGTTCTTTTTCTATTTTTGCATTTTTAACAATGTTTTCACAGAAAATTAAGACATCAGTCAACAAACAACTCATTAAGCAAATTATCTTAGAACTCAGGTGTTATAATTGGAAAAACTCAGTGTATATTTTCATAGCAATGCAAAACGGAAAAATCTCGGCCCCAGAATATAAAAACCACAAATTCAGACCTCAGTTACCAGTCTTTACACATGATAGCATGCATACAGAATCACCTGGTTAACTGAAAATGGAATTTAATTCAAAATTTAGTCTTGGAGAATAAGCATATTCACACCATAAAATTTTTTATTAACAACACAAGCCTACCATTGCATTTCGATATGCAACTTATGCCTTGATCCTCATGGGGGATTTTAACTACCTCAATACTTGCTGGAAGACTCACACAGCCAATCATTCACAATCTAGGAGGTTCCTCCAGTGCATTGATGATAACTTCTTAATGCAAATGGTGGACAAACCAACTAGGAGAGGAGCGCTGCTAGATTTAGTACTCACCAACAAGAAGGGTCTGGTTGAAGTGGTGATGGTCAATGGCAGCCTTGGCTGCAGTGACCATGAGATGGTGGAGTTTAGGATCCTGTGTGGGAGAAATAGAATACCTAGCAAGGCCACAGTTCTGGATTTCCGGAGGGCCAACTTTGGCCTCTTCAATTAACTGCTAAGGGAAGTCCCATGGGAAAGGGTACTAGGCGATAAAGGGGCTCATGATAGTTGGTCAGCATTCAAGGACCACTTCTTCCAAGCTCAGGATCAGAGCGTCCCAATGTGTAGGAAATCAAGCAAGGAAGCTAGGAGACCTGCGTGGTTAAACAAGGAGCCTGCTGGGCAAACTCATGTGGAAAAAGAGAATAGATGGATTATGGAAGGAGGGGCTGGCCACCTTGGAGGAATATAGGACAATGTTAGAGGATGTAGGGAGGCAATTAGGACAGCTAAGGCCTCCTTGGAACTTAATCTTGCAAGTCGGGTTAAGGACAATAGAAAGGGCTTCTTCAAATACATAGCAAATAAAACTAACACAAGAGGCAATATAGGCCCACTGCTGAACGAGGTGGGTACCCTGGAGACAGAGGATATAAAGAAGGCAGAGGTGATGAATGCTTTCTTTGTCTCTGTCTTTACTCCTGCAGACTCTCCCCGGGGGCCCCAGATTCCTATAGCCCAGAAGGAGTCAGGACAAAGGAGGAGTTTGCTTTGGTAGATGACAATTGGTTTAGGGATCAGTTAAGCAATCTGGACATCTATAAATCAATGGGTCCAGATGGAATACACCCACGGGTGCTGAGGGAGCTGGCAGAGGTCATTGCTAGGCCACTCTCCATCATCTTTGGTAAGTCATGGGAAATGGGAGAGGTGCCTAAGGATTGGAAGATGGCAAATGTCACACCAGTCTATAAGAAAGGCAAGAAGGAGGACCCAGGTAATTATAGACTGGTCAGCCTTACCTCCATCCCTGGAAAGGTGATGGAACAACTTATTCTTGACTCCATCTCTAGACATATCAAGGATGAGGGGGTCATTAAGAACAGCCAACATGGTTTTACCAGGGGGAAGTCATATTTGACCAACCTTATAGCCTTCTATGAGGAAGTGACTAGGTGGAGGGATGATGGTAGAGTGGTAGATGTGTTTTTTCTTGATTTCAGTAAGGCATTTGATACTGTCTCCCACAGCATTCTCATAGATAAGCTAAGGAAGTGTGTGCTTGACAATCAGGTAGTGAGGTGGATCAAGAACTGGTTGAAAGGAAGAAGGCAGAGAGTTGTTGTCAATGGCACAGAATCTAGCTGGAGGTCTGTGACTAGTGGAGTCCCTCAGGGGTCGGTGCTGGGACCAGTGCTGTTTAATATTTTCATCAACGACCTGGATGAGGGAACTGAGTGTACCCTCAGCAAGTTCACTGATGACACTAAACTGGGAGGAGGGGCTGACACACCAGAAGGCTGTGTTGCCATTCAGGGACACCTGGACAGGCTGGAGAGTTGGGTGGGGAG
Organism: Melopsittacus undulatus; assembly: GCF_012275295.1. Lineage (NCBI taxonomy): Eukaryota > Metazoa > Chordata > Aves > Psittaciformes > Psittaculidae > Melopsittacus > Melopsittacus undulatus. The sequence goes on along the minus strand of NC_047557.1, from coordinate 94,645,696 downwards.
AAACTTGATGAAATTCAACAAGAGCAAGTGTAGAGTCTTGCATGTGGGGAAGAACAACCCCATGTACCAGTACAGGCTGGGGGTTGACCTGCTGGAAAGGAGGGAAGGGGAAAGGGACCTGGGGGTCCTTGTGGATATGAGGATGACCATGTGCCACCAATGTGCCCTTGTGGCCAAGAAGGCAAATGGCATCCGAGGGTGCATCAGAAGGGGTGTGGTTAGTAGGGCAAGAGAGGTTCTCCTCCCCCTCTACTTGAGGGACTTTGGTGAGGCCACATTTGGAATATTGCGTCCAGTTCTGGGCCCCTCAGTTCAAGAAGGACAGGGAATTGCTTGAAAGAGTCCAGTGCAGAGCCACAAAGGTGATTGAGGGAGTGGAACACCTCCCTTATGAGGAGAGGCAGATATTCACTGAGAGAAACAGAGTCTCCTTTAAAATACGCATTGTCAAAATGCCTGCTGTCTTCATGTGTTACAAACTACAAGGGTTCTGGTGAATTGTTTTCAGCTGGAGAGTCATATCTTTTCACTATCATCTTTCCCTGGGTTCTGTATTCACAAGAGCTCTTGGTACCAAAATTAATGAAAATAGAAATGAGAATGTTTATTTCCGCAAAGAAAACAAGAGACAGAAAGGTTTCATTGTGGGCCTATCATACCCTAGCATTGAAAGTGTCTTCTCTGCCTGAAACCAGTCCTTAGTTTTATGTCTGAGATTCTGTATGGCTTTTGTTGTTTCCCACTTTGGCATATTTTATGTCAGAAGGTTTGGAATAAATTAACTGTTCTATAGCGAATTGCAACCAAGAATCAACTAAAGGCATGTTGATTTGTTTCTGTTTTCTCCTATCCTCTACATTTATTTTGTTCAATGTAGTAAGATAAAACCTGTATCAAGATGTGGGTTTGAGTCCTAAGTGGAATAAAAATAGTTGTTTAGAAAGGCAGTAAACTCCTGCTATAAACCCATATTTAAACACTAGGAGTACCTGTATATACATAAATCAAGACACATATCCATATGCTTAGACTAATATATATATATATTTTCCCCTGCAGTTCCGTATTAATCAAATTGAATGCCCTGCAGTAGGAATACAGTACTAACAACTCAGAGCAGCACTTCTGTTCAAGTTGCCTTGTACAAGCCTTATTTGAGTTCTAATTGTGTGCTGAAATTCTCTCTTTTAATGCCTAGGTCTATTTGAAGGTTAGCTTTTGGTCCCACGGAGATAAAAGAAAATGTGCCAACATTTGAGAGATTTGATTACCTGTACAAAATTATGCTTGCTCATTTCTTCCTAGGCAAGATACTCTGGGGTAAAGTTATATTAAAGAGGGAATAGAAATAGTGTACATCCAAAGAAAATATTTTCCAATTATGCTTCACAAGATGCAGAAAATATTACTTGTTACAGAGGATTATGAATGAGATAATTACTGAGAGCCTAATGTACCTAAAGCTACAATAAAGGAGAGAGAAAAACATTAATAAGTGGTTATTGACTGCTCTTCCTGCTCTTTGTAATAAGGCCAGAACAGTACCAAGGACAAACCTTTCCACAATTTTGCTATGATACATTTTATACAAAAATATGTTTCCTATTTACATGGCACATGATTAATTCCTATAAATGAAACCATATCAGCTTTTATTTAACACCCAAACCACTTCATGCCTCTCAAAACACGCTTAACAAGAATTTTTTTCATATTGCCAACTGGAAATAATATTTAGAAATACATAGGATGAATGTTTCCTCTTTAAAATTATTTCATTTCACATATTCCTAATGATCAATCTGCACTTTTGAAAGAATCCAGATTAATGTCAGGTTGGTAACGTACAGAGTGACAAAAGACTCTGACTTTTAGAGGTTAAAGTATGTCTTATTATCACTCTTTGATTCTCCATAAAATAAATGATAACTCAATTATTTCTGAGAAGCCCTACCAAAGAATATTTGAGCTTTGACACACAGTATTTCAATAAAGGTGTGATCAATAGGGAAGATTATTAAAAAAAAAAAAAAAGATTTTTGAGCAGCTGCAGCAATTTTCCTGATCAGCAAAGCACAACTTGGTATGTCACACAAAATCACCTTTGGCACGTTCCCTCCTCCCCAGCTTCAGCTCACAATACCGCAGCATCAGTGTGAAGGTACAGTCACTACAGAGAAGGTTAAGAGTATTTCTAATAGAATGATACAGAACATGAACATTACAAGGGTCAATGCAGATGGAGAGCAAGCTGAGTGCTGCAGCTTTCTTATGCTCCTACACTTAATTCCAGAAAGAGCAACAGCTTCATTAATGAAACACACACCCTACTGATTATTGTGCTCCCCTCTTCTTCACAGGAATCTGTTTAATGTTCTCTTAGGTACATGTACCAGCCTGTGCATACACACAACACACACGTAACAGTTTTCATCTCATATAGTCATTTTTGCTTTCATCTCACTGTTCCCACCAGACACTGCATAAACTGTAAATAAGGCTTTACATTAAGACAGACTTAATGCCTAGTGACCTTACTTACCAAATTTGGAATGAAGCTGACCTATTCAATCTGAAGCTACCCAGAGTATCTGGAAGGCTGGACCTCTCAAAATTATTTTAATAAAGTAATTGCAGAATTGCAAAGCATACAGCTTCACAAAGCAGAGATTCAGGCTCTGTAACAGCATATATCAAAGGACATAATGAGGACAAGTGATTTATCAATTAGGTGTCTAAGAAAAGAATAAATTAAGGATTAACTAATATGGGATTATTGGTCTCCCTGAGAATTCTCAAACAAATGGTCCTGAGAGATTTGTTTTTATTGTATCTCATGGGGATAGTGAAAGACATGAGTGCCTGAAGGCTGTATCATGGTTATTACAGCAGGAAGGTCATCAAAAAAAGAGACTCCTGAGGTCAGTTACTTTTGTCAAAGCACTGCAGTGAACCTATTGTCTCAGAGTGGGCCTCCACCCTGACCAGTAGAGCAAAATTTTGCTTTACTATCCGAAAGACTTTGTCCCATTGAGAATTTTCTATTACTGTATTTGTGCAGAATGCATTTTATTTAGATAGAAATATTTACTCACAAAAAAAATCCCTTAAAACCCAAATGTTTATTTGTGCATATATACAGCTCAATTCCTAGCATTCCTTTGCTTATGGGTAATTTGCAGTAACTAGCAGGTGGTCTTCTGAAGTGACAGAATTTAGAACTACAAAATGATTACTTAATAAGTAATCATCAGTAAAGATCAGTGCAGTTACCTTCTACACAGCACGAGAAGCCTAATTCTGCCCAACAATTTAGAGTGTTTGCCATTTTCTTTCTTTATTTTTGAGGTATTATATTTTGAGGTATGACTCCACCATGTCAATAAGCCTTATTTTCAAAATATTTAAGTGTACATATATCTTATTACATAAAATTTAGGATATTAATAAATTGCACAGGACAACTGTTAGAGAATGTCCCATGCACTTGACAAGTAATCACATAATTTCTTAGCCTTCACAACAATATTCTGTCTTTTTGCTTTGCAATACCATTGCTGGCTAGTGGGAGACAACACTGCCTACAGAAATTAACAGAGAATCAGAAAGGTTTTCCCCTGGAAATGACATGGACTGGAGATATAATTGTACATTGAAAATTACTTCTCTGCCCACACCATCTTTCTATATCTGTATTTTCTTTCTCAGTTGCAGTCTGCATATCCCATTTACACAGAAAGAGCTTTGAGGCAGGAATTGTCTCCTGCTCAAGAAAAACACATAAAGATTTTAGCTAAGGCTTTTTAATACAAATGTCAGCATTAAGAGCTTTCACATTTACTGTTACTTGCTGTACCATTCCCCATTTGCTATAGTCCAGTTTATAAAAATGCCCTCCATGTATGCTTTAAGTGTATGTGCAATGTTTTAAAAATTCACATAAGAGTCCACACTGAGAGACCCTTAAGAAAACCCCATGGTTTAAGTCTCAATTTGGTCTGTGAATCTTTTCATGCCAAGGAAAATCCTGGTATATTCTTTAAATTACTTAAGTAAATTCTGTTTATTCATAAGAAAAATCAATAAAAAGTCCTTGTGTGTTTAGAGGAGCAAGTGCCCTCATGTAACCAAATATTTAAATGAGTATGTGGGATATCCAACAAAATAAACAAGACCCATTAATTATCAGAAATAAAAAAAAAAACAAATTTTAAATCCTGCGTTGGCATTAAGTCTTGTTTCAGATGATTTTGCATGAAGAAAGAAATAAAAATATTTTGCTCCTGGACATTTTATCTTCTTGTCTGCATGACAAGACAACAATAGGAAACGCAAAGTGTGACAATGGTGTATATTAAATTCTTTAGACAGCATAATAATTAGACAACAGGTTGCTTGCTAAACAGATGCTTAAAAAAAGAATGAAAAGGGAATACCAAGTATGTCAGTTTTCTAAACCGTATTTAGAAAACTTGTTCTGTAAAAATATGATAGATTTTCATTAAGCTACTTAAGTAATATCAGATTCTGAGTCTTTTGCGTGGTGTTTTAATATAAATGATCACATTGTGTCAGATATGATGCAGATCATCCACAATTAATTAAAAATGAAGATTTTTTTTTTCCATTCACTTTAATAGCCAAATTTCCTAGGTTGGGTATGTAACATGCCATAGATCTTAATGATCTTTGAAACACACACTTTGCCACATGAACAACTGGCTGATGCACCAGTAAAGGGGATCACTAATGGTGCTGCCAGGAAAAAGCGATGGGTCGTAGTAGCAGGGGACTCTGCTTTGAAAGGTACAGAGGCACCCATCTCTTCACCTGACCCAGTCTCAAAGGGAGGTGTGCTGCCTACCAGGGGCTCATATCAGAGATGTTGCAGAGAGGCTGCCTGCTCAAGTCCCACTGACTATTACCCCCTTCTAGTCATCCATGTGGGTGCTACTGACACAGATAGCAGTTGCCAGAGAACATAAAGAAGGACTACAGACCCCTGGAAGAGCTGGTTAGAGGATCTAGAGCTCAGATTATCTTTTCATCAATTCTCCAGGATACAGGGGAGGACCCAAAAAAGGCTAAGAGGACGGGCCAGGTTAATAAATGGCTAGAAGGTTGGTGCCACAGTCAGGGATTTGGGTATTTAGAACATGGGACTCGATTTCTGATGCCAGGTCTACTGCAGGCTGGTGGAGCTGGTCTGACAACGAAAGGGAAGAGCGGTTTTGGTAGGACGTTAGCCAGGCCAGTCAAGAGAGCTTTAAACTAGATGTGCTGGGAGAGAGGAGCATCATTCTATCTAACTGACACCCAGTCAGTTGCCAGCACCTATAATAAATGCTTGGAGAGATGCAGAGATATGATAGAGATATGCAGAGATATTGGTTAATATTCAAGGATCACCTGCTACAAGCTCAGGAGTGTTGCATCCAGACCAGAAGGAAGTGCAGCAGGAGGGCCAGGAAACCTCCTTGGATGGATAAGGAGCTGCTGAGAAAAATTCACAGGAAAAAAGAGGCTTATAAAAGGTGGAAGCAAGGGCAGGTGGCCTAGGATGAATACAGGGATGTCGTCCGGGAAGTTAGGGACCGTGTTAGGAAAGCTAAGGTCCAGTTAGAGCTAAACCTGGCTAGGGCTGTTAAAGATAACAGGAAGGGATTTTATAGGTATCTAGAGGCTAAAAAACAGACTAGGGACAACATAGGCCCCGTCCGGAAGCTTTTGGGAGAACTGGCAACACAGGATTTGGAGAAGGCTGAGGTTCTGAATTACTTTTTTGCCTTGGTCTTCACTGGCAAAAGCTCTGACTGTACCACCCAAGTACTGGAAGGCAAACGCAGGGACTGTGAAAACCTAGACCTTGGGCCCACTGTATGAGAGGAACTGGTTCGAGACCATCATAAGAAACTGAATGTACACAAGTCCATGGGACCTGATGAAATCCATCCGCGGGGCCTGAAGGAGCTGGCGAATGAAGTTGCAAAGTCACTGCCCATCATATTTGAAAAATCATGGCAGTCAGATGAAGTTCCCGATGACTGGAAAAAGAGAAATATAACCCCCATTTTCAAGAAGGAGAAAATGGATGAGCCAGGGAATTACAGACCAGTCAGTCTCACCTCCATGCCTGGCAAAATCTTGGAGGAGATTCTCCTGGAAGGCATGCTAAGGCACATGAAAAACAATGAGGGGGTTGGTGACAGCCAGCATGGCTTCACTAGGGGGAAATCCTGCCTGACCAATTTGGTGACCTTCTGTGGTGGGGCTACAGAAATTATGGACAGGGGTGGAGCAGTTGATGTCATCTACCTGGACTTCTGCAAAGCATTCGACACAGTCCCATATGACATCCTTGTCTCTAAATTGGAGATACCTCAATTTGAATGGTGGACCACTCGGTGGATAAAGAGCTGGCTGGATGGCCACACACAAACAGTTGTGGTCAACGGTTCAGTGTCCAGCTGGAAACCAGTAATGAGTGGTGTCCTTCAGGGATCGGTGTTGGGACCAGTCTTGTTCAACATCTTTGTGGATGACATGGAGAGTGGGATTGAGAGCACCCTCAGCAAGTTTGCCGATGACACCAAACTGTGTGGTTCGATTGATACGCTGGAGGGAAGGAACGCCATCCAGAGGAACCTTGACACGCTTGTGAGGTGGGCTGATACTTCATGAAGTTTATCCATGCCAAGTGCAAGGTCCTACACCTGGGTCAGAGCAATCCCAGGCACAGCTACAGGTTGGGCAGAGAAGTGATTAAGAGCAGCCCTGCAGAGAAGGCCTTGGGGGTGTTGGTCGATGAGAAAATCAACATGAGCTGGCAGTGTGCGCTTACAGCTCAGAAAGCCAACCGTATCCTGGGCTGTATCAAAAGGAGCGTGACCAGCAAGTCAAAGGAGGTGATCCTGCCCATCTACTCTGTACTCGTGAGACCTCACTTGGAGCATTGTGTGCAGTTCTGGTGTCCTCAACATAAAAAGGACATGGAACTCTTGGAACAAGTCCAGAGGAGGGCCACGAGGATGATCAGGGGACTGGAGCACCTCCCATATGAAGACAGGCTGAGAAAGTTGGGACTGTTCAGCCTGGAGAAGAAAAGGCTACGTGGAGACCTCATAGTAGCCTTCCAGTATTTGAAGAGGGCCTACAGGGATGCTGGTGAAGGACTCTTCATTAGGGACTGTAGTGATAGGACAAGGGGTAGTGGGTTGAAACTTAAACAGCAGAGGTTTAGATTGGATCTAAGGAAGAAATTCGTTACTGTTAGGGTGGTGAGGTGCTGGAATGGGTTGCCCAGGGAGGTAGTGAACGCTCCACCCCTGGCAGTGTTCAAGGCCAAGCTGGATGAAGCCTTGGGTGATATGGTTTAGTGTGAGGTGTCCCTGCCTATTAAGGTCCTTTCCAACCCTAACTATTCTACGATTCTATAATTCTATATTTCAGCCACTCCAGCCAATGAGCCGGCTTCATTTGGAGCTTGGCTCAGATGCCTCCATACAAATGCCTGTAGCATGGGGAAGAAACAAGAGGGATTAGAGATGTGTGCAAATCTACAGTGAAATGATATAACCGGTGTCATAGACAAATGGTAGGATGGCTCCTATGACTGGAGTGTTGGAATGAAAGGTTACAGACACTTCAGAAAAGACAGGGAAGGGGAGTTGCTATTTATGCTACAGATAGGCTGGAGAATATGGAACTCTGTCTGGGGACAGGTGAGAAGTCTACAGAGAGTTTGTGGGTCAGGGTTAAAGGGAGAATAGTGATGGGGGACATTACTGTGGGGATCTGTTACAGACCACCTGATCAAAAGGAATCTGTGAATGAAGCGCTCTAGAGACAGATAGGAACAGCCTCAGGCTCGCAGGCCCTTGTTCTCATGGGGACTTCAACCACCCTGATATCTGTTGGAGAGACGTTATGGCCCGACACAAGCAATCCAGAAAGCTAACCATATCCTGGGCTGCATCAAAAGGAGTGTGACCAGCAGGTTGAAGGAGGTGATCCTGCCCCTCTACTCTGCTCTCGTGAGACCTCACTTGGAGTATTGTGTGCAGTTCTGGTGTCCTCAACATAAAAAGGACATGGAACTGTTGGAACAAGTCCAGAGGAGGGCCATGAGGATGATCAGGGACTGGAGCACTTCCTGTATGAAGACGGGCTGAGAAAGTTGATGCTGTTCAGCCTGGAGAAGAGAAGGCTGAGTGAAAACATCATAGCAGCCTTCCAGTATCTGAAGGGGACCTGTGAGGATGCTGGGGAGGGACTCTTCACTAGGGACTGTAGTGACAGGACAAGGAGTAATGGGTTGAAACTTAAATAGGGGAAGGTTAGATTGGATGTAAGGAGGAAGTTCTTTCCTGTAAGGGTGGTGAGGCACTAGTATGGGTTGCCCAGGGAAGTTGAGAATGCTCCATCCCTGTCAGTGTTCAAGGCCAGGTTGGACGGAGCCTTGGGTGAGATGGTTTAGTGTGAGGTGTGCCTGCCCTAGATGATCTTAAGGTCCTTTCTGACCTTATAATAATTATTCTATCATTTTATGATGCCTGCAGATTGGTACCTTAGAATATAATGTGATAGAAGACCTATGCTTTGTTTCAATTCTTCTATTCTCTATGTACTTCTTCTGTGGATGCCCACCACTTGCTTTGCATATACTAAAATCCACATTTTCTCACTTGCTAACAATACCCATATTCAATGTAAGTTTTTTCATCAAGGGAAAATTAGATAATGTGGTGTCTGGTTTAAACCAGCGGGTGAGTAGAGCACTCTGAATTACTAAGAAATATCTTTTGCTGGTTCTACCTACAACTGGGCTCCTTGCCTCCAGTGATCGTCTCCAAGTCAGTCATTTATTTAGCTATATTCCCCCTCATTGAGGTGCAATCTAGTAGGAACACGCAGCATATTAAGCTGAAACACAAACCCTCAGCTTTGCTCCTATTCACCAGGGGCTGGGTGCAAAGCAGTTACTGAGCTCAGACCCTCAAATAAGAAAAAGTATTTCTTAGGTTGCTCCTAATGACTCCTCCAGTTAATTCAGAAGCAGCACTGATGATAGTCTCTGGGGAGAACTACACTTACTTTTTCTCAGCTGCTGGCATTACTGCTGTAAAATAAAGGCTTTGAAAGAAATTATGGGAGAGGAATCTTTACACTAATGAAGAGACCTCATGAGAAAGAAAAGTTATGCATTACTCTATATCACCACAGGTGTTCCCCAGGGATCACCAAAAGGCTACTCAGATACATAAGTATTCGCTTAAATGCCTTTAGGAAAATTATCTACATTTATTTTCAATGCCATGTGCCCCACACATTGCTTTCAAATTATAGTTACCTTTAAACACTAAAATATTTATTGCAGCAACAATAACAGTAAACAACTTTTAAACCAGAACTTTCATGAAACAAAATTTATGCAAACTCTTTCCCATTCTTTCCACATGCAAACTAATTTTTCTTGTTATTACTGCAGATGTGCATTTATTACATCTCAAATCTACAGAGCTGTCCACCAGCTAAAAAGCCAACCCTTCTCAGATATAATTCACTTCATGATGTATCTATCACCCACTTCAGCTCCAGAGCTCTTACTGGCAGCTTGCAAACACCAAAGGAATTAGTCACAAAGTACCTCTGATCTTAACGCCAAATTATTTTTAAGGTTTTAATTTCATAAATCTTTAGCAAACTGAGGAATATCGTATCAGGAACAGAAAACAATAAATACAGCCTTAGACATTACTGGTTGAAAGGTATCACGCTCTGTCACTTTTGGGAAGTTACTACTGTACGAAAGCTTTTCATGGGCCTATGGGAAATATGTTTGTCAAGTGCAGAAAGGACAAACTTTTAGCAGAAACCACCATCACAATTGGCACTAATTGGTAGTTAAATTGACAACTGGAACGGAAGCATCCTGACAGCACCAGAGGTGGGCCCTACAGGTAGAAATTGAAAATCATTTACTAGAGCAATGTTGGAAAGATTAAATGATCATAGGACATCTTCAGAACATCATGTGGAAGGCTCCACTTAATTTTTCATACTGTCACTTCAGCATTTTGCATGCATACTTGGAAAACATTTCAATTTATTGTGGGAAAGATAAAGTGTTTAGATCAGTATATTGAACAAAAGCACACAAGCTTCTAATTCTTCACAAACCAAAAAAAATCACAGCATAAGCACCTTTTTTATTTTTTTTTTATTTTTTCCCCAGAAGATTAGAAATCTTTATGACTTTGGAAGAATATGACAAGGAAATTTTTGTGCGTAATGCTAAAGTAACACTGGTGGCCCATACTGGTACATGCCCCTTTTTTAGTCTCTTGCTTTAGTAGCTTGAGGCAGAAATAAGAGAAGGTATCTGACGAAATGCCTCTTTGAGGTTATTACCAGCCAAGTTGTATTAGCTGACATAAAAGTGTTTCAAGTTGTGACTCAACTTAAACTGCATTTAAATCATGCCCCCAGACTGGAGATGAAGGAGCATGAAAGCATCAAACCTCACCCCATGATACTCCCAGAAAGCTGCAGAAATAAGATTTTAGAGTCTGAAGATACATCGCATTTGTTAACGCTTACAGAAATCAACACAATTATTTATACATTATATTAGAAAATGTAAGCACTGTTGGATCATTTCAGTCAAACTGTCCTTGCTTAAATTTGTACATTCACAAAGAAATTTATTGGAACTTGTACTTAGTTAAAACGAAACACATGAAATCTGTGCAGACTCATGATTGTTTAAAACCCACTACTCTTATCAGGCTTCTATAAAATATTGTATACTATGTTTATTGTCTTAGCAGCAACTTTTAATTAAGAGTTTTTCTCAGAGCTACTTATATTCCTGCCTACAAAGCTGATTTAGACCACATAAACTGGAGCATTCTATGAAATATTCAGTCATTTCTTCTCACTTAGAAGCACACAAAAGACAGGGGGAATTAATATTTTCAGGAAGAATACAGTAGCAAAATAAATGATATATTTCAGCTTCTGGGAGTTTATTAAACATAAGTAAGCAAATTAGTATATAATTATGGTTGCAAACCAACAACAAAAATCTAGGGCTCAGAAAGCAATGCTGACTTCGCAACATTTTAGATATTGAATATTTTATGGAATTCATTTAAATCACAGATATCAGAACATATAAGTGTATATTAGAAGGAAAAGAGAAGAATCTGTATATTACGGTGGTCTGATTTCTCTTGTTCTAGCTGTGAAAACTCTGTCAATTCATTAACATAGCCCTAGGAAACTTATGCTAGCGCTGTACTACACCTATATTTAACGATGATTTCTTCCATTCAGCGGAACAGTGTGTAATTCATCCCCAAAGTAATGAAAGACTGAGCTATATACATTTCTGCTATCACTTGAGAATAACAGTATTTTCAGGCAGCCAGGATAATCACAAACTTAATGCAGGAATAAAAAGGAAAACATATGGAAAGAACTTGTTTAATTAAAACCTTGTTTACTTTGCATATATGTATCACTTGTACTTCAACAGAACTATTTATAATTTTTAAACAAGTAAGATTTTACCATTTCCTTGTTAAGAGATAAAATGTATGTTGGCAAGGAAATCAAAGATTGCATAAAGCATGTATAACGTAGAACATACAGCTTGAAGCTATTTATAAGTGCTCTCTGCATTTCCAGGTTTGGTTTTTACAGTAGAGCAGCCTGAAGCACTTAACTGTGAAAACATGATGCCTCTCTACTGCTCCTCCTACAGGAAAACTATTTCTCCTCTAAAGGCTTGAACCTAAACTCTATACATCAAGGGGAAAAAAAATCTCCATTGCTCTAAAAAAGCAAAAGTTGCTTAACCCCTCATCCTACAAGCCATACAAAAAACCCACGGCATTTAACAGAGTGAAAAGACACATACCATGTGTGTCAGAAGCAAGGGAGAAAAACTCCCCAGTCACAGATAAAAAATGTCTATCTGAGACTCACTTATACTAAAGAGGTGAGCCAGCCATACTCTTTCTGAGTCTCAGTAACTCAGTCTGGTTTGTTTCCTCCCCTGTCCTGGCTACCGACCGCATGCCACATATGTGACACAGCAGCTCTGTGTCTGACACAGGTGCTGGTATTCCCTCGCATGCCCATTTTCAAACCTCTCATCACAGAGACTGTGTGCAAAATATGAAACATATTATTTTAGGACTGGAAAGAAATAAATTCAAAAAAATCCTGGGAAAGGTTCTGGAAGAAACTGTGGAGTACTGCCAGAGGAGTGTTATCACAGAAAGAGCACCAATCTGACTGACCATTAGTGGTGTTCTGTGCCTGGATTTAGATGGTGATTTATATATTATTGAGTAAGGGAATATAAAAACCAACCCAAAAAAAAAGAAAAGAAAAGAGAAAAAAAGAAAAAAAAAAGAAAACGAAAAAGAAAAAAGAAAAAAGAGAAAAAGAGAAAAGAAAAAGAAAAGAGAAAACAAAAAAAGGAGAAAAGAAAGAAGAAAGAAAAGAAAAAGAAAAGAAAGAAAAAGGAAAAGTAAAAAAGAAAAGAAAAAAAGGAAAGAAAAAAAGGAAAGGGAAGGGAAGGGAAGGGAAGGGAAGGGAAGGGAAGGGAAGGGAAGGGAAGGGAAGGGAAGAGAAGAGAAGAGAAGAGAAGAGAAGAGAAGAGAAGAGAAGAGAAGAGAAGAGAAGAGAAGAGAAGAGAAGAGAAGAGAAGAGAAGAGAAGAGAAGAGAAGAGAAGAGAAGAGAAGAGAAGAGAAGAGAAGAGAAGAGAAGAGAAGAGAAGAGAAGAGAAGAGAAGAGAAGAGAAGAGAAGAGAAGAGAAGAGAAGAGAAGAGAAGAGAAGAGAAGAGAAGAGAAGAGAAGAAAGAAAAGAAAAGAAAAGAAAAGAAAAGAAAAGAAAAGAAAAGAAAAGAAAAGAAAAGAAAAGAAAAGAAAAGAAAAGAAAAGAAAAGAAAAGAAAAGAAAAGAAAAGAAAAGAAAAGAAAAGAAAAGAAAAGAAAAGAAAAGAAAAGAAAAAAGAAAAAGAGAAAAATCCCAACCCAAAAAACCTTTGAGGCTTTTTTCACCTTCACCTGCCAGTTGTGGCCATGGGGACCCACTGATGGTGGTCCCACCAATGGTGGCCATGGCAGGGCAAAGTGGCTGATGGAGCTCAATGAGGATGTTCTGCGTGGTTGGTGAGATCTTCATCTACTGTTCCAATTCCCATGTGAGTGGATATCAGTGGGAAAGCAGAGGGGGAACATGGGGGAACAGTGGTTGATGGAGGAGCTGGGTGTCAGCCCCACATGCGTCATCCACCATCCCTGGCAGAACTTCAAATGTGAAGGAGCAGAACTTCAGGGGCTTCAGGGAGACCATAGAGCAACTTTCAGTACGTAAAAGGGCCAACAAGAAAGCTAGAGACAGGCTTTTGACAAGGCTCTATAGTGACAGGACAAGAAAGAATTGCTTTAAATTGGCTGAGGGGAGATTTAGATTAGGTATTAGGAGGTTCTTCCCTGTGAGGGTGGTGAGGCACTGTCAAAGGTTGTCCAGAGAAGCTGTGGCTGCCCTATTGCTGGCAGTGTTCAAGGCCAGGCTGGACAGGGCTTGGAGTAACCTGGTCTAGTGGAAGGTGTTAGAACCACATGATCTTTAAGGTTCCTTCCAAACCAAACCATTCTGTGATTCTTTGATTCTGTTCTCTCCATGCATTGTGCTTACGAACAGCTGTTAGCATGTTAACTATCCCAGGTTTTTGCTTCAAAACATCCATTAAGCCAGGTCCTATCCCATCTAAAAATCACAGATATTTCATAAACCAGGAGCTATAACTGTCTAGCTAAACCCTATTTTCTTAATGCTTTTTAACTCTATTATCTATTTCATTGTGAATTCAGCGGCTGTCTCCTGTGAAAGAACAGTGGCATTTGCTGCACCACAGACTTCACAGCACATCTGCCATGGTGCTGCAAATGCATACAGGGGAGTTTGAGGAAATGCAGCAGTGTATATCAAGTAAAAGTTCTATGTAACTAATCAAGTCCACAGGGACAGCATGCAGTGTCACAAGACATATCACTCTACAGTTGAATGAGGTTGTCAGCCACTGAGAGATCTGGAAACTTCTAGCAGCAGTATGCAATACATGTAATCTGCTAAAGTCACAGTATTTCTGCAAAGCATGTCTTCCAATGGATGAAGAAAAAGAAAAAACAAAACAATAAAAGAAATGAGGTATGAAAGGGTATTTGTTAATTTCTTTCCATATTGTGCTGCTGTGAAAAAAAACAAACTTGTTTGAAGTATGTCACATGGACATGAAAAAGGTTACGTTGTAGGTTTCTCAAATTGCATATACACATGTACAGACCAAAATAATGTGTAAATTATTACAATACCATGTGTGAAAATACATGAAATATTAATACAGACAAAAAATAACAGAAAAGACAGAATGTTTCTAGCATTTTATAGATAAATCTTATAAATTCAGAAATCACCCTAAGAGTATTCATACACTGTTTTACAGATGTGTAAACTCTAGTAGAGCTCCTCACAAATTCGATAAAATTTGACATTAAAAGTGCACATTGTTGGAACTTGCTGTAAGAAGTTCAAGAATGAAAGCAAAAGATTCTTCGTGCCATTGAAGAAAACTGCCATGCTTTAAGAAAGCAGTCACATTAAATCCTCCTATTAGTCTCACCCCAGATTCTTTCCTTTATTAGAGCAAATACATTGGGAATGCATTTATTAATACATATTCATGCAGAACAGCAATGAGTAAGTACCTCAAAGTGTGCAGTTGTATCGCAACATTTAAAATACAGAAGAAAGGTCTTTATACCTGGAAGCTGTTTCTTGTGGAAAAATTGAGGAGCCTGATAAAAGATGCTATGGATCCCTGTAAATCCTGTCTTGCTAAACTCTCTACTTCAGTAACTTTGGTATGAGATCCTTTTAACTAACAGAATGAATGCATAGACTCTATATTCAGGCTTTAATTAGAAAATTATTTGTATTCTGTTTGTATTTATTATAATTAATCTCAAATTTTAGCTTTATTTTGCTGGTACACATTTCAATTCCATATGAATCAAGTGTTTCTACCCCATGACTTTCCACCCACTGACATAAAAAACATTTCAGCTGTTTTAAGAGCTGAAATTTCAGTAGGCTTTAAATGTATGGTTGAGCACATACATCAAATTCTGCTTATATTACAACTGTTTGTGCAAAAAACTTATTTTTGATTTACTACTACAGCACCTGATTACATATTTGTACAAATCATGCATGACTTTGAAAAATACCATGTACACTCTACAATACTGTAGAAAGAGACGAAAAGGCAAACAAACCCAACATAATTAGATTTGCTTCAAGAATGTTCCTATGTTAATTCACTGTATCATATTTTACAAAGTGCTCTTCATTCAAAGTCTGACAAAAAAAGGAAAAAAACCCCAAACTAATTAAAAATCCACAAAATCACAACCAAGGTAAATCACAGGGCAGAAAAACTGTTCATAAAGTAAATCATAGAAGGAAGAAGATAGCCCAAGTGTGCAAATCCCTTGGGGAGGTCAAAACTGAAAGGTTGGAGGAAGAGTACAAGTAAAAAAAGAACTGAGGAGAAATTAGGCAAGAGCAAATCTACTGTGAGTTCTGAGAATGAAATTATTTTTAAATTGCAGTGACTAAGAATCCAATGACGGTGACAGAGGACAAACCACAGCTCAACTTCAAGGAGGAGAATATTTACTTGTGACATTTGGTACACCTTTAAATTCTGGGGAAAAGAACTGCCAAGAACTAAAATTGAGGGAGTTGCTGCTTTACAGTCAGGAATCATTAAGAGCAGCTCTGAAAAATGTGGGATACTTCTGTTACCACTGACTACAGCAGAGTTTGAAAGCACCCAGAGTACTCGTAAATCTTAGGAAAGAAAAATAAGTCAGAAATAAGGATTATTTTTCTGTAGAGAGTGAAAAAGTACAGCCAAGAATTGCAAGAATACGTTAGTCATTTTAATGAATAAACCAAGGATTTCTCCCTATGGGAGAAAATTTCAGTTTTTGCTCATTTCCATCTATATCATGCAGTGTTTTAATTACGCAGCAGTCTCAACAAATAGATTGTCACAGCATTTTAGAGTAGCTAATTCTACTCAAAATGCCAGCAGAAGATGGGATAATGTCTTTATTGGTTTGGCTTATTTTAACCCACCTGCTTCTATTCATAATGACTTGAACAATTCAGGATATTATATCCACCAAAAAAAGCTAATATTGCAGAAATATTAAGACTTGGATATACCCTGACAAACAAAGTACTACAAAGAACAAATTCAGGATTCCCCCACCTACTCAAAAGCAACTAAAAATAATTTTAAAAGCTTGACCAAAATATTCTAAAAAGAATGGGTTGGATAAAATATTTTAAGGTCTCAGATAAGCACATCACTGCTGTCTCTCTGCAATGGAAGTGTGTTACTAACAACAGAAAAACAAGTAAGATCAGATGTATAATTCCTGATATAAATATAAATTAAGACAGCACTCAAAAGTGATTGGAGATAAAGCTCATTACCTCTGCTGATCCTAAGTTTCTACGGAAAGTGGTTACACAAGGGAAAATTTAGGCATGCACTTTATCAGTATTCTCTTTAATAATAGATTGACATATATTGACAGTCCCTATATTATATCATTCCTTTACCCACAACATTTCCAAAATTATCATGAAGTTAACCAATACTCATGATTTCTGTTCTCTAGATTTATTTTTTTTTTTACTCTATTTCAGTAGTTGAGTAATAGGACAATAATGTACCTGGTTATTCAAAGGGAACTGAACATGAGAGATAAACAGTAAAGGTACTTATAACTGCTCACTATAGGCTAAAGATGCATTTAGAGACAGATAATTCTTTTCTAAGAACAATTTTAAAGATAAAGTCATTCTTGATGACTGCAGATGACCCATAATCTTTCTTTAGTTAAAGTGCAAGTCTGATTCACTGATGGGGGTAATATATTGAGCTGCAGAATAATCTAAGATGCAGAATCAGTCACAGGTCTAAGGCAACAGGAAAGGACACACAGAAAACATGGTAAGTTTCCATGTGTTATCTTCCTACTTTTGAAAAATATTACAAAATCTGTGGCAACAATGTTATTTCATGTGTGTGCATATCAGGACCTCCCTAAAAACTAGTACTTGCAATTTGCTGTATATACCACACTTCCCTTTTTGTTTGTTTGGTTTAGTTTTTGTTTTAAATTTTCAGAGCATAAATAACCTCTGTGTGATCAGGCTGCTGAGAGAAAATACCTATAGGTGTAACAACCTTTTTGAATGAATGAATAAGACAACAAGCTGCTTTGGTGAAAATCTGCAGCTGACAGAGGAGAGTGGTGACTAATGATATTAAAGTAAGATGTGTACATGATTATGTATATTTTACAAATGCAATATTCATTTTTTTCTTTCTGTAAGTAGGAGGTTTGCAACCAGGAAACCATATCCTTAAACTGAGGTAATTTAAAGCACATAAGTGCAGATAACTCCAGACAAAAAATTCAGAGTGACAGAGCACCTCAGATTTTAATTTCTAGAGGAGTGCAAATGGATTAAGACCTTCACATGCTATACATTTACATACTCAGAGAAAAAAAAACAAACCAAATTCTGCCTTACCCGGCCAACTAGTATTGGTTCAGGTCCAGAAAATTCTTCTAATACAAACATTTGATTCCAAACCCAGCCTCTCTTGGAACGGTTCAAAACTCTTTGTTCTTCATTTAGCCTTTTTAGTCCTGTACTGGATCCACTTGGTATTACTTGAGACTGATTCATTGGAGCCATATAAATGGAAGGAAGGACAGTAATCCATAATATTATTAATGGAGTCCATGTATCCATAAGCATTTCCATTAGTCTTTCTGGCATTGTACCACAAGCTACGCAAATCACCACAGAAATGAAATTATTATTTTGCTTTCTTCCAGACTGTAGCAATCCAATTCATCATGCAGTACAGAACATTTACTTACAGCTCCTCCATGTGTTTACAGCACAGTCAACGTAAAAATAGCTTAGATTATAAAAACATGACCCATTGAGTTTTTCAGTCATTAAAGAATTCTGGAAGAGAAAAACAAAAAAAAGAAAAAAGTCAAACCAATGACTACAGAGCTCAGAAAATCATTACTTTTACATCACAAAAAGAACCATATTAGGTTTTAAATTTGTAGTACATAATGTTATTGCATATTAAATTAGTTAAAAAATAATCTAAGTGATCCTGTGAACTCTTTCAGTGTCTGAAACAGTGAGAGGAGGCCCAGACGGATGATTACATACACTCAGGAAAACATTTTACTTGCAGTTTGTCTTAGATTCTGAAGAGGCTCCTGGACTTCTTGCCTGTATTTTTTTATGTAGTCAACTATAAACACTTAGTGTGTCAAATAATAAAAGTTAAGCACAATAATGGGTTTGCATTCAGACTTATTGTCCTTTCCCCTGCAACAAAAAAAAATTAATTCCTGTAAGCAGACATGGCTTCAGCAGCAGTAATCACCTAGCTGCAGCAGCACAGAGCTCAGCAAAACCTTCACAATCCAGCAGAGGAGCAGGAGTGGAAAGTCCACCGTGAAATCTGTGATACCCAAAACAGACTACTACCAGAAGCTAAGTAAGCTTATTTATGCATATCTGCCTTGAAGGACTCTGAACATCCCTCTCTAACTTTCAGAGAAAACACAGATTCTACTTCCAAGACATTTTCCATGATGTGCACTTGGAGGCATTTTGTCTTTCTTTCCCCACTCACCCTTTCATATATTAGAAAGGCATATCAGGCTTCATCTGAAAGTAAATATTCCTTTAAATAGACAAGCAAGTTAACGTAGTAAGGCTTGCTAGTATCACGGCAATTGGCTAACCTGAAATGCAGCCATGGATCACTTAGAAAGATAGATAGGACACAGCTCAGGGAGAAGGGCTGCATTACAGCTACCCTAATGAGGCTGGGGTTATGTAAAAAGATTCCTGATGCATTTTCTTTGACTGATTCACATCCAATCTCATGAGAAACCACTATATACAAGATAGGTAGAAATGTCTACTCTTAATCTTACTACTGAGTCTTCGGCTTTTCTGTTTCCACTGTAAAATGAGTTCGTTGTGATGCATGTCCATAAAAATCTCGGGTATGCTAGGGTTGGTTTGTTTTTTTTTTCAGGGGTGGGTGGGTTCTTTTGTTGTTGTTTCATTGACACTCATGGCAGAAAATATCTGAAAACATGAATAGCACCAGTAAAAGTCAGCTGTAATTTTAAAAGCAAACAATGCAAAAAGTTTTTGTTTTTTTTTAAACTTCAGTAATTGCCAAAGCAACTGTGAAATCTGTTACATAAAATTCTTAAACTGTGAGAAACTTGTCTTGTTAAAAGAAGGGAAGAGCTGTTATCAAACTAAAACTCAGTATCTCAAGTAACATGGACGAATGGTAAGCTAATAGTGCGGTGCTTTGACAATGCATCAAGAATAAGGTGAATATCCACTGCAAAAGTAACTGTGGCTTACAGGCCTCATTGCCAACTGAGATGGGAAGAATACAGTATGCTCTTGCAATGAAATCTGAGGGAAAATGCAAAGGAAGCAAGAGAGGCCTTCAATCTCTTGGCTTTTTCTCAATCACAGAAAAGTGAATAGGAGGAGCAAATAGTCTATTTTTTTATGGGAAGGGTCTCTTCTAACTCTCTGGTTTAGGGATTTAAACAGAGGCTGCTGCTGCTTTCTGGCACGTATCAAAAAGTTAGGTTTACTGTATCACGTTTGGTGGTAGAAGGTATCAAAACAAAGTAGCAGCCAAACTCTCAATGAAATCAGTTAAGCGTGTTTGTATGGGATCCTTGTGCACATGTTGAGTGGGCTTGTGGGTGCATGTGTCTACCAGAGAACAGATATTTCTGATTTTTTTGTTGAAGCAAGAATTGAAACACAGGAAAAATAGAACCCCTGTAAAATAGAGTAATAGACATCATCTTCAAACAATATCCAGGATTAAATTCAAGACTGGGGGCATAAACTGAAAATCCAACTTGAAAGTCCTTTTCTGTAGCTGAGTTTTCAGTTTTTATATACAAAGAGATTTTTGACCCAGAAATAGAAGCCAACCAGAAACAGAATAGTACATTACACCTTTGTGCAAGAAAGCCTTAAAAAGAACCCAAGTGGGCTATTACTGACTTTCTCACTCTTCCAGTACTATCGGTATACTACTTTTTATTCTCAGAACCAAATAATAATAAAGCACTTCTTTTCATAATCAAGAGGCTTTCTGAAAACAATTCTTAATTAATCTAGACAGGCTGCCTTGTGAAAGAGATTAAATAAATGAGATATAACAACACGATGCTCACAGAAACATTTTTTGTTTGAAGAAAGAACAGGATATTTGTTTTTCAGACTGCTACTCTGAAGACTTGGCAAGCATTAAGTTCATTTCAGGGCATCCCTCCTCAGTTCCACCTCCAGACTTCCTGCCTGTTACTCTTCACTTATCCCAATCAAATTTAGGCCCTATCTAATAGCACTAATGCATAATATGCACTGTGACTGGACCATCCTCACAATAGCTCCCTATTCAGAAACACCTTAAGGCAGTCAAAAGCCCACTGAAAACATTAGTAATGCATACACCATGTCATTAAACCTAAACAAACAAAATAGTCCAATAAAAAGTACAGTTACACAAGCCCAGTGCACACAAAAGTGCAAGATTCTCAAGTACCAAGAGGAAGTTAGGAAGGTGTTAGGCAGCGCAGGGTAAAGAAACAATCTGATGGAGTTTTTGAACGTAATGGTGTACTGCAGGGGAATATGATCAGTGTGCAACAGTAGAGCTGGATAATTTTACCCACATTTCAATCTAGTCTCCTGGAGCCTTTTGAGATTCATTTGAGAAAGAATCTCATTTGGGATTTCACTACTCTACCAGTGAATTGAGGCATTTGTGTAATATATGGAGTTGGTATCATTCCCAAAATTTTTTACCAAATTCAGAAATGAATTTTCTTCTCCATTCGTGGGAGCAGAACACCACCCATATGGCTGGGAGCTGATGGAAGGCATTATTAAATACTAGGCCCTGCAATTTTCGTGTTGGCTACTATGAAAATCAAGAAATGCCTGGCAGTTAAATTATAATCTTCTGGATTAGCTGCGTAGGAGAAACTGATATGTCTACTGAATACTGAAGGCTATTGTAACAATATTAAAAAGCCATAAGTAAAGGGAGATCTGGCAATAAAGAAACACTAGCAGGTGAAACACAAAAACACCTTCCCTTCTTATGTTAAGATCTACAAAATGGTGAGTGTGGAATGACAGCAAAATTACACCAGTGATGACAGAAATCCGTTTTACTAAGCAACCAAAGTTGACAAGCACATGGCCCTTAGAGAGTGTATTTTCACCCTGATAAAGATGCTGTTGGTGTTTATAAAAGTATCATGTTTTGCTTTAAATTTCCATGTGTTCAAATGGCTCTGGGCTGTTTTCTTTAAGAAAACTTCCTTGTTCTTCTAACTGGTTTCCCTGGATAGTCTATGATATATGCAACTATAGATATAACTCTAATGCACCAAAACTGCTTACAAAACAGCTGTAGTTCTTCATTCACCCCTGAAAAGGGAAAGTGATATATTTCTTTAACTTACCAAATAGATGAAAGAAAATGTGACACCAAGTCAGGTAGCAGAGATTTAAATAACTCATATTCATAAATTTGTTTCTCCATGCACAACTATGCAAAAATACAGATAAAGCTGTAAAGCTGAGTGGTTTGTTTTCCTCTTGGCACATGTGCTGATATAGTTTTAGAAAAATATTATTCTATTAACAGAAACAGGCGTCTTAGATCACTACTCGTACTCTAGGGCATAGAGTGCGTTAGTTTTATACGAGTACAACATAGAAAGTGATTACAGTGAAGTAGAAGTTTATAACCTAACACTAGTTCATAACTAGCATAGCAACACCAGAAATTAATGTAAGACACACTGCAACCTCTTTTGGAAGTAAAATCTACCTAGGTTACTTGTATGAGTTAATTGTCTGCATAAAGTTAGAGCCAGGTATGTCAGTAGATAGGTATAGTAGATAATACTTAATTATGACAGTTCTCATTTTAAATCCAAGTAGTACAAAGCTTTATGATGGCTAGCATCTCCCATGTAACTAATGACACTATAATTATTCTAGAATCATCTTGCAGCTTTAAAATGTCAACATTGGAAAAAAGATTTGTTAAAAAGATGAATAAAGTTAATAAAGCCAGTTTAATATGTAAATGTCTCATTGAAAAAGAAGCAAAATAAGATCATAAAAAGCTTTTAAAAATTATTTTTAGATTTAAAACCACAATATCTGTTCAAGCAAACCACTTTATTACAATCCTAGTGCATTAATTTGCACCATGATCTTAGTTTAAAAGATTTTAAAGCCACTCTAGTGTTTCTTCACACGAGTGAGGTTTGTCTTAAGAATCAGAACAAAGTTTTTTCTTTACTTCATTCTGTATAACCTTGTCATTCTCAGTGATGCTATGCAACACCTAAGCCCTTTGACCTCATTATTTCACAAGGGTGGATTTTATCAGTTCCTAAACAGCTGTTATTGCAGTAAAAGATCCCTGAAAGTACTAGTTTATTTAAGTAAGTTACATTAAAGATGCCAGTTGAAAGTTGGTGACCTTTGCCTAAAGCATGGGTAGTTGGTAGAACCCTTAGGATCTATTTTGTCCATTAAATGACCCCTTCAGCTCACATTCAGAAGACTGATAGCAGAGTGTCCCGCTCTGAGGAGGTAAACAACACATAAAAGCAATGGAGTTCTAGTAAAAGTGTTTTAGATACCTTATGCATAATTTCTACCTTTGATGCTAATTCAAGATATGCAAATCTGCATTGCAATACAAGCACCCTCAAATAATTAATGAGAGGCGTTCATTAGCTCATCATCTAGAGAGTTCCACCTAGAGCTGTGCGACAGCAGGCAGACAGCCTGTGCATTTTGTATGCTTCCTTTGGAGCCCCGAAACTCCACCTGACCCAGGCTGGCTTTCGTGTCCAGATGAATGAATTAATTTAATTTCTGCCAGAAATAGGGATCCTTATTCCTGAAAAATAGAGCTGTGGGTAATAGTTTTAACACAGGTTAGGAGAATAAAATAGGAAGGTTAATCAGATGTCCTTGACAAAACTTTCCTTCTCCTTTATCTGAAATTCATTAAGTAACAATGAGTTTCTCCTTATACTATCACAGGTTTCCCACAGCTCACGATCAGGTATTGTATTTCCCCTGTCAATAGCTCTGCAAAATTAGGATCCATTTGGACAAGCTGTGCACAGGTATAGGCATTTGTTATCTTTTAGTATTTCCTTTCTTAACATCCAAGAAGATTCCTTGGGTTTTGTCTTGTTTATTGATTTTGGTTGGCTTTTTTGTTTGTTTTTTGTTTGTTTGTTTTTTTTCTTAACCTCTGGTCATTTCTGTCCCTTTTGAGGTTTTTTGGTTTGGGTTGTTTTTTATTTTTTATTTCTTTTGGCTTTCTGTTCTTCCTGTTCCATAAGGTCTTTTACTACTACAGGTATTGCCTATACTTCCACTTATGCTGCCTCATCCCATTTCTCAAGGATTTAGACAGGGTCCTTTTCCGTCAGTAGTAGCAACATGATACAAAGCCTTCCCACTGTGGGAAGTACAATTATCTTTCCTTCATTGATCCTCTTTTGGCAGCAGGATAGAGCTTTAAGTTTTCAATAGTAAAAATATACATCCTTAGCACTCCAGTCTCACTCGTAGGAATAATTCTTACTCATGAGAGAACTGTGGCAAGGATTTTAATTTGCCATTAAAGCAGAACAAAACCAAAGTCCATCAGTACAGAACTATCAACACAACATAACCAACAAAATAAAACACATCATCTTTGCCCTCATAACTTTGCTACATACTCATCCTGTTTCCAGTACATCTTCATATTGCACATGAACTTCATTTTGAGTCACCTTGGATGGGGCAGCATTTTCATATTTCCACTGCAAAGGAATGAGTACTTCTTGCCATAAATAATAACTATTATTCTTCAGTGGATTATTAATTTGTGTAAAGATTACGGACTCCCCAAAAATTAAAATTAAAAAGCAATTATCCACCTTACTGCAAGCTGAAGAGGGACAGACATGCTGCTATGGCAGCAGCTAAGATCATCCTTACAATGACCACTGCAAAGTGCCACTTGCATGCCCTCGCTAGACTTCACTGCTTCTTTTATCTGCCAGCATAACTATGTGTAGACACTCCCTAACCCAGTTCTGTCAACATGATCTTGTTAACTTAAACGCTTTTAATAGTAAGGTGTTTTAAAACCAAATCATTTTGACAGAGCTGGGTTAGGCCATTGCTCGTGTTATTTTCCACCAACAACAATTTTAATATAAGAGGTTCTTGCCCCCCCGCCGCCCCCACAACATGCCAGCTGCATTTCCAACAATTTTTCTTCATTTCCATTCCTTTCTTCACTGCATTTTACTGTCCCTGCAGTCATGCTATTTGCAAGGCAACACTGCAAACCAAAATTGCAACAAAACCCCGTTTCAAGTCTTCTCCTTCCAGTTTATAACCCAGATCACTGTTCAACTAAAGAGCCCATAAACTACAGGACAACAACAGAAAATTTTGAAAACAGCTGTGCCTGCAAAGAGCATACGATGTTTGACTATGTGCTTTAGAAAGCAATCAGACGAAGAGTTGAATCAACAAAACTTAGTGGAGAATAACTTCTGGAAAAGAGGAGCAAACAAGCAATTAAGGACAGCAAAACTACTTAAATAAAACTTATGGACCCCTAGTATATTACCACAGCAATCTGACGCAGCTCTGCTCATTGATGCTGTTAGGTTTTCAGGACGGAAACCTCTCCCACTGTATCAGCTGCAGCCCGGCAGCAGTCAGATGTGCTGTTCTGAGAGCAGTCTGTGTCAGGAACTCCCGGTGATCCTGACTAAGATCAAGCAGCACACGCCACTGCATAGTGGAGAAGGGCTGAAAAAAGCAGTGAGCCAGCAACCAGATTCTGGGCCACACAGGGTCTAGACATTGCCAGAAATCATAATTATGTGTTATAGTTGCTCTAAACTTCACCAACTAACAGTGATTATAAGGGACTGTTATGTCACCTGGAGTTAACTGTAACACAGGAGAGCATTAGCCACACATCCTTTCCTTTGGCCAAGCACCTGAAATTTCAAAGGAAGGAAAATGAGATGGGAAATGTTATGCTAACTCTGCTGCAGCAGCAGTGTGAGGTACACTTGAAGAACTGCCATCTGAGATGTGCAGGAGAGGGTCCTGTCAATATTTAGTGAAAATCAATTGAAAACCAATTGTCCAAGTTTATTTTGATATATTATGTGTGGCAATTTGCTCATGGCTGCTTGGAGGATCAAAGGCAGTTATCTAAAGAATTACTTCTTTCAGCAACAATGGTATCAAACAGCATCTGTTTCTTTTGGTCTTAAATGTCCTATCTTATACAAACACACACAGAGCAATTCAGTGTGCAAAGATGCTACTTTATTTTTTTAAGCTTAGTCATGCATCGCTGCTCATTATAATTAAAGACATCTGAACACTTCTTTAGGTTAAGTGAGTTCTTAAGCCAGCGTCAAATGATAAGGGACTGTTTCAAGTAGTGTTCGTCAGTCTTTGCATGAGGGATACACCTGATCGAATTCATACTCTTACATTAAGGAAATACACACAGAAATACACATACAGGTACAGAAATGCAACAGTTTCTTCAGTATTTAGACCTTTAAATTTATTTGGGGATTTGTTTATCTATTATAAGATAATTATTAGCAAAAGCAGATTACTTCATTTTTTTGAGGTCTCTTTCAGAGGCAAAGCAAAGGAAGTGATGGAAAAGCTTTTGTAAGATAAATTCCTCTTCCTTAGTTTCCTTACTCTTTGCTTTAACTAGGAAAAACCATGGCTAGTGCTCTATAGTAGAGATGAGGCTGCTGCAGGATATAGGTCATTACACAACTTGACTAATGCTTTGGGATAAAGAGAAAATGACATGTACATCCCATTGAAATATATCTTCTTTAACCAAAGTAACAGATTGTAACAAATTGTCCATTATTCTGTGATTGCTTAACATGATATTTTAACCTTTGTACAAAGTCTATTTTGTGTTAGTGATTACCTAAACCTTTTTTATACTTTTTTGGCAAATATTTTATTTCAGTAAATCCTTTTTCTTAAAAAACGAAAGAGTATCCTGGCCATGTGATGTCAACTTATTGTTTAACTTCCACTGGAATCAACAGACTTTCTGATGGCAGATATTATTCTTCTATAGTAAAATTAACATGGGCCAACTTTAAAGCTGCTAAGACTCTGACGTTCATATAAAAAGCTGTCAGACTTTCCAGATGTGTTCACTACTATATAGAAGCAGAATGCATTTCAAAAATCCCACCATGTATATTGTTAGCACTTCCAAACTATTTTTTCTACTTTATTATTACTTGCATCATGTAGTAATGCTGAGGAATTCCAGTCATGAATCCAACTGTTTGCTACGTATGTACAGATACAGGACAAAGAGGCAGTATGTGCTCCATAGTTCACAACTGAAAAATAGGACTTGTTTGCATTTTCTCTCCAGTGAACGCAGTATCTACATTTTAGGTCTGGATTTGGGGTTGGTTTTGTGGATTACTTTTGTTTGTTTGTTTGTTTGGGGTTTTGTTGTTTTTTTGTTTTCTTTTTCACAACCGCTGGTACCAAAATAATAGGCATTAAAACAACAATATAGCTATTAAAATCTACCATAAACCAAAAGGTATTTACAAACTTAGCTTTCAACCTCTTATATTTAGGAAAGAAAAAAAGATTTGGTTTTGGGTTTGTGGGAGTCAGATACTCCACTGATGTGTGTCAAAACATCACTTCACCTCACACCATTGTGCTGTGAAACTCATGATGTAGGCTCAAAAGAGAGAAGGAACATTTGAACCACCAAGAAATTTAAACACGACAAAACTAGTTGCATCTGCACTGTTTTCATTCTATAGTAAGAAATGAACTGAGTAACTTTTATTCTCTACAGTCCACTGATTAAAGTGATTTCCTGTTGACTAATACAGAATGGTATTACATATAGATTTAAGACCTTCAGCTTATGCCAATGTCATCTCCAAAACCAATGCTCATTTTTATGAGGGTGTTTAACATAATCTGAAGACATATCACTCTTAAGGAGAGCAGAAGGGGGAGTGGTGGGGGAAAATGAAGGCAAGTTGTGCACAACAGGAAGAGAGCTCATAAAAAGGCAAACAGATTGGTCTGTGACTGAGAATTAGGTGTTAACCATGCTCTGCCTAGGGCATCGTTTATCATGAGAGTTTCAGCAGCTGGGATCTGCTTATCCTGTACTAGCTGAAAAATGTTTAAATATTAATGGAGAACACAAATATCTTGTTTTTCAGTCTTTTTTATATATATACGCATATATACACAGCAGAGCTTTCATTTTCATTGGTTTTCTTTAGTGATTATTCTCTTCATAATTAAACAAAACCTAATAATTAGGGAAAAACTCCAAAGTGCTGTATTCTTTTTAAACTAAGAATATAAAATTATGACTGGTTATCATGATTTAGCGAAATACACATATATAAATATACCATATACATACACTATGCAATTTTTCCAGGCATATGCATAAATGTGTGTGTAGAGAAAATCTTTAAAAAGCAAAAACATGAACATAACTAGACTTTTCTAACTACGTACAGTACTGATGCAGTAAACCTACTCAAATAGTTTTTGCTGAAATAGATGAAATTACTAGCGAAGGTCTCTAATTTTGCATCACTGAACTGGATGGCAGTTTTCCCATTAACTTAAATTAGTTGTTTGGAAAGAATGAGGGTCCTCCAACAACTTATTTCTTTTGCAGTTGTCAGGTTGTTGTTTTGGTCAGTGTTTTCACTAATTTGTTTGTCTTAGTCTAACTTTTTGAAATGCACAAACAATAAAGTCAAAGAATAGAATACAAAATTCAATCTAAATATCAGGAACATTAAGTTCTGATGATCTCTTACTTAAAAAGCAATCATAGCTGTTACGTTTAATCCATGAGAGGTTCATATCTAAAGTGTTGCTCAATTGCAAAGCTCAACTAATTAACTGCATTACCTCTGAATGCATACAGTCCATTTGCGTTAGCATTCAGAGGCTTTGGGAAGTGATTTATATATATATATTGAAAACCCATAAAAATATAAAATACATACATGTATACGATTACGATGATCAGTGACTACAAAGGAAATGGGTTTAAATGGTTAGTCGAGTTCCTCAAATTAGACTGAGCATCACTTCCCAGGAGTAAGCTACTTTGACCACATGAACACTGAATTATAAAGTTGAAACTAATGACTGCCAAGACTGACTGCTTTCGATATGTTTTGAATTCCCATATGCAGTTGCAAAAACCTGAGCCAGAGACACTGAAAAACACCTTTCTGAGCTTGTTCATGACTGTGGGCTCATAGGGTATAGAAGACACTTTCCATCGAAGGTTTCAATTATTCACATCTAGGACTGGTTGACATAATTAATTTCAAATCCAAGCTGAGGTGCTGACCATTCTCAATTTCAAATGATTTTCACTAGGCACATCATGATCAACACCACGGAAAATCAATTCTATCAGGATTATCATTGCAACTCTTGGACAAAGGCTACTTTTATGACTCAGACAGGTAGAAGTCAGCCTGGAGTCAGACACTTTCAACTCTATCTGTTGGTAACTGAACTGTTGGTTCTTTTCATTTTGCACTTACCATTTCAAGATACCACCGGTACCCAATGCTTTTTGGGAACAAAATTTTATTAAGAGTTGAAATACTACTGTGTTGATATTATTTACTTGGTTGACAAAATGAGAAATGTGCTGAACAGACTCTAGAAAAAAGAAGTCTTTCTGATGTGGGGGGAGAAGAAAATAAATATATATACATATATACATACATACACACACACACTTGAAATATCAAACTGGACTTTATTTTGTTCTCTGTCTATCTACTGCTCAAATAGTTAAGTTCGGAAAGCTATGAAGTGAGCCATCTTTTCTATGGCAACGACACTAAGAAAAATGTTGAGTTTCCATCATCTAATTTAATTCTATTGATGCGATCTTATGGTGATGCTTAAAATGTGCTCAAAATGCTTAGCATTTCCCTCCCACTGAAGGAATTTAGTTTGTATTATTTTAAGCTCATAGTTGAAAGACTGTCTTGATACCACTATAGTGTATACTTCAAGCATACAATTGTCAGTACTAACAGTCTATCCAAAAGGTTAGGCTCTAGTAGTAATGAAATGAAAAACATAATGAAAAAGGAATACTGCTAAAGGGTTACGGTACCTTATGGTTGTTGGATGTGCTATAAAAATACCTGTTTATAGTATGTAGCATGAGCAGTTGCTTTCTTTTACAGAGTATGCATAATAATCTCTTAGAGATACGCAGCACCAAGACCTGAAAGTATGCGTTCATGTTTTCTTCTTGTTCACAAACTCTGAGGTCAGTATTTTCTCCCCTTTAATGTCTCTCAAGTTTTGAAAATAAAATAGTCTGTATGTATCAAGGGTCCAGTGGGTGGGTTCCAGGCCAATAAGTGGCTGAAAAAGTACCAGCTAAAGTCTGTAGGGCACTTAAGACTTCCAAAATGGAGATTTTGAAAGATGAAATCTGCAACTGAGAGAAGAAATAACAAGAAAAATCTGGAAGTAATTCCAGGGTAATAGACGCAAATTTATATCCATGGCTGATGGTGCATTCTTACTTGTAGCAGTTATATATTCTGAAGAAAAAAATACAGGTGCATTTTTTTCTAGAGAAGATGATGTAGCATACATTAATGGTGATGAAAATTTAGTGTTCAGGGAAAAATTAGTCTATTTGGTAAAGGTGCAACATTATTGGAAAAATTCGGAAGATTATAAATGACAAAGAAAGTGAATTTAAAACTGATTGTGAGACCACTTTCCCCTTTACAACAGTTTTGTAGCAGGACCTGAGGAGAAGGAGTAAAGTATACTGAAAAAGCACTGAGCGACATTGTCTAAGGAGGATTCTATCTCAACTCAAAGATGAAAACTTATTTTAATAAAAGGTGTAAAATGAGTAGATGTCCAATACAGCAATATTTATTAAAACCATCTGCATTTGTTAAGCAGGCACATGTACTTCTTATTGATTTTTTAATATTGAAGAAAATGTCCAAAGTTAGTTTCTTGGCTAGCAGTCTGCTAACTTAACAAATTGCTCACCTGTATAACTTACATGAAATATTTCTGACGACACTCAAGGTTTCAGGTTCTCAGCTTAGAACCAGGCAAGGAAATCAAAGCTCTTTCTAGTCAGGATGCAAGTTTTCCAAAAAGTATGAAGAGTTAATAAATAACAAGCCTAGGAAGAAGCTAGCAGAAAGCCCTGCTCATTCTGAATGCAGCAAGGTAGAACAATAAGCCTGAATGGATGAAAAACTGAGACCAGAAGATCACAGAATCATCACTTTCCTTCCCAGGGTTTTCTGTCGCAAACACTGATACAACTAGGCTGGGAGGTGACACTACGGAGAGGTTTTGAGTTTTGATGTTATCACATTTTATGGGTGTGAAATTTGATAATTTCACAGGTATGCAAAATAATTCCTCTAGATGCTATATCATTTTACGACAGGTAACAAATACACTAGGGTAATTCTTCAGTCTTCTGAACGTATTTACTATATACTAGTATTGACTTAGAAGCCTATTGTGAAATCTCTCCTTGTCCGTAACAGTCTGGTATTGAACATAGAGTAGGAATATCATTCATACAAAAATACTGGATATCTCTCTTTATCCTTATTGCACAGAAACTCTTGGAAGAATTTCCAAAAGAAGATGAGTGAAGTTAAGAGTCTTCTTTATCTCTAGCTTTGGTAGTTATCACCTCCATTCTTTAATTGAAACTGAAGTGAGCAGCTGTTAGCTTCCCATCTATTTAGCATTAACGTGATAGATTTGAAACAATAAACAGCTAATGTTATTTGATTTCTTACAACCAGCACCCTCAAAAAAACACCTGGCTGTGATACACACAGACACAAGTGGTGAGCTGTTTATGTGATCATGTTGGCTGTTTAGAACTGCCCGCCTGCACGAAAGTTGTATGAGTATTTATTCTTACTTTCAGAGGAAGGAAAGATAGATTCGTTTGCATGAAACAGAGTGTGTTTGTGCCTGTCTGAAAGAGAGGAAGAGGGAGGGAGAAGCAACGGTATAGAGTTTGATACCTGTTGGCAACATGAGCAGGTTTGTGTAACGCCGTTATGTGCCAGGTTGGATTGATTCCACTCTATTTAGTCTGGTACTAAATGCAAACTGTTGGAAATGAGACAGATTCAAGACATGACTGAACAGCAATGAACCTCAAAGGAATTTCTGCCTATGTTAAGTAGTGTCACCTTCATGGTGGTAGGCAGGGTCTAAATCAGGATTTGAATTAATCTCTTCTATAATATCCACATAGAAACTGCCACAGGCTTTCTGTGCTGAAGCTTTGCACTGCCTCCCAGGCTCCACAGCCAAGCACCATGCACAGGTCTGATACTGTCTAACAGGGATGCTGTCTGACAGCTCGGGGCTCCCAATTGGGATGCTGCTACCCAGCAGATACTGTAGACAAGCAGGATGTACGGATGTGTTACTCCTCTACCTTCCTCAAACAGAAGATGAAGCATTTAGTGGAACAGCCAGCTTTAGGGGTTGACAGACTCCTGCATGTCTTCTGTGGGAGCCTTGGCAGCAATGTACCTAACGAGTGACTGGAGCTAAGGGGCTTTCTCCCTCTCTGAAGTTTTAGCTGGGTGCATTATCTGTTTAGTCAACCAAAGAAAGGGAAAAGAAAAAACTTGTGAGCCAGAGATGACTCCTGTCTAGTTACAGCTAAAGATTCATTCCCATCTCAGCTTTTAAGAGGAAAAGCAGTATTTCTGGGATGCTTTCCTCTATGAAAGTAGGAAAAGAAGCTATCACATTATTTGTATTTATTTATTTACCTCTGGGGTGTAAGGCTTTAGGGGGAGGGGAAAGTGGTGATAAATGAGGGGCATTTTCCCCCCTCATGGTTCTTCCAGCCTCCTCCTCCTTCATTTACATATCTGGCTGGTGGGTGATTTTTATTCTCAGCACGAAAACTGCAATCTATTTCAATGCATGAATGCAGCCCTGCATCTATTCAACACAGTGAAATAGCCCTGAGACTTATTGTACTAAATAAGAAAACAAGGAGAAAAATGGGTTCTCCAGCCTTGGAAGCAATCCTCTGTGGTCCAAAGTCCTTCTGATCCTTTAAGAAGAGCTTAGGGGAAGAAGGAAAAAAAATACAAACATGACACCCCAAAAAAACAAAACAGGAGAAATAGCCACACCGCCACCACTCCTCCTTCCCAAGGGAATAAATAAACAAGAAAACCTAACTAGCATCCCATGACATTTCTATTATCAGGAATTTCAAACGTCTGACTTGATAAGCCACTACAGTTCAGCTTAATGTCATACCTATTAACGAGGAAGGTACTCGCACAGTGCACCTTGCGAGAACACAGACACTAAGTCAAAAAGAAATCTATAGAGAGACAGCCCTCTGCCAGCGAGACATAAATAATATCCATAAAAAGAATACTCACTCTCTTAAGGACCGAGGGAACCGCTCGCTGACAGCCACTTCACGCACGGATTGGAAGGGCGAGGTAAAAACACATTAGCCAGTCCCTGTGAACACGCAGGATTCTCCAGGTTTTCTTTGCAAGCTCTCCGAAGCTACTGATGCTGGAGGAGATGCTGCTCACGGAGCTTCTCCTCTTTCTGTGCCTGCACGCTGAAGTGCAGTTGTTAATTTCTCCCCTTGCACACGCCAGCGGCAGCAGCACGACTCCAGGAGAGCGGGGATATTCCAAATAGATCCACTAATTCCGGGGTCTGAGCGCTCCGGCGCGCCTGCCTGCCAAATGTAACTGTGAAGCGATGTGGAAAAGTGAGCTGGGAGCCTCCCCTGACAGCTCTTATTGGGCTGATCTCGGAGGCAGGTCTAGCGCTCGCAAATTCATGCAAGCAGTTTTGGGTGGCGGTTCTTCCCCCCTCCCTCTCCTCCCTCTCCTCCTCACCCTGACACCCCGCCTTCCGCCCGCCGAGCACACAACTTTTCCGCAGGCCAGGGCGCCGCTCCGCGCCGGGGCGTCCCTTCAGGACGGGAGGGAAGGGAGCGCGGAGGGGATGGGCTCTGTGCGCGGGGCTACCGGGGAGGCACAGCCAGGGCCGGGAAGTGCCCAGAGCAGCTGGGGGGCTGAGGGAGGGAGAAAGAAGGAGCACCCCCATCCCCCCCCCCCCCCCCCCCCCCCCCCCCCTCCGCCCTGAGGCGATGCCCGCCACGAAGGGGAGGCCGAGGCCGCAGGGAACTGGCACAGCGGGTTGGGATCAGGGCACGCGGCTGCGGGAGGAGGCAGGACCCCGGGGAGGGCTGCGGAGGGCGAGGAGGCGGCTGCTCGTGTCCGCGACAGGCGCTGCAGGAGCGGCGGGCGTGCGCTCCGCGGACATCCCTTAGAAACCCTTTTCCAAACCAACCGCACAGAACCACAGGCATCTAAATTTTCGGCCGCACTGGTTTAAAGCCACGGGTGGCAATGAAATTTTAACCAGGAGCCTGAACCAGCCTAAACGCAGAGCAGAGCCAAGACCTCCACGCACAAGAGATGGCTGAAGGGCACCCGCGGTACAGTAAGTTGTTGACCAGCGCCCCGTTTCCAGATCTTTTTTGTGACAGACATACTGCACAACCCGGCTTGGGAAGTACTGAGAAGGGGCTAAGGGACCCGGAGCGTTGAGTACCTCAACTGCCTTTGACTTTAAAGAGCAGACGAGTGCTCATCCTTTGCGCAGCCATGGCACAGGCAGGGCTGACAGCAGTGCCCGGAGCCGGCACCGTGCTAGAGGTCAAACCACCCCTTGGCCCATCTTCTTTAGCAGCTGGGTTTGTAAGTTCTCTTCGTTTTTGTGCTGCACGTATTATCTATTAACATATTAAATGTATTTAATGATTACATACATTTAGCTCTAAATGTTACTGCCACCTATATTTTTTCCCCAAGTTTAATGTTTACCAACAGAGAAGGCGTTCGTATTGTGCCAGGAGCACAAGGTATAGACATGGTCAGGTACAGACTGACTCTTAAAATGGAGGGCTGATTCAACACTGAACTAGTACAGCTGGAAGGTTAAGTACACTCAGACCAGTCCTCATTCTTCAACTTCCCTTGACCAGTATTACACTATATTTAAGATGAGCAGGC
Source organism: Melopsittacus undulatus (assembly GCF_012275295.1). Lineage (NCBI taxonomy): Eukaryota > Metazoa > Chordata > Aves > Psittaciformes > Psittaculidae > Melopsittacus > Melopsittacus undulatus. The sequence goes on along the minus strand of NC_047557.1, from coordinate 94,611,205 downwards.
AGTGTGGTTCTGTATTATTATATCCGGTTTGTTTCTTAACTTTGTTTTTAAATGACTGGCCATCTGAAACTCATTTATATAATCTGAAAATCTTTTAACCTTAAGCAAAAAATATGATGACTAGATTGCTGAAGATCTGTCTAGGATTACAGACCGTGGAGCCTGATATTCTTCCCTGTCATAACAATACTACCTAATTTAGTTTTGTGATTGTTTTTTTGCAGCTGTTATGCGTACGTGCATGCACATAAGACAGTGAATGAGACACCTGCATTTTGAGCTCTTATATGATTCTCTTTAACTAAATGCAATTTCTTGTACAAATAGTCATTCTGAAAAGTCTCAAACTCATCAGAATGTAGCAAAATACACCCAGAATTGAACGTATGGCAATGAAGAAATATCTGTTTCTTTTGCTTTCGACAGCCCAAGCATTTACTTTCCAAGCCGTGAGCATGGGATGATTCCTTGGAGAAGGATGGATATAAAATACACAATACTTACCTGAAGCAGGCAGAGAGCCTTGAGGGAAATACAAAACACTTTGCAGTGCAATAGATAACATCAGAAATGTGGCTTTCCTTCACCTGGGGTTCCACTCAGGCAAAGGGTATTTTTCTCACCCATCCTTCTACCAGCTGAACAGCACACTGAGAACATAGATGCTGTCACAAGGAAACATGAGGATGTTCATCCTGACTTTACTCCTGGTAATTAGTGATGGTTTTCAAATATTTCTTGAGGGTTCCAGGAGTAGTTCAAGTCTTCTTTTCATTTCTATCAAAGTATCTGATGGAAACATCCAAGAACAAAATTTCTCACTAATAAGAATGGTTTAGACCCCTTGTGTTTATGCTTAAAATGGTAAGTGCAGTTTTGTGCAGGAAGAGAGCTAACAATGGAAGTTGTACCTTCTAGTACAGCTTAGAAGTTTAGTTTTTGTTTTGATTACAACCTTTGACTTTCACCATTTGTTCTAAGTGACCTTTCTTGCAGTTGGAAATTACTGGGGCAAATGCTGGGCTGTTTCATCCTTAAGTTATTGTAGGAAAAGGTGGCAGGTGTCTTGTTAAAATGAATTATATCATCCATGGATTCCCCTGCTGGAAAACCTTTCACATGATGGTGTAAGTCCTGGCAGGAAGAAATGTATGGATATTTAATTTTAAAATAATCTTGGAATAGCAAAGGAACATTTACAACTTCCTGCATCCTATCCAGATTAAATGATTTAGTGTTAACATTGTGATACATATATATACACACACACATGGCCCTGATGAGTATATGCTGGTCAAAAAATTGTTTCCTCTTATATATACATTATAAGGAAGATACTTCCTCTATTCTCCTAAATGGCAATTTCTTTTTTTAAGCAAAAAGCAGCTCTGACTGCAATTGAAATGGGATACAGGTTTTTAGTAACGTAACTGTAAAGAAAAAAAAAATCATCTGTAAAATGTGGGTGACAGAATACATCCTGGATCAAAATAGAATTAAATTTTTAATAATTAATTCCTTGTATCAGGAAAGATAAAAAAAAAAAAAGACTTCACAAAATGGCTTGGTTTGTTGTGAGTGAGGGTTGGTTTTTGTCTGTGTGGTTTTTTTGGAGGGTTTGATTGGGGTTTGTTTTGGGGGTTTTTTCTTCATCTTTTTGTTGTAGGGACTTTTAGCTTCTGGTTTGGTTTTGTTTGGGTTAGTTGGGGTTCCTTTTCTTTTGTAGGATTTTGTTTGCAATTTTTTTTGGGTGTTGACTGATTATGACTGATAAAGGTGGAAAAATTAACCTCTGCTTGGAAGTGAACTTGAGGTATTCTTTTCCATATTACTTTGCTTTTATAAGTGAAAAGAATTAAAACCCCAATGTGACTTCTTATTCACATATACAGGAAATACCTGTCTATTATCTACAAATATGGCATAATAGAATTCAAGCATCTTTTCACCCTTTTATATTTTTTGTGAAAACAGTTGTTGATTATCATGTAATTTCTTTCTTCCTCAGCATTGCAAAGCAGTGCAGTAAACTGTTTTCTGAAGACAGAATTTAGACTTTACTGCTCAAAAATATTCAATATATAGGTGACTTGAAATGAGCTCTTTTGGGGCAACTCAATCACAGCACTGCTTCACATGGGTTGCTGGTGATGTAAATGTTCATCATCATCTCATTTAAATAACAATGCACAAGTCAAGAATTTGAAAGGGGTGGGAAAGAGAGTGAAAGGATGCAAACCTGGAAAGGAAACCACTGTGTTAATTCCTCATATTCAAGTTTTATTCCATCAGATCTCTTAGTAATGAGATATTTCCCTCAAAGTATCAGTATCAGTTTTTAATAAACAATACAGAGCCTGATCCAAAATTATCTGAGGTTAATGAGTCCAATCTGAATTACTTGATCAAGATAAATGACTTTACTGCAAGCTACTTCTGCTTACAGAGACTACCACTAGCATGCCACTTCAAAGTAATAATAATATAAAATAACTCATCCAAAAGTTACTAAAGCAAGTTTGCAGAACAGTGCAACCTACTGTAATTCTACTAAAGCTGTAAAAATATCCAATGCTGTTTTCTTAGGCAATATCCAAATGCTCTCCCTAGTTTGTACTTTTTTTCTGAAGTTGTATGAGGAATTATTCCAGAATTCAATTTAATTTGAAAGGCTAGAATTCACATTCCATAAAGAAAGAAACAAAAGACTTAAGATAAGTCCTGAACATTTCTGAATAAAAATGTGCTATCAATCAGTTCACTACCAGTGGAAAGACATAATTACCTTTAGAACATAGGCTCTTATCACCATCTTGCAACCTTTAAAACCTGCTTGTGTACAGTTATCACAAGTTGGTTATTATGAAAAGTAATGATCCCTTGTGTTTGGGCAGTCAGTGAAGACAACTCTAACTAGAAAAAGTTCCATTATATAGTGCTTAAAGCAGATACTATAGATTAAAACAGAGGAAATTATATGAATGTGCCATGAGATAAAGGTATCTGGTTTGGGGTAGGTTGGGTAGGGTTTTTTTTTTTTTTGGGTGCTTTTTTTTTTTGTATGTGTATGTGGGGTGGTTGTTTTTTTGTTTGTTTGTTTTGGTTTGGGTGGGTTTTTTGGCTTTTTTTTGTTATTTGTTTTTTTACTACATATTCAAAATCAGTTAAAATTCAGTCTCCAACACTGGAACAGAAAGCTTGAAAACACCACTGAAGAGCAGACCATAAAGCAGTAGCATCCATAAGTGACAAAAAAGATTCTCAGTCATCTAAAAGTACTTGCTTTCGAGTCTGGCCTTCTATGAGCGACATCTAATCAAAGTCCTTCCCCTTGTTACTAGGTGCATGAGAAGAAATAAATGCATTGATTTTGGCTAAGTTACTTCTACTTTGAACACATTCATAAAATCATGAATATTCCCTTTCCAGAAAATTCCCTTTCCAGCCCATGCACTGTTGAACAGAAACAAAGGTTTAACTGAACAGCAGCACTGGGGTTTTGGGCCCTTAGCAAATCCGTTCTCTGTCCCAGAATTACTCTATTTAGTAAAATAAAGCATAACTAGTTTTAAGCCCAATTCCCTCTCCAGAGATTTTAAAATATAAAAACCCCAACTGCTAGTTTGTGTGCTATATGCACTGATGGTGTTACTGAATGCATAAATTGATGACACATTATCAGGTTTTATTATTCCTTTGGTACTGTTTGCAGTTTTGATTAGTTACTGTTAGGTTGACTATTAGGATAAAAAACAAGTATTTCTTTTGTACATCAAACACTGAGATATAGATAAAAGAACATTACATCAAGAAAGGCAATCAGCCTTTATTTTGTATATTAATGTTCTGGATACAGTTTGGAAAGTTAATCTTTTGCTTCCAGTTTTCAGTATGCCTTGTGAATATAGGTAACTAGATCGGTTGCAGTAGCTGTGCAAATATTGTTTGCTCTACCTCAAGTGCCCTCTAGTGTGCAGTAATTAAGCAGGTTAAAATATTTTTTTTTCCTTTCTCCTAACAGGCACACTTTTAAATACCAAAGTAATGTGTAAGATTGCTTTTCTGAGAGGAAAGAGGAATTCATTGTTCACTGCATTAATTGTGTGGATAAAAATAATCTTTTCAATGTAAAATCAAATCACCCCCTTTGTTGTCAAGTTTTTATTTTCAGAGGTATTGGTTGAATAAACCCCAATAATTATTCCGAACATTCTGCAGATGTTGTTGAGATACAGTTTGCAATGTTATCAGAATCAAAACAACAGTTTTCTCTATCTGCAAGAGGAAATTAACATATTCATCAGCAAAAAATGACCCTGGACCAAGATCTAACAACAAAACCTCTTATTATGCTTCTGGAGTTTTGTTGTAGGTTGTTTTGGGTTTTTTAAAGTTATTTTTCAAAGTGCTGGACACCACTGGTAATTCTAGCATTGAAAGTTACTTTTAGCTATTCAAGACAAATATAAACACCCTCTAAAAATACACACCAGTTTCTGAAAAAATAGAAGTACTCTGATACAGGCATCTGTATGCCATCTTTGTCAGCAAGTGATTGAATAAGGCCATAATAGAAATGCTTTCTATCACCATTTTAGAAAATAAGTAATGCCACATTAACAAAAGTAAAAAATTTACTGAGGCATAGATGTAACAAATTCTGTGTGTTCTCATCTGTTTTTAACAGGAGGATTAATCTGTCCTTCTGTTACGCTGATGTCCGTGGTCAGAATTCTGACATTACTTGGCTGGACAAGTTGTGTCATGTCTGTCAGTGATAGGAAGTTCCGTACAATGCTGCTTTTTGGCTACAGGAGGCAATGTGTGCAGCCAAGCAGTCATAGCTGTTTAACTACCACATCAGCAGGCCAGAAGAAGGCTGCCTGACAACAGATAAAGAAGAAAGCAAGGACAGGAAGAGAGAGGATATTGGAGAATAATAGTCTGGAGAGGTAGAATTACGAAGTGCAGCTCCAAGAACAAAAAATTAGAAATATCAGTAAATGCTTCCTTGTATTTAAAAAGCAGAGTTAACACTTGAGTTACCCACTACCAAATGAGTTAATTTTTGGGGGAGCCAATGAAAAGTTTTTCCCGTCCTCATTTCCCTGTTGTCTGACTTCACAGCCAAGTATTCACTTTTAAACAGAATTTACCATAAAATTCCACAAAGATAGCAAGCTTAAGCATACTTTAAATAAAAAGAGTTTATTATGGACTTCTGCCACAGCTAAGAGGGATGGGTGGATCCCAGGAGAGATGAAATGCTTACATATACTAGGGATATGCTACAGGGTGAGAGACTTTAATCTTTTATGAGTTGTAAAAATAGTAGAACTTCCTCTAAGTGGGAAGAGTCATCATCACTATATCTGAGCTAGGGCTGTGGTTGTGGGGTTGTGGTTTCCAAGCAAAGTGGTGAGAGAAGCCAACACAGTTGTTTCCCGTTTGCTGTCTTAGACTTTTCCCTGCTTAATGTGTTGTCTCTTTTGAACCTTATTTTTTGTAACTTAATTCCTCACACATTCCATAGAGAGCATAGTTTTCTAACACAGTTTTGGCATTCATGTAAAGCTTACAGAATAGAAAGCCAAACATCACAGTACACCAATACACAGTTTTCTAACACTTAATGGCCTATTTTAATCTATCTAAATAGCCACACTGAAACCAGGCAATGTGATGGCCACAACTAATTTACTCCAAAAACAATACCAAAAAAAACTCTCATACATTGAAGTACAGGCCTAATGTACATGATAGCATGGGCTAGAATGGTCTTGGCACTGATTTGGGAAAATAAACTTTGTTAATCCCCATCAGGTTTGAGTAAACTTATCTGGACAGTGTTCAGATGTCATCATTACTGTGCAGTGATATGAGTGAAATACTATTACAGCAACAGCAAAATATGCCTGCAATGGGCACTAGTATAATATGAAAGGAAAAAGCCATTCAGTGGCAAGGATATTTCCTTGCCATAAAACAGATAACTTAAAAATTGACAGCATTCTGTTACTTCTGTTCTGAACAAGAAATCTCGTAAGTTTGTACCAGGTCTTCATGAAGGTGTCTTCCTTAACTAGGGTAGAAATAGTGAATGAAGGTGACAGTGATAGAAGGTAAATGAATTAAAGGATGCTGAAGGGAGCTGTGGTTACTAATAGAAGCAGAAGGAAAAGTAGCACAAAGACTAAGGTTTCAGCATATCCCCCCGAAGAAACACCCAAAAAAGACAGATTTGCATACCCATAACCCAGATCTAATAGCAACACCAGCCAAAATTTGGGCTGCTAGTCCAAATCATATTTGCTTTTCCACTTTGAATGCAGTGATTAGGAGTTTATGCTTATTTCAAAGTACTTTTCTCCAGAGATTTTTGGTTTGCTTCTTTATTTAATTAAAAAGGTAAGTCAAGATGTTGCCCATAAAGTGATTTTTTTTCAGGAGCTGCTGATATCATAGTTTGGCAGACTGATCTTGAATAAAAGTAATAAAGAATAATAATTAAAAAAGAGGTAATGCTGAGGTAAAATAAAACATACATTTCCCTTGAAAAGTATTTTTGGTGCATTTGTAGCAAACATTACTAATGAAGGAGAACATGAATCATTTAAATCCCCAGGACTTAATGCTGAAGTGCTTTTTCAATAAGTAGCTAAAAAAAAAAATCCAAACAACAGAGTATGTAGAAGAAGAAGAATTTTACTGAAAAAACTAGTTTTAATGCCAGTAATTTAGTGAATCCAGTAAATACCTCCTGAAATATGTATTCTGCTTTCAGGAACTTTGATAGGTGGCATGTATTTTCAAATAGTAGTAAAATCAAGTTAAGTATCTGAGACTGAGATACTGGACATAATGACCCCCACAGGAAACAGCATGAAAATTATGTGGCTAATAGTTCTGTTACTTGTTGATCCTCAGCTTCTCTGAAAGCCCTCTGAAGTAAAGAGACAATATTAAAAGGCAAAGCTCTCCACGAGTTACTCATGCCAAATAAGCCAATTATGGAATAACAGAGGGAATAGTAGGGACTGATTCACTACTGTGCTAATTTTACAAATTCCATCTTAACACTGAAGTAATGCTGGGTAAAAGATGACCCATTTTTTTCTTTAAATTAAAATATCTAATATTCATCAAATATTTATGTGAGTATATAACAAATAATTGTGGCAAACATTACATAATAAAGATGAAAGGGGAATTAACCTTGTGAATTTTTAAGCTGAAAAATAAAGACCATTACATTAATAAGACTTAATTATATCATTAAATATTTTAAATTATGTCCTCTAATAAATGTTTTTATTTAACATATTTCTTTTGAAACTATTACTTTAGTAAAGTGCCTTCAAGATATGAACAAAAACCCAGCAGAGCTTTTTTTTTATTTTTTTTGATGGCCATGCAAATGTAGAAGATGTGAGAAGGGAGCCATATGTTACCTCTTCAACTCAAGGTCAGCTCTCTGAACAGAACAGTCTGCATTTCCCCAAGCCTCAGCTCCCTGCCTGGGTGGACTGGTGAGGGGCTGGATCTTTGCTAAACATTTTTCTTCACTTACTCTTTCCCTTTCTAGGACTAGCTAGACTCTGTCTGTGATAATGAACTAAGTTAAGCTAGCACAAATAAAGCATATCACCACGTTTCTAGCTTTCTGTTTAACATGTAACCCTATCAAAAAGGGTACAGAGCACAGTGTGTTCAAAGATCAGCTTCTAGCCTGCACTGATTAGTCCTCCGTTGCCATCAGTGACAGAGAAGACATGCAAAATCAACAGCTGTAAACTATAATGAAATACTCAGGGAAGTCAACACCTTGCAAATAAGAGAACAGGTCAGTTTGCCTGTAAAGGTTTGGATGGTATAAGCCTTCCAAGGAATACAATTCACACCATCATCCCTGTGTCAGTGTCACAAATTCTTTTCCTTACATTGATCTATCTAAGCTTATTCTCTCTAGACTTTACTGTTATTCAACAAAGTGAAAACCAAGTAAGAGTTACAGCAGCAAGACTGTGAATCATACCAAATGCCACAACCCCCAACAAGGTTATAGTTCTGCCAGGAAAAAAAAATTCTGTTTCTCTAGCACACCTCCAAAGCTTTTAATGTCTCCCGATAGGTGTGGTACTTCAAAGTATCACTTGCATCTCTCCAGTATACTCCAGTTCTTTCTGCCTTGGCTGTATGTATAAACCACAAACCCAGGTAGCCTGGATGTCTCTGCTTTCCATTGAAAAACTGCATTATATGCACTCACAGGAACACTGATTAAAATCAAGTGGTAAACACTAACAAATCAAATCTAACTCATCAGCATTTCAGATTTATCAGAGGCTACAATTTAATGATGCTTTAGTAGAAATTCTCTTCATTTACAAGCACACAAGTGTGAGACCCTATCTGTATAGTTCTGCTTTTTCCTGTTAAGCTGTTCCTTCTGTTTACCACAGTAATACTTATTATGATTTAATCCCTGCAAGTTCTTGTTTATATTTGTAATATTCTTTTGACTTGTCTTCTATAGATTGTGTGTTTTGCTACTGTGATTGTCTTCCCACTATCCCTCATCATTTCCCACTCATCTATCCGTCATCACCCATACTGTAATTACAGAAATGTTATTTGCTGGTAGACAGATGCATAGGGTTCCTGGCAGGAGTATTACCATTATGCAGTGCAAATACTGTGCAGAATATTAAAGAATCATATGAATAAAATCTTAGGGAAAGAGTATTCTTCAGAGTTATCAAAAAGACTGAATTAAAGACTGGTTTGCTTGGTCACATTGGACAACTCATCTAAAACCAGGTAACATTTATTTACATCTGGCAGGTAAGAGTGCACTGGAGATACAGTCTACTAATTAACATGAGTGATGCTGCAAGTATAAACGGGGGTAAACACATGTTCCATTATGTATAGCTGCCAGTCCCATTGTTACAGTATTCTTTTCAGTCACAAGTAAAACAATGCTACAAAGCAAACTAGTACTGAGCTTTCACTTCAGCACTTGCCTAATAAGCAATCTAATGGAAATAATGTATGACATTATTTGAAATAGTTATATTAAAAAAAAAACAAGGGCAAGTTTCCCAGCAGTGTCATATCCTACCACTTCATTTAACTGAGGCTTGGGAGGCAGCAGAAATAACGTGAGCTTCTACTAGTATTATGTTTTACTTTGCCTTACAGTTTCCACAAATAGGGAATCTATTTATAACTGACAGTGTTCAGGAAAGTGAAAAGGGACACTTTTGCTTACAAATGAAAAGCTTAATCTGTGGAACAAATAAGGAATAAAATGTATACTATGGTCCATTTGGACCACTATTACAGCATAAGCTAAAACAGTCTTCCTAGGGACATGTACAAACCAGCATAGTTAAGTGAATGATGAAAATTCCCTGGCAGCTGCTTATCAGCTGACTCAACACTATAATGTCACCTGGATGTGGGTTTCAGTGATGTACAGTAGCAGGTATGCTCTAAAAGGCTCCATTGCCATTATCTTGACAAAAGATGTGAAGACACTGCCAGCAGAAGCAGAAATGCTGGAGCCATCAAACTAAAGATGCCATCCCACTGTAGTTTTATCTTCCATTTTCAGCAGATAGTTCCCAGCAGCATGGCCCAAGTGCTACTTCCCTCCAAGTGCTAACCTTGTAAGTGATGTAATACCATGTGTGCACATGTAGGGGTCAATGTGCAGATGTGCTTATACAGACTGCTTAGGCCATAGAGGTTTATGAATGCTCAGTACATTGTAAGATCTCTTCTGAAAAGACTGTTGACATTGAGAACAAGACAGGATTTTTCATCTGCTTTATAGTTCAGCCCAGATATGTTTGAACAGGTGTATGGTCATCACACAAAGCTCACTTTAAAGTGCCTTCAGACAGACTTCCAGTCTCCACAGCACAGTTCACTGAACACCCTTACCCTTAGCTGTCTCATATATAATTTAAATGTTTAATGCAAAGCAAAGCTAACGTTAACAATACGTATTATTGAAGACTGACAGTATAATGCTTTATTTCCTAAAGAAATAACTGGAGTGATCCATAAGCAAATACAACTCAAATAACACCATCAGAACAGATGTAAATTGTGCTCATCCTTGAGAAATCATAGGAGTGCCTGCATCCCTTCTTCTTTCTTAGCTAGCCAAAATGCAATTTGCTGCATGTATTTCTTTCAGCTGAGGTATTAAAAGCTGCAGGCACTCTATTCTGTACTGGTAGTAATGATACTTTTAGAACTGTGATGTCTTTGATGTGTATTGTTCACCACTGACTGATGGCTCTTTCTAGCTTAGAAAGGTACTGTCTTAGCAAGTTTGTGTAGGCTGAGAGCAAAGGCCACAAGAATATTTTGAAGTTGAGGATTTTAAATTAAAGTATCATATCATTAAAGTTGAGATAGTAATACCCTCTAAAATTTCTTTGTTCATGCAGGAAATGTTAGATATTACCCTGTCTTGGTTCTGGATATTCTTTATTGCTGTTCATTTTCAGAGTTGGTGAATGGGATTCCACATAAGCAAGAGCAGAGACAGAAGAATCAGTCTTTTTGTACACGTTCTCTTGCATACTTGCTGTCAGGCCCCCAAAATTATTTACAAATGCTCAGAAGTAGCACTTTTGGTAACTGTATGACTTGCAGGCCCTTACTGTTATGGAGGACTTCAGCCACCCTGATACCTGTTGAAGGGATGGTACAGCCGAGCACAAGCAATCCAGGAGTTTCATCAGTTGTGTGGAAGACAGCTTCCTTCTGCAAGTAATAGGATGAGCTGACAAGGAGAGGTGCCATGCTTGACCTCATGCTTACCAACAGGGAAGGGCTGGTTGGAAATGTGACACTCCAGGGCAGCCTTAGTTGCAGCGATCATGAGATGGTCAAGTTTGAGATCCTCAGGACAGTGAGAAGGGCACACAACAAACTCACTACCCTGGACTTCAAATCAGCAGACCTTGGCCTCTTTTAAGAACCTGCTCAGTAAGGTTCTGTGGGATACAGCCCTATAGGGCAGGGGGGTAGCAAGACGGTTGGTATTCAAGGATCACTTGCAACAATCTCAGCAGTGTTGCGTCCCAACTAGAAGGAAGTGCAGCAGGAGGTCCAGGAGATCTTGGATGGATAAGGAGCAGCTGAGAAGGAAAAGAAGGGAAAAAAGCTTATAGAAGGTGGAAGCAAGGACAGGTGGCCTGGAAAGAATGCAAGGACATTGCTTGGGAAGCTAGGGATCAGGTCAGGATGGCTAAGGCTCAGTTAGAATTGAGTCTTGACAGGGATGTCAAAGATAACAGGAAGGCCTTCTATGGGTATGTCACTAACAAAAGACAGACTAGGGATAATGTGTGCCCTCTCAGGAAGGAAATGGGAGAACTGGCTACCCTGGGTTTAGAGAAGGCTGGGGTTTTCAATGACTTCTTTGCTTCAGTCTTGTCGTGGTTTAAACAAAGTCCCCCAACTCCTGGAGAGTTAGGAAGGAGAATCCAAGGAATGTAGCCCCCACGGGTTGAGATAAGAACGGTTTAATAGCTAAGGCATAACACAATAATAATGATACAGCAAACAACAAGCGAATAGAATACAACACCCCACCAGCCACCAATCCATAACTCACTCCACCCTGCCCGGCCGAGCACCGCGTGCTCCCTCCTCCATATTCCTCCAGAGCTCCACCCTTCCAGCTCTCTCCCCCAGTTGCATCCTGGGCATCACATGCTATGGTATGGAATACCTCATTGGCTAGCCTGGGTCAGGTGTCCTATCTTTCCTTCCTCCCGGCCTCCCCTCCTCCACCTGGCTGGAGCATGTGCTCAGAAAAAGCCTTGAACAAAAACACCCTCAAAAGATGCTCGCTATCAAACAACTATTCCCAGCCCAGAAGTCAAAACACAGCACTGCACCAGCTACAAGAAGGAGAAAAATGACTGCCACGGCTGAACCCATGACATGTCTTTAATAGCATGTACTCTGACCATGCCGCTCAAATCTTGGAAGGCAGATGCAGGGACTGTGAGAATGAAGACCTTAGCCCACTATAGGAGAGGATCTGGTTTGAGACCATCTTAAGAACCTGGACGTACACAAGTCCATGGGACCTGATGAGATCCATCCATGGTCCAGAAGGAGCTGGCAAATGAAGTTGCTAAGCCACTGTCCATCATATCTGAAAAATCATGGCAGTCAGGTGAAGTTCCCAGTGACTGGAAAAAGGGTAATATAACCCCAATTTTCAAGAAGGGGAAGATGGACGAGCTGGGGAATTACAGACCAGTCAGTCTCACCTCCATGCCTGTCAAAATCTGCTAAGGTACATGAAAACAATGACGTGCTTGGTGACAGCCACTAAGTGGAAATCCTGCCTGACCTATTTGATCTATGATGGGGCTACAGAGCTGATGAACAGGGGCAAAGTAGTTGATGTTGTCTACCTGGACTTGCATAAAGTGTTTAGCACTGTCCCGCATGACATCCTTGTCTTTAAACTGGAGAGACATCAATTTCATAGGTGGACCACTCAGTGGATAATTATCTGGATGGCCACATGCAGAGAGTTGTGGTCAGTGGCTCAATGTGCAGTTGGAGAACACTAACAAGTGGTGCCTCTCAGGGATCATGTTGGGATCGGTCTTGTTCAACATCTTTGTCAGTGACATGGAGAGTGGGATTGAGTGTGCTTTCAGCAAGTTTGCTGATGACACCAAGCTGTGTGGTTCTGTTGATATGCTGGAGGGAAGGAATGCCATCCAGAGGGACCTTGACACGCTTGGTGGGCCAGTCCTAACCTTGTGAAGCTCAACCAAGCCAAGTGCAAGGTCCTGCAACTGGGTCAGGGCAATCCCAGGCACAGCTGCAGGTTGGTGGAGAATAGATTCAGAGCAGCCCTGAGGAGAAGGAGCGGGGGCTGTTAGTGAGTGAGGAAATGAACAGTTCTTTACTTTGAGGGCAGTGAGGCACTGGCACAGGTTGCCCAAAGAAGTGGTAAATGCTCCATCCCTGGCAGTGTTCAAGCCAGGTTGGACAGAGCCTTGGGCAACATGGTCTGGTTGAGGTGTCCCTGCCCATGGCAGAGGGTTTAGAGCTAGATAACCTTAAGGTCCTTTCCAACCCAAACCATTCTGTGATTCTATGATTCTTCATTATCAGAAAGCATTATCTTTCATATATAACCAATGGAGATCATAGTAACATTAACACTGAAAAAAAGATTTGGGGAAATTATTTGAAAAAGGTGAAAAGGTAAATTTAAAAGATTAAGTTGTGGCACATCTTTTTCTTAACCTGTGTTACAATCTGCTGTCTATAGCAAACATACATTAAACAAATTGCAAACCAGTTCCCCACTTTCTTGTCTGTTTTACCATAATACTAATACTTGAAATAATTTTGCTTAAGAGAAGACTTATACTCTTCTCTAATATTTTAATTATGCCATCTGAAGTGTAAACTGTGTTTAAGAGCACAAAAGATTGGAGGTAAAATAAAAAAAAATTGGCTGGAGTAGGATGGCTGTTCAGAAAGCAACAAACAACTCAGCTGGTTAGTGATCAATGCAGTTTATAGAAGAGATCTGTTCATAATGCAGAATCATTTTTACACTAACATTGAGCATCACTCGTCTCTGAGAGAAAAAGGACTGGACTGCTGGCTGAACTCCTCAGTCTCAGGAGCAGCCTCTTGAGGTCAGGTTTGAGAAACACCAGCAGGACAACACGGTAATCAATCAGTGCTGCTGCCCACGCTGAACCTGTTCTATGAATAGACAATTTCAGTCTCTAGGCTTGTCAATTTGTCATGACGAAAAAAAAAATAGAAAGGAAAATTAGAAAGTTACGATGTTATCTCCTCCAAAAATAGGATTTCAGTCATCCCAGAGAAGTGCTGTGCTTGGATATTCCCACTCAGGTTCTGCAGTCTGCTGACATCTCCCTACTGCACCAGTACTGAGCTTCCTTCTGGTGGTGTTAAAGGTCATAGAGCATCAGGGAGGTGGAGGATACTTCTGCTTAATTGACCATTAAGAAACCATGTTAAGGATGAATGTGAAATAGAAAGAATTTAAACAGTCTTAGTACATTTCTCTTTGCTATTGTTGACAACACTAAATGAGATAGTGCCTTCTATTATTCAGGTCTATTAAAGACCAAAGGTTACTTCCTAAAAAAGGATGCTCTGAGCCAGACATTCAGGTACCCTAGTTTCTTGTATTTCTGAGCTCACATGGAAAACAAAGAATCACAGATTGCAAGAGCAGAAAATACTAGCGGAAAAATCTGAGGAAGAAAGAAAAACAATCAGCAAGTCACAAATATTACTTTCAACAATGAAGAGAATTTGATGAATGCCACTATCCACTTTAATTGGAAAGCTAGAGTTCAATGACATCAATATAAATTGGAAGAAAATCCTCTGGTAAGAAGGAAAAGTAAGAGACTAATTCAGTTCTCAGCGCGAAGTAGAGAATAGAAATGGTACATCTGACCCTGTAAGGTACAGAATGCCACATGGTAGCCTACAAGCATAAAGTGCTCATCTCTTCTGAGGGTCAAGCCTCTGGCACTCCGGCATTTAAGATTCAGTCTCTCTATAGATTAGGATTGATCTCCCCTGCCTCTGGATAAAAAAAAATAAAAAAACTATAACCTTGAAATTGTCATCCAAACCTGGAGTCCAGCCAAAATAGCAGAGACAAAATCCCCTTGAGAAGCAGAGCAGCAGCCCCAGAGGTCACTATTGATGCATCAAATAGAAACAGTGGATTCTGATACAGCAAAGACTTACATAACTTCATTTTTATTCAAAGCCTAAAAGTGTAATCATTTACATCCCCCTAAAATGCAGAATTGCATCCATCTCCACTTAAACACAGGTACTCAGAGGATACCTTAATAGCCTTTGGAACTGAAAATGAAAGGCAGGTTTGAAAGCAGTAAAGTTACAGAAGGCAACGTTCATATTCCATGGTGATAAGATAGTGTTTTGCTACCCTCTTTGTTGTTTGGGGAGCTGAAGGAGTTGCCAGCAGCTTCAAAATTGTACAGAGGAAGCAAGCCATATTCAGGCTAGGAATAGCATCAGTCAACTTTCCAGAAGGAAGGATAACGAGAGGTCAGGATTTTATGATCCATTGCAAAACAAATGAATTTTAATTCTATTTGTTTTTGGTTAGCATTTCCTCCTTTCTTCTCCCCTCCACCCCTTTTCAATATGCTGAGTTCAAACAAATGAAGAACTCAAGCATGCCATGGGTTGTTTCCTCAAAACTCTAAAACTCCAGATTCACTGAAAGTGAGGAAAGCAAAGACCCCATAATGCTATTTCAAATGTTTATGCTTAAACATAGCTCATGGCAACGTGTTCATTGTATGCAATTTCCTTACTTTTAATGAGGCAGCACCCAGCAGACCCCAAGCAAATGTGCAATTGTAAAGAAGGATGCATTCTTAATTCCTTGTGATTAACCAAATTTAAAGTTCCAGACATTAAATTTTCAGACCTGAAGAATATCAGTCTAAAAATAAGAAAACCAGGAAAGTAAATAAAGTAAAAAGAAAATGAAGAGGCCCTCAAAGATTCAGCCAAGGGAGAAATACTGTACAGATAGGAATAAACAAAGAGAAACAAGTGCTTTGAAGGAAGGTGCAAGGAATTTGATTGCTCTATCAGTGGCTATGTTGGGTACATAGTATACCTACCAGGAATGCATTTTATTATCTAATATTTATCACTTTTGACGGTCACAGGTGTTCCTACTTCAAAAAGATTTTAGCAAATGCCCCTAACTGTGTGACATCTGGATGCTGTCATCACACTAACAAGAGCTAGCTTTTGCCACTAGGCTCTGCTCTGGCAGATGTGTTTTTACTGCCACTGTTCATTTCCTTCCCTGTTAAAATGCAAAACATTAGCTTTTACTTACAAATAGACATAACCTCTTCTTTCCTACCCCATGAAGTTAGTCAGTTCCTAGTATATTGTTAATCCAACCCAAAATAAATATTGAACAGAAAAATGTTCTACTTACTAGAATACTTGGTCTGATTCAAGTAATATAAAACCAATGGCACTATTACAATGACACTTTTTGTTAATTATGCTTAGAATGTTTTCTGCATTTAGAGTGTTAAGAAAAAACCCAAACAAACAACTCATGAAGGAAATGAAAAATTTTCTGTAAACCAGCAGAAAGCACAAGCTGCTTTGAGATAAGGCAGAGTCAAGGTTAAAATGTTTTTACAGATATACTTTTCACAATAAGATAATAATAAAAAAAAAAATAAAGCTTTGGAAATTCATTGTTTCTGGAAATGTATGTGCAGCTGAGTAAAATTAACATATTGTAAAGTCCCAAAGGATATAAATTTCATTCAGCTGCTCAGGCACCCCTAAGGGCCTGTAGAGGCATGCCCTGGGGACCTCACCTCTTTCTTTGGCCAGGAGGAACCCTTTGCCAGTTGTCTTTTTATGATGTCTAATTGGTCCTTTGCCAGTGACTTAATGACTTCATTAGGATTTCATCTTCACGATAATCTAACACTGAGCAAGATCCCTGACCTCAGATCCAAGCCGCCTCATGGGTAGCTGTCTGCAGAACACAACAGATCAAAGGGCAGTTACTCAGCTGACAGCTGGGAAGTTGGATACTTGCTGTGGTTCAGTGAGTCCTGTTGAACACTGTATGGTTTTGCAAGATTGCCTTGTTGCTGGAAAGCTTTTTCCTGATGAAAACGAGCTTTGTTGGATTTATGATGGAAGACAAAGTTTTTTTTTGCAGGAGAGTTTTTACCAACTGGTACTTTACTATTACTCCTTTCAAAAGAAATCAAAAGTACACAAACATAAAAAGTTAGACCAAAAATATACTTAGCTAAACAGTTATCTGTATTAGATGACAGTCACATTGATTCTATGTACTATGTTTTACTATATGCTGGCAGAAAAAGTCTGATTTCTGTACAACCCACCAGGGAGATCTCAACAATTAAGAGTAAATAAAGTGCATGAGTATGATGAAGTCAGAAGAAAATTATGCAGACTAGTATCATTTTTAAACAATGTGTATTACTAAAGATGGACGTGAAACTGCATATAGACTTTTTGAATGTATGAACATCAAGGATTCAGCAAAATACCACAGGTCTAAGAAGATTCCAGTTTTACGTAATGTATTAATCTATATCAGATTAGACAATTTATGGTGACAGGAATATAAATTCTCTGATCTGAGGGATTGGAGGTGTTGGCTATTATGTAAAACATTCTACAATTATGGCCAATTCTGTGGGAAATTAAAACCTAGGATTATCAGGTGCTTTACAGCATCAATGTTATAAATTAAAGGCTTTGAATAGTGGTCACCATGTACCTCAGCTGTGTTTCAAACTTTAAGAAAATAATCAATTTTTGGCAGACCATGTGACAAGTTCACAACTTTTGATTAAGGCTTATATTATGTGTCATCAGTATTCTTTTATTCATCTCATACCAATCTATTTTGCTCATCACAGCCTAGGGCTGTTTAAAATGTAGAAGTTTGGCATGTTATTTGGGTCATTTATGGAAATCAAGAGCATGATTTAACATTAATATACATAAAAATTACTAGAAATTATTCACCACAAATCCAGATCAGTTTGTGGCTTTTTGAACTCCATTGTATAATACAAAGCATTTTCTCAGTAAGGGACAGAAAAATTCAGGTGGAAAAAATATAATTACAAAATGGAAATCTAGCTTAGTTGAAGCTATGTAGTATATTAATGTGATACTCATCCCAGCAGGATATTGGTAAATAAGACTTACATCTATGAATGTTAATTTTTAAAGGCAAAACCTAGCACCTGTACTTTAAATGCAAGCTAACTTCTGTATGTTTTTTAGTTCTGGTAAGAGTTTCTACAGAACTATAGCACCACCACATATGGAATGATCATCGCTTTTTATAAAGAGTGAAACAAAGAATAGTCACTACGGTAACTGAAAATAAATGTAGTGATGTAGTGATGTTAAACATATAAAGTTGTTTACATGATTTGGGAAGAGCTGAAACAAAAGAGACATTTTGAAAGTAAGCATCTCACTGCAATTAGGCTTATCATTATCAGAAGGTGGATCTTAGCAGAATGTGGATCTCAGCAGCAAACTGGCTGTTCTGAGACACTGAACAACACTGGCATGGGAGAACCAAAAATTATTCTTTTTTGTTGTTCTTTTGAGTCTTGAAGGAAGATCACCCATGGAGCATTCAGTACATTAAGGATGACAATTTATCTCTGTTAGAACAAATCCATACTTTTGAGGCAGGGAAAGTGTTATGTGTTTGCTTTTTATAGCAATATATTTTCACAATCAAATTCATATACATCCATGTAATTGCATAGCTCAAATTTAAGCCTATCCTAACCTTTAATGCAATATTTGCTGTTGCTGACACCGGTTTCCCCATTTTGTGATAAAGTTGGCTGTAAACTGATTCGGAGAAAACTCCAGGAACAAACTTGCCAACAGAGT
This sequence comes from Melopsittacus undulatus, assembly GCF_012275295.1. Lineage (NCBI taxonomy): Eukaryota > Metazoa > Chordata > Aves > Psittaciformes > Psittaculidae > Melopsittacus > Melopsittacus undulatus. The sequence goes on along the minus strand of NC_047557.1, from coordinate 94,592,671 downwards.
TTTCAAGCTGACAAGCAGGTATTCTTTATTGCGGTGCAGGGAGACACGGGGGATAACTCCTCCTAACGTATGTCTCCCCTATTGCTACACAAGCTGTCCTTATATAGCCACTGGGCATACATACATATTCATGAGGCTACATATGGATTAAATCATTTTCCAGAAAGCTCCCCGCATGCGTACAGAATTGTGGTGGTGGTCTCTGAGGGTCGTTTACTTCTTCCAACTTCTTCCAACAATCTTCATCACTCCTGGCAGCCTCTGAAGCATGTTCAGTAGATGCTTATACCAGTTTAATTGGTTCGTTAGCACCAGAGACATAATAATCCTCCTATCCTCCTACTTTTCAGTTAGTTTAACTGTAGCCTATCCTGGACACCTGCCATTCCCAGATACTACTTATCTCTGTGTCCTGTTCTTCTAGATTGTTTTTCTTAAAACTACAACTATAACAGTTTATCTTGTGCCAGTATGTTCTCTAGCTGTACTCTATTATTTTTTCTATGTACCATGCACCTCAGTAATTTTCCATTGCTACTGTTACAAAGCCATCAAACTTAACATTGCTTAAAAATAATTCTAAAGTTTTATATATTCCATTTTGTGATTTTGTGTTCCCCTAGTTTCAAGACTGAAGCCAGAACAAAAGCTGATCTGTAGAAAGAATGCACAGGCTTGACATAGTCATTTAGACTGGTCAAGATATTTTTAATTATTAGGGTTTAGTACTGTGCTGTCTTCTGCCACCACTGATTTATCTCAACTATTTTTACAGAACATTTTGCAGAGATTGTCTAAATGCAGACATATGTGCAACAGTGAACTAGCACAAAATGATCACAAATTACAGGCTCCTCCCACCCTAGAATTAGGTGAGAATTATGTATTCATGAAGATTTTCTAAAGCTAAGAGTGTGGGACTTTGACTCATGACAGCACAGCAGAAATCAGGTATAACAGCTTAACATTCGTTCTGTTGTCTTGTTTTATCTTTTCAAAAACACAGTAATGTTGTCCCCTGTATTTTCTTCCCATTTCTGCCTTTGTGTTTAGCTCTCTGTATAATTAAGAAGCTTGGAATAGGATCATGAGGGTGACGAGAAAAAAAAAAAAAACCTCCATTAATAGATTTAGGAAGGTTTTTTGGTCCTACATTGTTGCTCCTTCCAGGCTTCCACATCAGTGCATCAGTCTCTGCCAGTTATTTATTCATTGTGTGTATCCTGCACTAGCTTTACAGGGTTTTAATTTTACATCATCATCGCAAAGGTGACCTCCATAACAACAAAAAGAATTCTTTATACAGGCACCATCAAATAGGTTAAAACTCTTCACAGGGTGAAGCACAGCTGAGAAGCTGTGGACCACATTCCAGCACAGGACATCTGCAGCAGGACCAGCAGGAAAATCAGACTAGTCACAAGTGCTCAGACACCAAAGACAGTCAGCTATTGATTGCTCACTGAATAGCAAAGAACAACTGAACATAAATTCCCTAGCTTCCATCCAGTGGAATACAAACTTCAGATATGGCTCTTCCCCATAGAGACCTATTGCTCAAATACTGCACCAGCAATATGTAACGGGTTTTTACACCCCCCCCTACCATCTGCACTGCTTGGCCCTGATCCCCTCCCTCCAGAGTACGATCAACATGCAGTGCCATATTCCCAGGTGCATGGACATCTGACTGTAATTCACTCTCTCAAATTAGAGGCTGACAGCCAGTACCATGGTGGAAAATGAATAGCTGAGGTACTGCACTTGAAATGGTGCTATAGCCCAGCCTACTGGTGCTTCTTCCCCGGCTGCTTAAATGAAATGCCTCTCACTTTCCCGGTTTGCATTGGAAATGTAGCTCAAACATTATCCTTATCCAAAAAGGATCTCTGCTGCAGCAAAGCTTCGGGCTGTAATGAGATTGCCAGGGAATTGCAAGCAGTCTTTTGCAATTCCGCTGTTACCTAAGTGCTGCCAAAGTGACTCCAGGCCTTGTCAGAGGCTCACACACACACTTGCGACTAGAGTGACACACAGCATTTTAGCAGTACTTGAAGGCACTACCAACCTCGCAATTGCTAGCATGTTTCTGTCATTAATTTAACATAATTTTGTGCTGAAACAGGATGATAAACAGATTTTGGAATGCAACAATGCTGCTTCCCCTTCACCAGTTATTCTGACCATGCAGGAAACTGAGATCATCCTGCCCTCTCGTGGGGGGGAATTAAAAAAAAAAAAAACAAAACTGCAAGCTTATTTAAATATATTTTGTGTGAGCATTTAAAAAAAAAAAGTCTCCAGTTCTAATAATATACTAAATTACATGAAAAAAACCCAAACATCTTCCCTCAAAGGAAAAATATTGCTGGAATTTTCTTTAAATGATATGTGAGAGATAGAGAGAAAACAAGAATAAAAAGCACCACAAATGCTCACTATCTCCTCCCATTTTGATCTACCAAAGTTTATGGATTCACGAACATACTGTGGAGTTTTATTCTGAATTCACTACTGCCAAAAAACCCTGATTTGGACTATGTGGTATATAAAAATCTATCTCTTTCAACACGTACTATATAGAAGGCAGAGGAAAAGCATAAATAATAAAACTATAGCTCTGTTTTTCTTCTTGTTTTGTAACAGCAAAATGCATTAGCAAGAAATAATCCTGCAGTCTGCTCTCCTGGCTCTCTTTTATCTATTTTTGTTTAGATTTTGTTGAAATCAACACCTTCTATCAGGGTAAGAATTTCTGTTTCATTTGTTTGCTCATTAAGAACAAGAAAGTGCGTAATCCAGAAAGGCTTGATGTACAGATGAAGCTGTCAAGAGCAATATGAATTCTAACAGAGTAGTTTCTCAAATGTGATAATTACTGTTTATTTTATAGGCTTACACATGACATCCCATTAAAGTAACTCCCACTTCAGCTTTTATTATTAACCACACTTTTCAATCTCTTATCGACCCTAAGCAAAACTCTGTTTTTCTGCACAGCAACAACAAAAAGCTAACACTCAATGTTTACTTTACCAGGAACTATTCTCAGAGCTATTCCCACATTTTAAAAGGTGCCTCATTTGAAAATACCAATGGCATCCATTAGAGATTGAAATTGCCCTTTAGAATAGACTGGGTAAATCAAAGTGTAGGGAAAACCAGTAGGACTTTCAAAAGCAGTTAGACCTAATCCAGCTGAGTTCCCATATAGATCAATTGGGTTTTTACACCACTTTCAAGGTATAGCTGTTCATGCTGAATTCTGTGCCATTATACTGGATACTTACAGAGACCCCGCAGATCTCCTAAAAATCTGTACCTGGCACAGTTGGGTCAACCTACAATTTCATTCAGAAACATGGTATATAATCTTTGTCAGTGCTTCTTACAAGGATTCTGTGGTGTGTCATACGTCCCTGCTCAGTATGTTTTGGCTACAGATCCTGTTTCCAGCCACGGGTCATTACTGCCTCCTTTATTATTTATTCTTCCACATGATGATCTGTCACAATTCTCGTTTAAACCAGTGTTCTCTCAAATGAAGTTTAGTGTTGCTTGTGGAGTCAGTACAAATATACCTACTAGATGGAAACACACAGACACCAAACTGCTTCAAACCATGAGTAAATTTCACTTTCCTATGCCTTTGCAAAGAGGTCTGTCACACAGTATTATTGTAAAAGAGCAGGGAGGAAACAAAAATTCAAAAGACCAGGTTGGCAAATTCAGAGTAAGTTCAAAAAACACCCGAATATCTGCAACAGTAGGAAGAATCACTTGCTGGAAAGAAAGAAGAAGAAATGGAAGTCCATGGATAAGGGGAGAGAGTGATAAAGGAAGAGTAACTGTTACAAGGATGAACAGTTAATAACAGGAGCAGAGCAGAAAAAGACATGCTGACTTCGGTTCAGTGGTAAGTGAGCAAAGAAAGAGGCTGCTTTCTCCTGTCAAGCACTTGGCTTTCTCATTAATAGGAATAATCATAATAATCAATCTTAAGGATCCCATTACGTTTTTCTCCACACACACATCAAATGACATGCACACAGTCACACACTGTTGCCGTGCTCCTCCATGCCTACAATTTTGATAAACGTTACTTGTACCTCTCGATGTTTTCCCATAAAGGAACACTAATGCATATAAACACCTAAAACACCTACACACTAAGTTAACAAGAAAAAACAAACCAAAAAACCAAACCAAAATCAAACCAAACCAAGCAAAAAAAAAAAAGGGAAAAAAGGGAAAAAAAAGAAATATCCTGCAAAATTTTGCTACAAAAACATGGACACTAACTTGTTCAGTCACCACAGATAATAGCGAGGATAACATTCAGCACCTGATGTTTATATGACTTCTTTGTTAGTTTCCTCCTTTTTGTGTATTTCTCTGCTGTACTTGTTTTGATATACTTTTAGTCTAGTCAATTCTGCTGCCTTTTTTTTCGGTAATTGAAATTCATACTAGAATTTTTAACAACATTAATTTTTGGTGAAATAACACTTTTTGGGTCATCTGAATTACTATAATTGTATTCAGTGCACTCTTTATTGCAGCCTATCATCCAGGTGGCTCTGCTGAAGAAATGGAAAAGCTAATATAATATACAAAGATGAAAATTACCAGTAGATCTGATACTGTTTAAGTGACTGAAAACTCTCCCCCCTCACTCCATTCCCAGAGATAAAATGTAGTATCCTCAAAAATAGCACCCATATTCTGTGATGCGGAAGAAGGCAAAGATTCGTAAACCCTTAAGAAGCACCTTTGATGTTTAGTTTTTTATATTCCTTTGATCAGAGATTAGTTGCTAAAATATAGAAAACGGATCACTTACTGATACACAAAGAACTTTAAGAACTAAAGTGGGAAAAAACCCTAAAATATCAGATTTGTTGGCCACCACAACTGAAATAGAACTGCATTTTAAGGATAAATAGAACACTAACCTATAATTTCCCCTAAACCACTTCCTAAATAATCTTTTTTATTTAACTGAAGGGAATATGATAAACAGGTCTCAAATGAGCATTGGCATGTTCTACAATGAATTTCACTCTTCCATTGAATTCTAATGTTTTAGGAGAGGTGTTGCATAGCGCTTAATTAATATTTACCAAAAATGGCAACTGTGACAAAATTCAAAATAGGATGTAACACCCATCTCCTACTTCATTTGTCAGATTGTACTGTCAGACATGTTTGAGTTCAAAAAGTAACACAGTAATGGCAAGAAGGTATGACACTCAGTCTTAATTCTCCGTTTCATACTTGACTTAAAAAGTTTTTGGAGGGTATTTTTGATTTTTTTTTTTTTTAAAGCAAGACATCCTAACATAAAAATCACTGCAATGAGTGATAAATGGTAGCTATTATGGGACACAGAAATAGGATGTAACTCCCTAAGATTCAGTTTAAAGAGAATATTAAATTGACAATTGATTAGTTTTTTCCTTTGCAAGGGTAAAATTATCTCCACATGCAGAAGTCATTTATACAACATTTATACTGTATAGTTCACTTTTAAAGATAAAACATGTCAAGGAATTGTAAAGTACACTGATTGAAGGCTGGGTTATATCGATTTCTCCAAATATTTCTACTCTATTTTATATAGTTATTCTATGCATTCAGTAAAGATATATATGCATCTCACAGAAAGGTATTCTATATAATCATTTAGAACTACACCATGAGGTACATGAATACAGAGAAAAAATTGAAAATATATGTAGTGGAAAAAAAAATTGGTTTGTTTTTCCTCAGAAGGTTTGATTTAGCAATTTTTGCTACGTCATTTTTCTCACAGCAAGAAGGGAATTAGTTATATCTCTTTCTTACTTCACAACTGTGTTATGTGGTTTGCTTTATTACAGCTGGTAAAGCACTTTAATTTCTTGGATGAAAGCTGCTAAAGAAGTACAAATATTTTCTATTCTTAAAATAATTTCAACCTCAGAGTTATACTTCAAAAATCTCAAAGCTCTTATAATAATCTTCTGGAATATGAAAGATGAAGAACTGGGATTTATATATGCTATGTAAAGGGAAATTTGGGGTTCTGTCTTAATTAGTGCTGAGGGTGTCAAAACCAACCACAGGTATTATTCAGTTCACTAATCACCTAAATACAGAATCCTTAACAACACTGGTGAAAACATTAAGGACAGTGCTTTAAGTCTCTCAACCCAGTGACCTCTATCCAAGCTCTCCTGCAACAAACCGTACCACTTCCAATTTTCTCCTCATTTTTTTATCAGCATAAAAATAAATCAGACTAGCTTGAGGTAGACTAGAAAGGAAAAAAAAATTGGCAGTTCTAAACCCTAGCCTCTATCTTCCATTCAGGTATAAAGTGATGAAAGCTGAAATGTAAACCTTTAGCTCTCCAGATCCATCTCTGGTGTGAGGAATGACATAAATTGAGAGAAGTAAGAGAGTCTGCTACAACTTATTTTTTTCCTCTTATCTTTCCAGATTCGCTGTGAACTACGTAAACACACCAGCAGCTTCAGCTGTGTTCCCAGTACGGATGGACAACAGTTATTAACAGTTATTCAATTTCACAAGTCTAGCAGCAAAATATCTGAGAAGCAAGTGGACTCTAAAACCAAATTCACTTCTCTGTTGAACTGATACTTCTTCTCAAAGTTAATAAAATAGAGGAAGCAGGCAGTGATGGGTGGCCATGGAGTAGTGCAGAACCAGCATGAAAGAGTCCAAACTGATACTCAGAGAAATGTTAATAAAATTCCAAACATTTTATCTTTGCTATGGGTGTGTAAAGCAGGCTAGCTGCAGCATTCACAATTCACTAATTATGCAATTTTGTCAAGTGGTTCTCATCCAGTCTGAACTGAGTGATGTTGCCCACCACATCATAATCTTGCTAGCTTGATATCCAACTTCATACAGCATGGTAAGGCAAGAATTATATGAAGAAGCATAGTGTCTGTAATTTGCCTTCATATTCTTCCCAAATGCCTGTTATTCCAGTTGTTAAATCACTTTTAAGTCACACTCCAAGGTATGTATAGTATACTACAAACAAACAGGAACAACACTTTGTGTATCATTAAGTGCCAGATTCTTTCTGCTACTCTTGGAAGCAGAACTGCAGTCAGAAATGTGTGCTTTCTATGCTTCTTTGCCATTCCAATTGCCAAGTGAACATAGGCTGGCAAAGCAGTTCTGCCAAGTGTCAGTGCTGCATTAATATTACTCTCTGGGAGTGAAGTGCTTAATAATGTATATAATGTACATAATAATGTATGCAATCCAAAGGCATTCTCATAGATAAGCTAAGAAAGTGTGGGCTTGACGATCAAGTAGTGAGGTGGATCAAGAACTGGTTGAAAGGAAGAAGGCAGAGAATTGTGGTCAATGGCACAGAATCTAGCTGGAGGTCTGTGACTAGTGGAGTCCCTCAGGGGTCGGTGCTGGGACCAGTGCTGTTTAATATTTTCATCAATGACCTAGATGAGGGAACTGAGTGTACCCTCAGCAAGTTCACTGATGACACTAAACTGGGAGGAGTGGCTGACACACCAGAAGGCTGTGTTGCCATTCAGCAAGACCTGGACAGGCTGGAGAGTTGGGCAGGGAGAAACTTGATGAGATTCAACAAGAGCAAGTGTAGAGTCTTGCATGTGGGGAAGAACAACCCCATGTACCAGTACAGGTTGGGGGTTGACCTGCTGGAAAGGAGGGAAGGGGAAAGGGACTTGGGTGTCCTGGTGGATAGGGGGATGACCATGAGGCAGCAATGTGCCCTTGTGGCCGTGAAGGCAAAAGGCATCCTAGGATGCATTAGAAAGGGTGTGGTTAGTAGGGCAAGAGAGGTTCTCCTCCCCCTCTACTCTGCCTTGGTGAGGCCGCATCTGGAATATTGCATCCAGTTCTGGGCCCCTCCGTTCAAGAAGGACAGGGAATTGCTTGAAAGAGTCCAGTGCAGAGCCACAAAGATGATGAAGGGAGTGGAACACCTCCCTTATGAGGAGAGGCTGAGGGAGCTGTGTCTCTTTAGCTTGGAGGAGACTGAGGGGTGACCTCATCAGTGTTTACAAATATGTAAAGGGTGGGTGTCAGGATGATGGAGCTAGGCTTTTTTCAGTGATATCCAGTGACAGGACAAGGGGCAATGGGTGTAAACTGGAGCATAGGAGGTTCCACGTTAACATCAGGAAGAACTTCTTTACTGTGAGAGTGACAGAGCACTGGAACAGGTTGCCCAGGGAGGTTGTGGAGTCTCCTACGTTGGAGATATTCAAGGCCTGCTTGGACAAGTTCCTGTGTGATGTACCCTAGGTTACCCTGCTCTTGCAGGGGGGTTGGACTAGATGATCTTTCGAGGTCCCTTCCAACCCTTGGGATTCTGTGATTATTGATACCAAAAATTAGCATTACAGTTTGTATAATTACTGCCATGTCCACTGGACCTCATGTCATCAAATATTTATATAACTCAGAATAGTTGAGTGCAAATCATTTTAGATACCTTGCTGGACTTTTGGAAGAAATAAAGTGATCAGGTCAGATACCTAATTAAAAAGAAGAACATAATACGATATTGTCACAGAGTAGTGATATTTGGGCTCAGGATAACATTGAAATCTGCTCACACTGATTTTCCTAATCAAGCCTTCAGCTTCTGTTTTGTTGCTTTATTGTTTGTTTTCTCTCTCCTACGATCCTACTTAATTTTAAGCATCCAGTGTCCCCATGTCACTTCTCATGACCTGTCCCTCCAGAAACCAGTGTTTGTTTTTCCTGCTTTAGGACTTATCCCACAAATACTGCTGCAGAACACAGCACAATGCTGTGCTTTCCAACTGATGCTATCTGTTATTAATATAGCCTTCAGTGACAATATTTGCTCTTGTTTTCTTTTTTTTTTTTATGGCAACAGCAGCATTGTTTATGAAGGAAAAAAAAAAAAAAAAAAAAAAAAAAAAAAAAACAAAGCCCAAACACTGATTCATTCTAAAGCATGTGCTGTAAAATATTCCTAAGTTATGAAAATACCAAGGCAGTTTCTTCAGAACCCTATATAATTGGAAGTCATAGGCAAATATCCCTTTTTCTAATTATTTTTAAAAAGACATGAGGCAATGCCTTTACCTTTGCCAAGGCTCCAAGTCAAAGAAGTATGGATTACACACTTTCTCAGGATAGCTTTTCAATCAACAGGCCTTGTGAACTCATAGTTCCAGTACAGACTGTATCACGTTCAGAGTAGCGCAGGATCTAGCATCTGGTACCTATGGAGCTCTGTGGTGACAGGAGCAATGTCCAATTTGATAGGAAAGTTATGTTGAAAGGAAGAGTCATACAAGCTATTTAAATATATACTTATTAGTACTCTGAGAACTAGCCTTGATTCACCTTTTTGCTTTTCTCTGTTTGTTATTTTTGAAGAAACAACTGTACAGAACCTTAACAGAAAGCATCAGGTTTCAAATCACAATGTTTGCTACTGATTATTGAGCATCAAACTACTACAAAGTGAGTCTTGGTTAATTAGCAAAATAATCATCAATATAAGCTGCTCTAACATCTAACAACATTTAATGAAGAACACCAAATTACTTAGTATTCACCTAATAATGCTCTTAAAAAAACAGTTCTTTTGAATTGTCAGACTGCAAGTAAAAAGAAGGATTATTATGATGCCTCCTGTGAGCAGCTGGTATTAATTTCTTATTATTTTTTTTAATCAGTATTTCTAAAAATTGAGTATTGTTAAACTACAAAGTACTTAACATTTTCCAAGTTTTATACATGAAAGTATAACAGCTCAATCCTGGAGGAGTGTGGTGAATGAAGAAGATTCATTTGGATCTTTCCTTTGCTACATTGCTGGCTCTTTTCGGAGACTTCATCTCCCCCTTCCCAGCTCAGGAAGGCCAGCTGATCTATCAGCGATAAGAGTACAGCAAAGCCAAAGCTGACAACACACTTTTGCACTCCTTCATAGCTTAACTTGGCTCATAAAATTGGCCCTTACATGTTTGAAACAGCTAATGACTCTTCAGCTGTGTAAGTCTGATGTAAGAACTTCTGCTACATGATTGATACTTGGAAAGCCAAAACCTTCAGAAATACTAAAAGTAAGATGACTATTACAGAACAGTCTTATCAGGAACAGACAAAAAAACCCTACAATTGGTTAAAATGGCATGAGCTCTTTCACTTTTTATACAAATATTGCTGACTTATGCTAATATAAAAAAAATAAATATCACTGACTGTACTAATTGTTTAAATAGATAATGTTGGAGTAGGACCTAATATATAACATTTCATTAGAGAGAGAGCAGCTAGCAAGTTATCAGGATAACATGTAACTACAATTTTAATGTCAGCATTGTCAGACAAACAGTATAATCATGGGTAAGGATGTTAGCAACACCTTATATTAGAGACTGACAAAACCTCTATTTTCTTTCTTCAGTGACTTCTATGTGGTTTCTTATGACAGTAAGTACAGGCAGTGTTACTTCTACAAGTACCTACAGGATTCTGAAAACCTGTCTTTTAATTTTGCAGCTTGAAATAGGTTTGCACATTAAAAAAATACAAATATAGTATATGCTGCCTTGCATTTTCACCGTTTTTCCTTCAAAGTATAGTCTATTAATAACAAAAAAAAAATCTGGAATTGGAAACATTGTAATGGAAACAGTATTATGCTGTTGCAAAAACAAAGTTAAAGAAAGCCACCAGGGAGTTACTGGTACATGATCTCTATTCTACTGAGTTCCTATTCAAAACAGATCAGGACTTTGATGAGTATTTGCTTGGAAAATATTGGGACCTGAAAGTCACTTTGGAAGCAGCAGAAGTAATAAATTTTCCAACTGCAGTAAGGACAAATCAAGTTAACTGAAGCAGAGAACCCAGCACACAATTTCACTACACTGAAATACTGTCTGTGTCAGAAAATCCAGGTGAGTGATTTAATTTTAGGTAAACAGCTGAACTACTACACCAAAGCATCACATAGATACCCTTCAACTAAATCAGATTAATAAAAGCTACTACTAAATAACGAGAGGATGACTAGTTGTGAGCTCAATTCTCCTTTTTAGCTTCTCTTAACATGAGTTGTATCACAGTAATTGCAAATTACTTTGTCATTAACATTACTAAACTTCATGGAGAAAGCAGTCTGCAGAGACATGAAAATAAGATCAACTTTGCAAAATTAAAAGACTCAACAACTCTTCTTTAAGGCACTACAATACTAATTAACAACAACTGCTTACTGGCTGAGGATTTCTTTTCATTACATAAATCAGGGAAGATGCTATGTTCTGACTTAGAGCAGACAAATCAGCCAGCTATGACTTTTGGGGTGAATAAGGGAGAGAAAAAACCAATGCAAAGAACCCTCCAACAAAAACTGTTAAACAATTCAGTTACATGAAATCATAGCAAAATGTGCTCCCTTGTCATCCAGGAGAAAAGACTTGGACAAAACACTTCATATCACATGATAGCAATTAGGGAAGGGGAAAAAAATCAGAATAGTCTTCTGAGTAAACACCAGCAATTGTCATTTGAGCTCTGTATGAAGTTTTTTGTCACTGGTCACAGTTTTGGCTGCTTCTTACATGTGTTGAGATCTCTGCCTTTCATTAACTGATGCTGTGCTGTGCATGGAATGAATGAGAGCTTGGGAACAGCCAACACTAAGGAAAATAATATATGCTGTAGTTGCCCTACCTCAACTTTTTCAGTTGTTTTCCTGGGACAGAAGTAATAGCACTTATATTTTTAAGTGAGAAAATGTATTGTCATCAATTGAAAGTTCTTTATGTTTATGTTTGGAATCATGTTTTAAACTTGCTTTTCCTAATTGCAAACCAAACTTTCATCTTGTTTTAGAAACAGTTGCAACATCCAGACTCCCCTGAATTCCTTATTTTATCTTCTGATTACTAAGATAGAATAATGATCATAGAAAAAAAAAAAAAAAAAGAACACCCCTGCAAAAAGACAATACCAAACAGCAAAACTAGCAGGCAGAATGAGCAAGTAGTAACCAACCCATAACTCAGACTGCAAAAGAGATTCTTACTCCAGATTAACAAAAGCTATGGAATGAGCCTTGTTTCATTAATAATTATGGTAATTTTAATTATTTTTATTTAAATTACTGCCTTAAATACAGAAGCAAATATGGCACTTCTCTGAAAGTAAAGAGTTATGTTTATTTATGGGGTTTACATTTATTAGGTTGACATTACAACCAGAGAACCAATCCTAAAAGACTGGCTTTTTCCCAAGTTATAATTGTAAAGAAACAGCTACGGCTTGAAGGAGTTTCAAGAGCAGGACAAAATCTGAGCTGGAAGTTGAACTGGAGCTGGAAGCAGTCAACTCCAGCCTCTCGAGATATCAAATTGATGTGTCCTCCCATCCTAGATTACAATTTACTTGCTTAAGCCTTCAGCCTTTTCTGCATAACTGCTAGCTTCACTTGTTCTGTACCAAGCAATGTCATTTCTTGAGACTCTACCAGTTCCTAATGATGTGGAATATAATGTGTCACCACTGAATGCAGTTAAGAAGTATGCAAAAGAGAAAATGCTAAACTTTGAAAGAAAATCCTGTCTTAGCATACTATTAGACTAATCATGTGAAAATGTTTATTTGCTGTGAAGTCACAGTTATTAAACAAATTGGTCCATTCTGCAGTGCCATGGTACTCTTACGTTGTATTGCAAGATTTCTTTAAAATTATGTTGAAAAAGATAGATTCAGCTAATGAAGTTAATGAGCTTTAATGCTCCCTTGAAGTAGAGGTTTTCAGCACAAATTCACTTAATTATCAGAGCTCTCTAAGCCTTGTAATGCATAATGGTCACTGATCCTACCCAGAACATAGTGAAACATGCCAAAAGTTTAATTGTACATGCACCTACATTTTAAAGCAAATAAGACAGTCTCCAAGGCTATTAATATAACAGACACATTTTATAATTAAAGGGATAATGTTCAAAGATTATCTGGGAAGTATTTTAATTAAACTTAATAAATTACTGTTGAAGTCATCATTACGTGGAAACTCAATTAAAATGATGTGCTTAATTTTGTAATGGTACCGGCACAACAGTAAGTTTTCCAAAATTTATGTCACATACAGAACCACAACTCACATGCTAAAACACCTAATTTGGGACAAGTTTAATGCATACTGTACTTTAAGGAAAAAAATCAAGTCTGGTGCATTGGAATATGGACTTTTTTTTTTTCACCCTGCTGTTCTCAAGAAGAAGACTTTTTAAATTCAAAAAGGCTAACATTCACTTAATATGTCATTTTAATAACTTTATAAAAATATATTAATGTAAAATGCAGAATTAGCACAGAAAACACTTTCTATGAACACTGTTTTAATGTACAGATAAAGAGGCACAGAAGGACTCAATAACTTGCCTTGAATGCATTGGTAGTACAAGTGCAAATTAACTACAGGAAGTCTGTCCGAGTATATTTAAATAGCTCTATTTAGTAGAAGTTTACAAGGCCTTTGGGTGGTTCAAAGTGACTCTAGCAAGTACCTAACATTACTAGTTATAAGAACATATTTTTCACCTAGATAAAGGATTAAGCTAATCTGTTCTTTTTTATATTGAACAAAGTAAGAACATGCACTTCGTATCTACTTTGTCAGTTCTGTATGACATCAGTTTGCATTTCCACATTTTGCTTTCTGTGTTGATAACATACTTAGTCTATACCCTCCAGGCTATTCACAGGCTAAAAATGTCAGTCAAAACCAAAGTTTAAGAAAATAGTTACATGGATACAGCCTTTAGAGCCCTATGGTGAACTCTGACTGAACAAGCACTCTTTATGCCCATTGTTCACCAGAAGCCTGAAGTAATATTTGTAGATGGTACCCTTCAGGAAGCAGTAGACATCCACGGGTTTGTGCTATTAGTCAGGATAAGTGACAAGAAAGGGTTTACAGCAGTAATCACATGCATGTGCAGCCGTGGCAGAGGAGCTGTGGAACTGAGAGATGAAGATATTTTTCTTTGCTGACTAGAGACCCCCAGTATAAAAAGGTAAATTTAAAAGCAGGCAAAGACACCAGCTGCACAGAAGACACCTGGTGCCAAGGCTGAGTTTGGTTGAGAAAATAGCCAAACAGTTGAGTATCTCCTATTGATTAAATGCTGCTGCTGAAAGCAAGTCCAAAAAGTTCATCCTTCACCCCTGAATTTTATAAGCTGTACTCTACTTAAGTTCTACCATGTCCAGCTCATACACTGGTTGTCCCCTCTCCCTCTGGCAGAGTTGTCTGTTCCTACAAATGTGAATGTGTCAAGTGATATACAGCCTGTTGCAAATAACTACTGTAATTCTACATTGACACAACAAACAATACCCTTTTGTAGGTAGCTTTCAAAGATAGCACAAGCTATTTGTGGGAATTATTCTATATATTATTACTGCAGCAACATTCATCACACTGTGCCACATGCTGCAGGTTTGTCCTGCTTGGTCTGGTACTAGTGAGTCTTATGAGCACTGAGATTCTAGGCAGTCTGGACAAGTGAGAAACTACTTTTGTCAATATTTCCCTTTTACTAACAGTCAACATTGCAACTAGAGGTACTGCACTGAATTACCCCAAAGAGAGCCCAAACCAGAGTTATCCTTGATCTGCTGGAAAGCTCGTCTGTGATGGCTTTCAATGACTTGTGGGTGCTGCACAGTTCCTGGGTGCCTTCCTTTTACAATTTCATTAAGAAGGTATCCCTTACAAGGCTGAATGGATTTCAACAACTGCGATGTGATTTTCATGTAGCAGACATCCTCTGAACTCCAGTAACAGCAAGGAGTGTTTTTATCACTTGCTCTGTTAATTCATCATGAGTTAGCAGACAGAGTTTAATTCTGTTAACTCAGCAGGAAAAACATTCTGGTGATTGTGCTACTGGTCAGGCAAATGGCATTATCCGTATCATCTCATAATTGCTAAAACATAAACCACACATTTCAAATTGCTGTCTAAGAATAAATTGATTCACTAATTATCACTTTACCTTTCTAAATCAAATTTACTGTTCCTGCAATGATGGGCAGAGCAAAGGTTAGACTGTCAAAACTGGTTGAAAAATACAATTCATTTCAAGAAACCAAAGTTTACTGCATGAATTGCACTTCCACAGCACAAATATCTCCTATTGAGTCAAAATCTGAGATAGACTACAGAGATGAGCACATATTGAAATGCAGTGTCTGAAGTGTTATTGATTTTTGTATCAAATAAGAAAATGTTCAAAATTGCTGGTTTTTACTGGTTTTGACCAGCTCAGTTGACTCCGTTTACAAGAGAGCTTTGCATTTAAGAAAGAAGGAATCCATCAGCATAGATTAAAACTGCTGCAATCAAGAAAACAGTGTTAATAACACTGACAATGCTGAAACTGCCTTTTCAGTTTGCTTGCTCCAGTCTTAAAGAAATAGATTGAGAACCTAGAACTGCCCCTCTCCACTGACTCAGCACTCTATGTTTTCTTTTTGTAACTTGATTTGCTTGGAAAAATTTTACAAGCACTTTTAACCTTTTTGCTACTGAAATTTCTGCCCTGCATTGGTTATACCATTCCCAATTACCTATTAACTTAATATTTTCTCCTAGACTGAACAAACCTCATGTGCTATATTCCTTGCTTTTTCAGTAGCAGATTATGAATTATCAGTTAACATTTACTTAATACATTCTATTATAGTAAAATTAATTAAGATCTTTATTAATCTGAACTGAAAATTTATGATATTGTCAATTCAGTCACTAAGAATATTCAATGCATTTGTATTGTGTTGGCTTTTAGGATTCTACTGTATTTTCCTTATGCTGGGGTAATGAGTCTCCTAAATTGATATCTGAAATAAATTTCTTGTGAAATGATTCAGCTTCCTTTTTCCACTCCTTAATTTTCTGTTCTGAACAAAGAGCCCTATAGAGAGATAAAGATTGCAAAGAAAATTCAGAGAACACAAATCACTAGGAGAATTTGGAAGAGGATAAAACCAACAGCTTCAGGGGTTGCAAATGCACCAACTGGTCTTTTCAGTCTTATTCCCAAATACACACCAAGACTTATTCCCAAATACAGTTGACAAGTTTGTCAATATTGACATTAGCTTTCACATAATTCTTTTCTTCTCTCCAGGTCCAAGTCTGACAGCCATGTCCTATTGATGCTTCTGTCACAAGCACATCACCCATTCTACAACAACAACCCAACTCCCCTCAATCAAGGCTCTTCTCTTTACTACCCCCTGCCTTTTTTTAAGAGGAAACCACTACACCTCCAAGGTGCTTTTATTCCTGTCCTTCAAAGTAGGACCATTTTCTTGAATCTTCAGCAGTTAACTCCTGCTCAAAGCCACAAAGCAAATGAATATGTTTTTACTTTAAGTTATGTTGGTTTTTCTTTATTACCCCGTAAAAGTTGTCAAGTGCATTGGGTTTGCAGGGCAAGGTTCTGGTAGCAGGGAGCTACAGGGGTGGCTTCTGTGAGAAGCTGCCAGAAGCTTCCCTTATGTCCAATAGGGCCTATGGCATCCATCTCCAAGCTGGACCCACTGCTAGCCAAGGCCAGCCCATCCGCAGTGGTGGTGGTGCCTCTGGGACACCACATTTGAGAGAGTTTTGAGGGATGGGGATACCTGAGATGGAAAGAGGAGTGAGAATACGTGATAGGAACACCTCTGTAGACACTAAGGTCAGTGCAAAAGGAAGCGAAAACGTGCTCCAGGCACCAGTGCAGAGGTACCCCTGCAGCCCATGGTGCAGTCCATGGTGAGGCAGGCTGTGATCCTGAAGCTCATGGAGGCCCATGGTGGTGCAGATATTCACCTACAACTGAAAGAGGACCCCACACCAGAGCAGGAGGATGCCCAAAGGAGGCTGTGACTGTGTGGGAATCCGTCTCTGGAACAGGCTGCTTTCTGAAGGACTGCATCCTGTGGAAGGCACCCACACTAGAGCCATTAGTCAAGAGTGGTAACCTGTGGGAAGGTCTCATGTTGAAGTTCATGGAGAACTGCCTCCAATGGGAAAACCTGAAGTTTATTTAAAAACTGGATATTAAATTATGTTCTGACAAAAAATGAACAGGAAAATTAAACATAGAAGCTCCAGGAATTTTACTTTGTTGTCCTGTTCACCCACCAGATCCAGTTTTAACAATATTTTACAAATGCCCCAGGACCTATGGATTTACAATAAACTGTTTCATTTATTATTTTTTGTTTTGTTTTTAAAATTAAGCTCTGTTCAAGTCAGTTCTGTAGCAGCAACATTTTCCTTAACTGCAAAGGGACACATGTAAGACACCTTTATAAAAGGGTTACCCTAGCTACTTTTTCCTTTAATTTGTTCCAAGAATAAAGTATTGACTCCAGCTGAACTACTGATAACATCGATAGCTACATTCATGAGAAAAATGCCCCCAAAGAAGCATTTGAGTCTGAGCATTTGGACTCTGAGACATGGTATAGTTCAGGAGTGATAATAAAGCAAAACAAGTAACTGCTTTTAGGATTTTCATATATTTTAGTGTTTTCTACTTCTGCAAGAAACAAACTGATATAATACCTCCTCATAGGGTGATGATGCCTACTTACTTATCCTTGAAATCATCACCTCACCTTCTCTTTTCTACTTGGGACTGATCTATCCCATGCTTCATCAGTGGAGGCTGACTATCATCAGTCTCTTTTTCCTTCCCAGCTAAGGTTATATTCATGCATGTCTCACTTTGAAGTCTAATATTTAACTTCTAGAACCCAAAGGATCCAGGTATTATCACATCTTTAACAGACAAGTTCCTTCAAAGGTTAACAGCAGAGCTGCATTAATACCAGAATACTTTTCATCTTTGAGGGTGTTTGTTTTAAATAATATGTAGAAGCTTCATACTCTAAATCTAGTTGACTCATGAAAGTAATAATCTATATTAGCTAACTGCAAACAATTTTGACTGCAACTAGTTTTGCCACTCTTACCTCAGATGGCTCAGTTACACACCCTTTTCTATTTTTCATGTATTACTTTACTTTTTGACTCAAGCCTGAACCTATGGTGGTTTTCTGGCAGATGCATGGCATACGAATAATTGCAGCAGCTGCACGATGGAACAATAACTCAAGACTCCAACAGAGAAACATTTCCTTAGCATGATTCACATTATGTAGGAAAGTTAAAATATTCAGATTGTATTTATGCAGTGTTTTCTTTCAACTTGTTTCTCACTTTTCTAACAGCAAGAAGTTTAAGAAATTTAGCAGATATATGTCAGTTATTTATAAAGTTAGTCATAAATCTTGGAACCACTGGAGTCTCAATAGTATTCTGAACGCTTCTGAACTTTTGCTTGTGTAAGAGTGCCATGTCACCATCTGTATTGTTTTCCCTCAAAATATGCTGTCCTGTTCATCATGAAGGAAGAAGAAACACCCATATCTCCCTCTTCCGCAACAGGTGAGTTAGTTCTTTAAGTATGCTTAATCTTTACTTGTAGGCCTAGTTAACAATTTTTCCCCTCTAGTTAATGACAACTCTTTAGATGACATTAAATATGTGCACAAAGAATTGCTGCTATAGAGAACAAGCTATTCCAACAGGCTAAATATAACTGTTAGCTGTTTATTCTCAGAAAGTTCAGCTAATAAAAGATGCTTATCTATGTTCATGTAATCAAATAGACTTAAAACCAAAATAGTTTGTGATAAAAGGCAAAAACGGTTTCTCTCTTATCACCTTTCTCAGCTGATTACAATTTTTTAGACAGTTATCCGTAAAAACTGGTTTGCTGATCTTTGTTTTAGCAATATAGACAACTCTCTCAACCAATAAATATTGTTTACAAAAATTTGATTTTTCTTTTGTAAGTATTTTAGTAGTATATTTTCCCACAGTTATACTATTAAAATATAATGCACAAAATATCATGGATATCATGAAGTATCATAATTATCAGTATAATTTTTTTTGCTAGTAGCATTTTTGATGCAGAAGATTCATGTAATGAAACGCCATTTTTTCTTCAGAAAGAGATTGAATTGAACACGAGAAAAATCTCTGGAGATATGGAGATTCAAATGCTTTGTTTGCAACTGTACAAAAGAGAATCAACTTAATGAAGCTTCTTTGAATTTTCCCAATACTAATCACTCACCATCCTTCACTGCTTTTGGAGGATAAAATCCAATAATAAAACAAAAAAAAACCCCACAACCTCTCACAAAAAAAAAAAAAAAAAAGTAGATAAAGTCCATATAAGAGCAATTTTGAGAAACCTGGGGTCTCAACAGTGGAAGCACTGCAGTATGATTTTGGATCAAGATATCTAAGCTACATCATTTTAAGCTCTTAGTCCTTTCCCTTGTCCTTTATTATTTATAATGCATAACCAATTTTAAATTTTAAAACTCAAACTAAGACTGCTCTTCCCTCTTGAGCCATAGCATGTAGAGGCCAACTGAATTTCCTGAGGATCCAATTCCCTCCATCATACAAACCCTTTATATAGCTCTTTTATTATAATGAAGTTAAGCAGAATCAGGGTAGGGAGGTCTCTAAATTGGAGAGACATAAATTTGATAAGTGAACCACTTGGTGGACAAAGAACCAGCTGGATGGCCACATGCAAAGAGTAGTGGTCAATGGGTCAAAGTTCGGCTGGAAACCAGTAGAGAGCGGTGTCCCTCAGAGATTGGTGTTGGGACCGGTCTTGTTCAACATCTTTGTTAGTGACATGGACAGTGGGATTGAGTGCACCCTCAGCAAGTTTGCAGATCACAGAATCACAGAATCACAGAATCCTGAGGGTTGGAAGGGACCTCGAAAGATCATCTAGTCCAACCCCCCTGCAAGAGCAGGGTAACCTAGGGTACATCACACAGGAACTTGTCCAAGCAGGCCTTGAATATCTCCAACGTAGGAGACTCCACAACCTCCCTGGGCAACCTGTTCCAGTGCTCTGTCACTCTCACAGTAAAGAAGTTCTTCCTGATGTTAACGTGGAACCTCCTATGCTCCAGTTTACACCCATTGCCCCTTGTCCTGTCACTGGATATCACTGAAAAAAGCCTAGCTCCATCATCCTGACACCCACCCTTTACATATTTGTAAACACTGATGAGGTCACCCCTCAGTCTCCTCCAAGCTAAAGAGACCCAGCTCCCTCAGCCTCTCCTCATAAGGGAGGTGTTCCACTCCCTTCATCATCTTTGTGGCTCTGCACTGGACTCTTTCAAGCAATTCCCTGTCCTTCTTGAACGGAGGGGCCCAGAACTGGATGCAATATTCCAGATGCGGCCTCACCAAGGCAGAGTAGAGGGGGAGGAGAACCTCTCTTGCCCTACTAACCACACCCTTTCTAATGCATCCTAGGATGCCTTTTGCCTTCACGGCCACAAGGGCACATTGCTGCCTCATGGTCATCCCCCTATCCACCAGGACACCCAAGTCCCTTTCCCCTTCCCTCCTTTCCAGCAGGTCAACCCCCAACCTGTACTGGTACATGGGGTTGTTCTTCCCCACATGCAAGACTCTACACTTGCTCTTGTTGAATCTCATCAAGTTTCTCCCTGCCCAACTCTCCAGCCTGTCCAGGTCTTGCTGAATGGCAACACAGCCTTCTGGTGTGTCAGCCACTCCTCCCAGTTTAGTGTCATCAGTGAACTTGCTGAGGGTACACTCAGTTCCCTCATCCAGGTCGCTGATGAAAATATTAAACAGCACTGGTCTGAGGGGCTCCACTAGTCACAGACCTCCAGCTAGATTCTGTGCCATTGACCACAATTCTCTGCCTTCTTCCTTTCAACCAGTTCTTGATCCACCTCACTACTTGATTGTCAAGCACACACTTCCTTAGCTTATCTATGAGAATGCTGTGGGAGACAGTATCAAATGCCTTACTGAAATCAAGAAAAAACACATCTACCACTCTACCATCATCCCTCCACCTAGTCACTTCCTCATAGAAGGCTATAAGGTTGGTCAAACATGACTTCCCCCTGGTAAAACCATGTTGGCTGTTCTTAATAACCCCCTCATCCTTGATATGTCTAGAGATGGAGTCAAGAATAAGTTGTTCCATCACCTTTCCAGGGATGGAGGTAAGGCTGACCGGTCTGTAATTACCCGGGTCCTCCTTCTTGCCTTTCTTATAGACTGGTGTGACATTTGCCATCCTCCAAACCTCAGGCACCTCTCCCGTTTCCCACGATTTACCAAAGATGATGGTGAGTGGCCCAGCAATGACCTCCGCCAGCTCCCTCAGCACCCGTGGGTGCATTCCATCCGGACCCATTGATTTATAGATGTCCAGATTGCTAACCCAATTGTCATCTACCAAAGCAAACTCCTCCTTTGTCCTGACTCCTTCTGGGGCTACAGGAATCTGGGGCCCCCGGGGAGAGTCTGCAGGAGTAAAGACAGAGGCAAAGAAAGTATTCAGCACTTCTGCCTTCTTTGTATTCTCTGTCTCCAGGGCACCCACCTCGTTCAGCAGTGGGCCTATATTGCCTCTTGTGTTAGTTTTATTTGCTATGTATTTGAAGAAGCCCTTTCTATTGTCCTTAATCTGACTAGCAAGATTGATTTCCAAGGAAACCTTAGCTGTCCTAATTGCCTCCCTACATCCTCTAACAACTGTCCTATATTCCTCCCAAGTGGCCAGCCCCTCTTTCCATAATCCATAGATTCTCCTTTTCCACTTGAGTTTGCCCAGCAGGCTCCTTGTTTAACCACGCAGGTCTCCTAGATCCCTTACTTGATTTCCTACTCATTGGGATGCTCTGATCCTGAGCTTGGAATGGACCAATGAGCTTGGTCTTTGAATGCTGACAAACTATCATGAGCCCCTTTATCGCCTAGTACCCTTTCCCATGGGACTTCCCTTACCAGTTGATAGAACTGGCCAAAGCTGGCCCTTTGGATATCCAGAACTGTGGCCTTGCTAGTTATTCTATTCCTCCCACACAGGATCCTAAACTCCACCATCTCATGGTCACTGCAGCCAAGGCTGCCATTGACCATCACCACTTCAACCAAACCCTCCTTGTTGGTGAGTACTAAATCTAGCAGCGCTCCTCTCCTAGTTGGTTTGTCCACCATTTGCATTAAGAAGTAATCATCAATGCACTGGAGGAACCTCCTAGACTGTGAATGATTGGCTGTGTGAGTCTTCCAGCAAATATCAGGATAGTTAAAATCCCCCATGAGGACTAAGGCATGTAGTCGTGAGGCTACTTCCAGTTGCCTGTAGAAAGCCTCATCAACTCCTTCGTCTTGATCAGGAGGTCTATAATAGACTCCCACAACTGTATCACTTGTACCAGCCTGTCCCTTAATTCATACCCACAGACATTCCACTTGCTCCTCATCTGCCCCTGGACAGAACTCAATACATGCTAGTCGCTCTCCCACATAAAGAGCAACTCCACCACCTCGCTTTGCTGACCTATCTTTCCTAAAAAGGACATAGCCATCCATGACCACATTCCAGTCATGTGAGCTGTCCCACCATGTCTCTGTAATTACCACTAGGTCATAACCTTTAGACCGCACAGAGACTTCTAACTCCTGTTTACTCCCCATGCTGCTTGCATTGGTGTACAGGCATTTCAGGGAGTGAGCAGAGCACTCTGATGGCACCCTTGGGATGTGGGAGGCCTTTTGGTCTTCATTAATAGTAGAACAATGCCTCACTAGTTCAGTTACAACCCCCTCGCACTTTGAATCTAACCTGAAGCTCTGTGAGTTAGCTCTGCTAACTCTTGTCCTAGTACCCTTTTTCACCTGCGGGACAGGGTCTAAACTATCCTTTCCCATAAATGGAACAATAGATTGATAGTCCTCCCTAGTCCGCCATCCTTCAAGCCCTAGCATGTTTCTCTTGGTCTTGTCCCTAACAGGCCCAGTTAAATCCCCTCCCCCCTTCATATCTAGTTTAAAGCCCTGTCAATAAGCCCTGCTAACCCCTGCCCCAAAACCCTTTTCCCCCTCTGGGACTGGTGTATCCCACCTGCCACCAGCAAACTAGGTGTCTCATACAGGAGCCCATGATTGAAAAATCCAAAACCCTGCCTATGGCACCAGTCACGTAGCCATACATTAATCTGCAGAATCTTCCTATTTATGTCTTCACCCTTGCTTGTAACAGGTATGGAGGCAAACACCACTTGCGCTCCAGACCCTTTAACCAGCTGTCCCAGGGCCCTGAAGTCTCTCTTCATTGCCCTTGCCCTCCTTGTAATAATTTCGTCACTGCCAACCTGAAAAACCAGCAGCGGATAGTAGTCAGAGGGCTGCACCAGATCAGATAGTTCCTTTTTAACATCTCCACCATGTTAACATCACACCAAGCTGTGTGGTTTTGGGTGATACACTGGAGGACCTTGACACGCTTCTGAGGTGGGCTGTTGCCAACCTCATGAAGTTTAACCATGCCAAGTGCAAGATCCTACACCTGGGTCAGAGCAATGCCAGGCACAGCTACAGGTTGGTGGAGAAGAGATTCAGAGCAGCTGTGAGGAGAAGGACTTGGGGGTGTTGGTTAATGAGAAAATTAACATGAACCGGCTTCAGTGTGTGCTTGCAGCCCAGAAAGCCAACCGTATCCTGGGCTGCATCAAAAGGAGTGTGACCAGCAGGTCGAAGGAGGTAATTCTGCACTTCTACTCAGCTCTTGTGAGACCTCACTTGGAGTACTGTGTGCAGATCTGGTGTCCTCAACATAAAAAGGACATGGAACTGTTGGAACAAGTCCAGAGGAGGGCCACGAGGATGATCAGGGGACTGGAGCACCTCCCATATGAAGATAGGCTGAGAAAGTTGGAGCTGTTCAGCCTGGAGGAGAGAAGGCTGCGTGGAGACCTCATAGCAGCCTTCCAGTATTTGCAGGGGGCCTATAAGGATGCTGGTGAGGGCTATTCATTAGGGACTGTAGTGACAGGGCAAGGAGTAATGAGTTCAAACAGGGGAAGTTTAGATTGGATGTAAGGAAGAAGTTCATTACTGTAAGGGTGATGATGCACTGGAATGGGTTTCCCAAGGAAGTTGTGAATGCTTCATCCTTGGCGGTGTTCAAGGCCAGGTTTGATGAAGCCTTGGGTGATATGGTTTAGTGTGAGGTGTCCCTGCCCATGGCAGGGTGGTTGGAACTAGATGATCTTAAGGTCTTTTCCAACCCTAACTATTCTATGATTCTGTGACTTAGGACAGTATCAAAGTATATTTGATGTAGATACATTCGAGTGTCTCTTCCTTTCCTACCCTTTCCATTTAGCTCCAGGGTAAAAAAGACATTGTTAAAGGAATGCAGTTCTGAGAATACACTTAGAAATACCCTTCATAACTATTAATTCAGAGATTGTTTTCTGCTTTAATAATTAAATGATTTTCTGCATTAAGAAGGTTACCTAAAATACTAAGTTAAAATAAAATTTAGTTATAAATTAAAATTACTAAAATTATCTTATCTTACTTTCTTAAAGGATGACCAGAATTGCATGGAATATGTCATTATGTTTTTTAGTAATTGGGTGATTTCCTTCTCCCTCCAAAAAAAAAAGGGAATTAAGAAGCCTGTGTAGTCTGAGTCAGCATTCCAGATCATTAAAAGAATTCAACACATCACTCCATGCTTCTTATGCACACTACTTTTTACTTGTTTGATATAAAGTGCTCTGCTGGAATTATATTTTTTTCCAAGTTTCATCATAATTTGGCTCTTTGCCTTAGTTTTGCTTGTGTTTTTTTCTGAGCTAAAGAATCAATATCTGTATAAGTTAATTTTTAATCGAAGAAGCTGATCCCATACAAACGTTTTCCTGGTTTTAGTATTTATATACATACACAAAAAATAGATGTCTAATTATCCACTGCAAACCATATTCAAAACTTTCTGAAATAAACTGACTTTTGATTTCCTTGAACTCCTTAATTAGGTCCTAGAAGCAAACATCACCAGACCTCTTACTCAGCCAAGTGGAAGAAAGGATATCAATGCTCTTTCCTCCTTCGGTTGGTCCTGCCCTGACTGCAACAGAAAGAAAATCAAATGCTAAGGAGACAGATGCTTTGATTTATTTTTCAGTGAGAGCTGTGGAAAATTATCCATCCAAAATTTTAGATTATGACTTAGTTAAGACTAAAGATGAAGAAAGAATGTAGTTTTACAGCAGATTTTAGAAAAGTCTCAAAGAGTTAAAATATTATAATTTAAGATGTGGTCTCTGATGGAGGGCAGATGAGAGAGTGCAGAGGAAATGAAACAAGGCTGCCAAATCCAGTTTTAGAATATACCATTTTTCCCCTCAAGTTTCCTTTGCTCTCATCTTTTAATATCACACTGAATTATTTGATTCAGAATGTGGGGTGCAATAAGACTGAATTCTGTATGAACACGCAAGACCATTCCTGAATTGGTGCATTTTCTTTCTAGGGGCATCTCTGCAAGAGCACTGCTTGAAGAATAATTGCATTTTCAAATTGTATGCCACCGAGTCCTTCTATGATATGAAACACAGGCATAGAGTTACAAATATTCATGTAGGATATTAACTACAAGCTGAGCAATCAGACTGAGGAAGACCCAGCAGAAAAACTAGAAGTGCAAGTGTTAACAGTTACCTTCAAGATTAATATGTGCTCTAAGCACTGTAGTCATATCACTTCCTAAAATAAGTATGGAAAGAGCAATAACAGCCAAATAAACTGTAGTATCACTGAAGGATATTGGTGTAGGTAATATGATCTCCAATTCATACTATAGAAGCCCTCAAAAAAGACCTTCATCAGCACATTCGTCTCAGGCTGTCCTACAGCCTCAAAGGCAGAATGATATTTCCAAAGGGTTGGTCGAGAAAATGAGCAGTGCCATAGAAAAAAAAAAAAAGAAGCTGTTATAATCACTTTATAGTCTTGCTCTCTTCTTGCAGTGTCACACTGGAATCAGTAGCTAAATCCTTACCTCAGGTCTGCCGTCTGCCACAGGAGATTTAAACCCATCTGCTTTTATCTTACTCTCAGGCTACCTGCTGATCTCTCAGGCTATGGAGAGTGCAACACTGAGAGCAAACATCTAAAATTCCACCTCTGTACAAAAGGCTGAAAGTCAGAATTTGAGCTACCTGAGCAGCTCTGTTGTCTATAAGGATTAAGCAACAAGTGATTCTTCAGCATTGTAAGATTTGAATTGGGCAAAACCGCAGTTTCTGTTTTAGGATGCAGCATCATGTTCTGTAGAGAAACCCAGTGGCAGGGTGCACCTCTGAGTGGCATTCTGCAAAGGTACTCAAATCAGGGTTTACTATGCAGAAGTTAAAGCTGTCTGACAGATTTTCTCCTTAAGACATACTGTGCAATGGAAGGGAAATAGTTTTATGTCAATTTATACAGGATTCAATAAAAGCAAATTGAAAAAGTTGTTTCTTATTAAAATCTACACATATTTTATTATCATGAGTATTATTAACTGGAGATATACATGCCAGATCTTCTTTTAATTACAGACATATAACTTACACAAAAAGAAGTCATATCTTCCAAGTAATTACAGGGAGCTCTAACGTATATTATTGTACTGTTAAATTAAAAAATCAGCTAGTAGAAAGATCAGAAATTAAATACAGAATCATCCAGTATTCAGAGAAAAAGTAGGGATAGACAGAAGTGAAATAAGCTAAATCATTCAGATTTAAAATACAGTTTTCACACAGAAAAGAATTCTATGAAGCAGTAGTGTTTTGTTGCAGTTTTCTAAATCAGATGTAGTTGCCAGCTATTCAGCTCTCATTGAAATGAAAGGAGTAAGCCCAGTTTACTCTAAAAAGCAGTCAAAGAATATTTTCTTTCCCCAGTGAAATAATTTTCAGGATTGTCCATGCCTGATAAAGATGAGGAACATGAACAGCAGCTTCATACAGTCAGAGCACAGTGCATTAAGCAATATTGTATAATCTTAGTTCTTCATAACTTGCACATATGTATTTGGATTTATGCTCTCTTTTTCCAGCTAAGAGCTCAGAATCCCTTATACTGTCCAATGGTAGCAAGACAAAGTCTTGAATAAAGAGGCACAGGCCTTACTCCAGACAGGTTAAACAGGCCTGCAAAGTCCTCATTAAGATACCAACAATCCACGTCTGAATATTTTATTCACTTCTTTCTTCAGCCCTCAGGAGACAATGTGGCTGTGTAATGACCACAGAGGACTTATGACTCCCTGAAGTCATGCTTCTTGATTCACCTTAGCCTAAACTACCCCATAAATTGTACCACTTAATAATAAACCAGTTCAGCTTTCATTTTACTGTAAGTGAGCAGGGTTCACCCTGAATTAATGATGAGCCTTAAATACGATGTAAAATAGTACAGATTAAAAAAGATCATAATACATAAAAATGAATTTTGAGCTTGAGCTGGTTATAGACTTTAACCTAGTGCTGTATATTTTACAAGAGATTTAGAGCAGGATATTAAGGTAGCATTTTCAAAGCTGGTTCTGACAGCCTTTACTATATAACCATAGATAAGCAAACAAGTTTGATATAGTGCATGGTACACATAGGTAAAGCATAGATCTATTCTGGTGCCTAAACCAAATGTTGCCCTTTTTGTTGATTTTCCCATCATCTTTACACAGTGGAGTGAAAATTCAAACAAAACACATGCCAATAGGTTATTCAGTCTTAAACTATTGGAGAACTTTTGCAATATTAAACAAGTATCAACTACATTCACAACGAGTTCAAAAATGTGTTATTAGTAACCTGAGCAAGTATCTGCAACTATAAAGGCTATTAAATTTTATAAGCAGTAACACCCTAGAAAGTGCTTGAGTTGTCCATCCACTGTCACAATGATTAGCTGCCTTTGGCCACACATCAACAGGGAAATATACAACACATATTAGTTAGACTACATAAGACAAAGAATATGCTGGTTTGAAACTCTTATTGCACAAGTGATTTTATTCTGGCTAATTTAAAGCATCACCAGAGTGGATTAGAGAGTGAAGGAAGGAGAAAGAGCAAGGGAGAGAAGGTAAATTAATTCCTCCATACCAGAAAGCCAAGTCTCAGTCAGCTTTTCCCTGGATGTTTGTATCTGCAAGCCTACTGAGGATTCCAGCAGAAGAAAGTCTATTAATTTTCCATGTACTTGTTGACGAAAAAGCTATCAGGATTATGGGTTGAATATTTCTAGAGTAGGGAAAGTAAGGGATGCAATTAATCTGTGAACTAAAATATACCTCTTTTCATTAATCTTTTATTGTAAATGAGCAAAGTAATTGAACCAGTACCACACTGTCAGAATAAATGCAATGCCAGTGGGATATGCATGAGAGAGCACATACTGATTGAGTATTAAATATCTAACGGCAATAATTTATGGTTCATTACCTCTTTTTGGAGTTCCTTAGTTGCAGAGTGCTTGAATTTAAAGTAGACAGACTTTCATCAGAAACTGCTTTCAAATACTGAACATAGTAAATGCACCAAGCCCTCCATCTACTTTATTTAAGGAGTTTTGTACTTAGTTAACTTCTGTACCACCAGAAACATGCAAACGACTTGCAACTTGGATTAACACAATCAAAGGTTAAGGATAATATAAAAAAAAATAAGAGATTATAAACAGAACATCATATGTAAGCATACCTCATGTAAAAATTGTCAGAACTCTGTTACATGCTTCATATAAGGAGACATTAAAAAGGTTGAATTCTAGAAATGGGAGCAAAACATGGCCACTTACATGTCTGTATTACATGGTATAATTTAGTTATCAAATAGAGTAATTACTCCAACTGTTCAAGGGGTAAAAATTCAAACATCCACTTGTATAGTCTTATGTATCAATAACATTATTCCTGACAGAATCAGTTTTACAGAAATTTCATCAATGGCAAAAGCTAGTAAGAACTTGGCCTCCTGCCTCCCCACCCCTTTCTCAGACTCCTAGCCGAGTCACTCGTGGGAAAAAATGTCACTCTTCCTAAATTGACATGCCATGACTTTCTTTACCAGCAGGCCTCCTGACAGACTCAAACTATCCTGTTTTGGTGGAATCTTTCAAGGATCAAAGAAAAGATCAGACAGAAAGTGGAAATAAGTGACTCTGGTTTTATATTCTCTTCATATTGACTTCATACAACTGTAACTGACTAAATTTGAGGCAAATCAGAGAAGAGTCAGTCCAAACACAATTTTCAATCCTCTT
Source organism: Melopsittacus undulatus (assembly GCF_012275295.1). NCBI lineage: Eukaryota > Metazoa > Chordata > Aves > Psittaciformes > Psittaculidae > Melopsittacus > Melopsittacus undulatus. The sequence continues at coordinate 94,563,399 of NC_047557.1, read as the reverse complement.
TCTGAATTTTATTCTTTCTGTCACCTACTGGAATCAGCCCTGAAACACATGCAGGTTTTGTGGACTCCTGCGCCTACTGCTCCTGGTGAATTCTGCTCATCTGTTGAAAATTAAACTGTCCTATTCAGACATTGCTCACTTGGCAACAGACTGCTCTGTGTTTACTGTTTATTGATTTTTGTTAACTGGGACTATAGGGAAGCAGCATTTCAGTTTCAAAGTCGTCCCAGAGGACACTGGCAGGTTACAATCACTTCTACTGTAAAAAAAGCTTAATGTTAATTGACTCTATATTTACATATTATGAATGCATATTTTAATCTGTTTTACATGAATAAGTCCTCCACAATGAAGATTTCATTTCCTTTTTTAAAACAACATAACTACTTGCTTTATTTGAAGAGACAAATCTCTTCTAAATTGTTTTGACCTTTCCCTCGTGTCCTTTCTTAAAGTGGAAGTTGTATCTGCCTTCTCAGTTCAGGAATTTCTTATCTTTAAAGCAAAGCTTCACACTGAAGCCATTTCATTGTGCTCTTTCTAGTTTGGCAAGTCAGCTCATCTGTCTATATTTGAAACAGCCAAATTCTTGACTAGCTCAACTGAATTATTTTTAGTCACAATACACAAAAGACTGAGAATAGACCAACTTCTGCAACACACTAGAAAAGATCTCTGGTCAAAACTAGAAAGACATGGAGAAATCCTAGACTAGTAAAATAAGAAGGTCAGGACATTAATCTTGAATAGAGCAGAACTGACTGAACAGGGCACTCCCACATATCAGAAGAGGACCCTTGGCTTCTGAGTGTCCTGCTATTGCTGTTTAATATTTGTCCTCAACCTTGGCAAAGTTTTGCTGTCCTCCTGTACAAAGCTTTTGTTTGAAACTTTCAAAGACATTCTGCATTAAGATGAAAGACCTTCAGACCCACCTCTATCTTCACCATCATCGGATGAGGTCACAGTCAAAACTGAGATTCGACACAGACTCTGGCCTCAATGTTACATTTTTAGGCACAAAATTTTAAGCAGCAGTCATCTCTGCCACATCCACTGAATATTTATCTGTGCTCTTCTGTTTTCTAACACCACAGTAAATAATAAAATCCAGGTGTGCTAGGTTCTGAAAACAGAGCAAGAGAAAGCTTTCCTCAAAGTACCTGACTTCCTTTGTATTGCATCCGTACATTTTTATAAATTATTAGCTCACACAGAACATTGCTACTAGTGAAAATAAATGCCTCCATCTTAAGGCTTCTGGTGAAACCCTAATAAGAAAGCATCTTACAGATTTTTATTTGTCACGCACCACATTTAAGCATTGCAATAAAGCAATTAAGTGTATTCACAGATGTGAACACTGCAGCCCTTAGAGTTATTATTCCATTTCTTCATTCTCAAATCACTCCAATATTCCTCTCATAAATATGTGTACTCTAGGGGCTTATCTGTTACTGTTCTATATCTTTACAGCACGTTTGTAGCAATGTTCTTTTGTGTTCTGAATTACACCCTGCAGAAATAATTTCCTGCCACTGAGAGACCAATTCATTTCATGACTACAAATCTATATTAATGTCTTTTCTATAGTATTTAACAATGTGAGTCCTTCCACTTGTTACTCTTAAGCATATCAAGGCCTGTATTTCTGGAGATAGTAGTGTATGCAAAGTTCATAGCATTTTTTATTGCAATTAGAAACCACCTGATGTTCCTGTGATCAATACAGTAAAAACTTATCTGCATTAAATTAAAAATTAAATATAGGCAAACAAACAGAAAAAAAAATACAGTGACAAACAAATGCAATCGAACAGTTAGAAGGAAAAAGCTTATATTTTTGTCTAAAAGCTGTTCTAACATCATAGTAGCCTCAGAATGCTAGATAGTAGCAGAGTGCATATAGAATTTAATTTTGAATGATATTGAGAGGTCAATACAGAATTGCTCAGCTCTCATTTTGTGAAGATAACATGTGTGAACTAGTTATTTCCTCCTTTTAACATATAATGACCTTGTCAATTGATTTAATGAGAAAATTATACATGCTGCACTCAGATTTAACAAACTCTTCAGAATTAAAGATATACCAAAGGAATCAAAAAAAAAAAAAAAAAGAATCTGAGACCTCACACTTGCAACCTAACCATCTGGTAGAAGAAAGCTCAGAGAAACCAACACGGTGACCTGTGGAGCCTTCGTTATGACATATGTCAGAGCAGAAAGAGGAAAAAGCTGTGAAATAGCTCATTCTACCTCAGGTGCACTGACCTTATTAATGTGATAATGTGAACAATGCATACAGTTCAAATGCCAAGTCACATATGTGCTGCTGGTAGCGAGGAATGGAAAAGACAACACTGAACTGTAATTATAACTTGAAAAGATTTCTATAATCTTAGTTACACTAAAGTTGTTTAACCTGTCTTTGGGCCATGTCACAATTCTGAAGATTCCAGTAGTATCCCATGTCAAAGGGAAAATTCCTCTGTTTGTTAAAAATAATATTTAAATTTCCAACGAGTTTTAGCATTTAAATTGATGTTCTAACTTCCTATTAAAAATATTGCGACCTGACATCATTAAAGAATCTATTCTAATGCTTTAAAGTAGAGGAGTGAATAAGAGCTCATTCTCTTTCTAGCTCTGTTATAGCCACTGCATATCCCTGATTACATTTCTTTTATTCTCTATGCCTTTAGGCATCTGCAAATTGCCAGCATTCAAAATATTTGAAATTTGTGTGAGTGGCATCGCTAGCCCCTGTAAGACAAAACTAAATAATTCAACAACGTAATGATCTCCACTTGCTTTCCATGGCTTCAGAGTTGCAACATAAGAAATCAGGTTTGAGGTATAGAATAGATTGAGGAACAGAATAAAGTGAGGACTGCTTGAGTGTTACTTTTCTTGCTGGTGGGATAAACCAGCAGTTTGGACATGTGAGAGAATTCAAAAAGGCAAAAAAATAGCTACAGCACTCTCACTAAGGGGTATGTTTTGAAAGTCTGCTCCTTTTGTTTTATTTTGGATCAGATGTGATCAGGCTTCCTCGTCTACTAGCCATGGACTAAAAAATGTCCTCATACGGCAAAACCACAGCCCTGGATCAAAGGACATCACACTCGAGTGAAATAAAGGTCTTGGTCTCCATGGCTGATCCCACCACACCAAGCTAGAACAGGGCTGACCACAGCATGGAGCTATGTCAGAGACAGGGTGATGCTCAAGGAACCATGCTGGAGCATTCCCTTGAGACAGCACTGTCATTCATGTTCTGTTTAACAGGCACAGGCTGAATAACCTCTGGCTTGGGCCACAGACACTTAAAGCAGCAGCTTTAAAACAGTGGTTTGTCTTCCCCCCTGGCTTCTTTCTTTGGTTATGTTGAGGTTTTTAATTTCATAAGCACATTGAGTGGAAAGACAAATGAGATCAGAAAGGGACTTCTGAAGAGGAGCAGTTCCACAGGTATCCTCATAGGGAATCCATCAGAAGACCTATCAGAACATATTTTTATAAGAATTAACTTTTAAATTAATATTTAAAAATGAGCAATGATTTTAATGAATATTAGATTATCTTACATATACAGGTTATACCTGAAGTCTGACTACAACAACTGGATATGGAAATTCAGTTTACTTTGGAAAAAACTGAAAACAACAAACTGAAGACTACTGAATGTATGTTGGTTCTCATAATACTCCCCTCTGCTTACCTCAGAGCAAGTTACAAGAATATGAAATTTTCGTAACATGCTGGATTCAGTGAAACATAAAAGAAAAAGAGAGAATACATTCTGATGCTCTGCATAGGTATCATACATAAGCACAGGACAAACCTGTCTCATATGAGTAAAAGATTAACAAGGACCTAATATCTGTACTACGGTTTTAGAGGGTCCACAGTTAAGTTTCTTGCATATAATCTATCTTACAAATAACCACAGTGTGGCAGTGTGGCATTCCAACTGGAAATGTATATTTATTTCCCTAGAGCCAGATGACAGATAATGAAAAAACATAAAAAAACATATGGTAGATGACAGGTCCTCTAAAAAACAACTATTTTGTTCTACAGCTCTTCTTCCATCAATCTACATCACTTGCAATCATAGACATGGCCGGACTCCCACTCCAAAGTCTCCTTGGGTCCCACTTCACATGAACACTTTTGAAAGCAATACTGAGTGCCGGGTTACTGACAAGAGCTACTGAGGTCTGTGGTTTGGGATTGTGAAAGGGTGGAAAGGGAATAAAGAAGTCTTCTTCAGTTCTGAAAAAATCCATCCTAGGATCTTGTTTGGGTTGGTTTATTTCCTTCTTTGGTTGGTGCTTTGGTTCTGTTGTTGCTTTTTTTGTTTTGTTTAAAAGTTCATGAAAGGGCACAACAGTTCAGTCGCTCACTCTAGCGGTAGCACGGACACTTATTAAGTTGTCTTGGGGCCTGTCAACAGTGTTACTTCATGCATCTTATGGCTTTAAATCGAAATACTGATCAAGTTTGGCCCTACTGAATTTTTACAACGAAAGTTTCAAGGTGACATGCTATGGCATAACATTAAGCATAGATTTTATTCGTCCTTCATTAATAATCAACCTTACAGTCAAATATCCATTAACATGAACTGCATAATAAAAATCAACAACAATTTCAAATGAATTCCCATATGAACAAAACATTTCTAATGCTTAATATTTCACACTCTTCTTTCACCAAATACAGTCCAGTAGCACTCTAGGTCTTTGAAATCTTCATAATGCTTTTTATCTTTTGAAATGAAACATTTTCCTTAGACTTTCATATCATCCTTATTACTTTACATCAGTGCCAAATCAATTCCCTTTCTGGATTACATTTGTCCTTTCATATCTACTTTACCATTTAGCAAACAAAATCCTTCCTCTGGATCTTCTCTGATTATTTACTCACAGAAAAACCTGACACTGTTCTAAACTAAATTAGCAGAATTGGACACTAAGGCAGCACTCCTTTGCTTCGTAGTCTGGCATGTACAGCAGGTAAAAATTCAGAAATATAATGCATTAAAAAAACAAAATAAATGGTTGGCTTGCTATACACAGCTTTATTTGGGAACATAGGGCCTGCAGTATCATCTACTAGTATATAGAGTTATTATGGAAATAATCATTAAACAATGAAAATTCAAGTCTTTCACCGTCTTTTAGGATTAATATATTCATTTCTTAAGCTAAAATAATTCAGTCTGGTATGCACGTGTAACCTGGTGTTATTCTGCTCAGAAACATTCATGTTAAGCCCCAAAGAACAAAACTCTCAGCTATTATAATGATTAATAAAGAAAATTCTACCAATTGTGGATGGAACCTCTCAAAATTTCAGATTTCACTACTTTTTGTGGATGTGAACATTGTGATTGCTTATATTCTGCAGAGTAGAGGTGACTTTGTCATGCTCAAAATCTGTGCTTTTTGATGTTAACTAAGTTTCTATAAAATCCTGTGAATGCAAGATAAGGAGGCTTTTACCTGAGAGCAGCTAAGTCTGATAAGTGAGGTGTTTGATTAAGCTCAACTAAGATTAGGAGAAAGTTATTGATGCTTTATCTCCAAAGGACTATACAGTTAAGACAGTTATCTCAATAAGAAGCTGTTCTTTTTCTCAACTTCAGACAAAGCCATAATCTAACCATTTTTTAATCCAATCTATTTACAGCATTCAGACAATACTATTCATTTACTACAGTTGCAACATTTCTATGGCAGATTAGACACAATAATCTGATCCAGAAGAGTACATATGGAATTCCCAAGCATTAAATATTTTAGACAACAAAGATTTCCTAACATTTCTCCATCTTGAGATGAAAGCACATGTTTTCTAAAGTACTGCTTCCATTACGTAGTACTTCTCTGAATATAATGCAGAGCAATTTCACAGTACTTTATGAAACCTGTTCCTTTAGGCTACCATTTGTATCTTAGGAATTACAGTACCATATCAAGCATTTGCATCGAGATAATTAATATTTAAAGAGGGACATAGAACTTAAGCAATTGAAAAAATCTGCAATCATACACCCACCCACCCCATCTTCTTATACACTATCTTGCAATGGAATTAGCTACGCATCCACTCTCCCCACAGTTGTTTTTTGGGGGGATGGTAAAGATTGGGTGTTTTGCATATTAAGTAGGAAAGACTCCTGTTGTCTACACAGCACAAACAATACCTGGGAATTAGTCCTGGACCCTAGGACTGTTTTCTGAAAATACTGACACTGTTATGAATGGAGAACAGAAGACAACCACTACGTTGTATGACCAAGATGTCTTCTTTCTTCCTGTAGCTCATGGTACTCTCACAATGAATCTGAGAAGCAGTCTCCACTCCTCCACGCTCAGCACTCCTTCCCTGTTACATCCCTGTCCCTTCAGCTCCATATTCACGATATCTGCTTGTTGCAGATCTCATATCAAAGTACCCAGTTCTAAAAATATTACTCATCTAACGAACAGTTCTTGTTTGCAGATTTCAGTATGTGTTTCAGTGGCCCCAAATAATGACTTGTAGCAAACTTGATTTATTGTCATTAGACTGATGTGAGACCACTCTTGGATTTCTACTGAACTTGACCTTCTCTCTCCTTCTGTAAATTGCTTTACACTGCTGTAATTATGCAGACTCTAGTCAAGAAATTGTAATTATCAAAACGCATGAAACTGGAGATATAATTTGTACTTGTTCATCACACCATTTCTTTTCCACATGGTTGTATTTTTTCTCATTTTAATTAAGTTACTATGCTGCAGATTGTTACATGGCATTCCTGCTTTGTTGTTCTTGCTTAAAGCCATAGTCTTTGAGGTATCCCACAAAACAACTAAATTCTTGCTGTAAGGAATGTCTGATTTTTCCTATTAATCCTGACTGCATTAGATAATTTAATAGAGGATTGGCATTATTTTATTTGCAGAACATGCCTAACTTCAACATTCTAAAGTAAATATTAAAAATTTAAACCTAATACTGCAGCTACCTCTTCTGAACAGACTTCTGAGATCACGATGACAAAGACATGGATATGATAACTCTAAGCTGGGCAGGTATACAAAGCTGGGTAGGGCTGTATTTATCTAGCATATAGATGTATGTTCCTCAAGTATAAAAAGGAGATATTAATTTGCTACTGGTAGAAGATCTGTTTCCTCCAAGCACTACTGCCTTAAAGCCCTTTCTGAAGTGTACTATTGTTGATCATCAAATAGAGCACATTCCTATATAGCAGCGTAGGAGGTAAGATTATTCCTGAGAATTACTGTATTCAAGAGGCAAGTGATAAAATCATCACTAAACAGACAAGTTACACTTAAAATTAAATAAAATAACACACCAGAGACTTCTGCACCCACTAATGTTTTTTTTTTATTTCCCTAACTTGTCTCTGACTGAATCAGGCAGAACAATGTTTTAGTTCCATGAATTTTTAAATTTTACTTTATCAAAGCTGTGGCAATTTCTTTCTACTTCTTTCCTATGCAGACTTAAAAAAGAGTTTTCAGAAATTGTACAGCTGTACTGACTAATGGAGGCTCAAAACTCCAGATGAAAATGTTTATTTTACTGGTCAGTAAATAAGCACACATTGCTTGGAACTCACATTTTGTCAAGTCAGGAAATTCACTTGTTTACAAATTTAATTCGATTGTTACATTCATTTCATAAGAGACCGTAGGGCTCACATTCCAGCAACTTTGTGCCTTGAAATAATAATATTAAAAAAAAAAAATCTCTCACAAGCCACTTTATCATTACTAAAAACATACACTACATCCAGGTCATCAACTTCATATTTAGGATTAGAGTTGCATATCTAGGTATTCTCCAAGAAATGGTCATACTATGTAGGATATTACTCATACTTAACCTGACTGTTTCTTTATACAAAACTTATATAAAGCAACCATTCTTTTGGCAGAACTGTTAGTGTGACAGTTTACCCCTGTTCTTCTGATTTTCTACATGGTTCAGGGTGGTAATAAAGTACAGTAAATTACACAAGAAATTTCTGTACTATTTATCAGATGAATACAGTTCAGGCTTAATTTTTCCATTAGTTCTTTTCCACACACAGGAGAGAAAAGTTAATTCATTTTTCATGCAAGCAGTAACCATTTTGGCTGGTATGAAGAAACTACACACTGTCAACTTGCATCTAAGGAAGCCTTGAGACAGAGTGGAAGACAAATTGTCCAAACATTGATTTATAACAACAGTCAGCCAAAGAAGGCAGAAATGTAAAAACAGTGCCAGCAGAGTGTGAAACAAAAACCTGAACTGTCAGGGAACTGAAAGAACAACCAGATGCTTTCTGCAGTGACATAAATTGAAGTAGAAGTCAACAGGCAGAGATAATAAGGAGTGCTACCACAACAACACGTAAATAATCTGACTTGCTCTAAAAGAGTTGTTCTGTGGAACAGAAACCAACTGCTGGTTGCATAGATCACATCCACTCTCAGACATTAACAGGCTAGAACATACATTCTTCAAAAAAGGAAGCTATGTAGCAGAGCTGGAGTACTCTCCTGTTACAAATGCTATCTAGAACGAAGACTTCATATTTAGGGGCTGAACCCATGGATTAGAAAGTAGCTGTTGCTGACATTACTCTTTCAATTTATCCCCGAGTATCACATGAACATTACTATTAGTACTTTGTCTCTGCATTAAGAGCTGAAGAAATGGGTTATGTACCAACTAGAGATCAAACAAATGAGCAGCCTAAAGACTACAGAAGCAATAACTAGTGTACTTACCAAAGCATTACATGATACATGAATTTATATTGACTTCTATGGCTGACTAATCTTATTCTTCCTGTAAATCAACAGGTAATCATTAATAATCACTTAAAATAACTATAGTCTTCGGTTTCAAAGCATAGAATTGATATATTCTACACACACATCACAATGTTATTTATTTTTTTTAATTTCAGTTTATATACAAACACCTTATGAAGTTGATTCTGAAAGAATGGTCTAATAAATAATCAAAATAAAAGCTTTTAAGTATGTGAACACTGATTTTGAAAAGAGTATCTCCAAAAGCTAAGATCTACATGGAACACTTCCAGGGGTCATCATGCACTAATTAAGTCTACTTAACATCACCTACAGTATTTTTTTAAACATATTATCTTTAATATTATGCAAGTTTTAACATCTCAAATGCACCTAAAAAGATTATCTCAAAGCTCTTTACAAAGCACATCATACATTGATTAACCAAATCAGTTATTGCCTGTGTGTTTGTGAACAAGGCAAAGCAAAAAACCCACTCATTTTTCCTCAAACAATTCAGACTCGGAGAAGGGCATTGGACTCTGCAGGGAAACATCTCTCAAAGCAAATACCAATTCAGTCAACAAGAGAAAAGGAGTAACATAATACTTGGATATATCTCAGTTTCTTTTCCACTTGTTTACTTTGTCCATGCTCTAATGCAAGAAATAAAATACTTACTCTGTATGCCTTTTTTACCATATAAAAATACAAATATATACAAAGCACTATTAGAAGATAACACACTGCAATCTAGGTGTATTTTCTCACTATAGAGCATTTTCTACCTTGCCAAAAACTATACACTCCATGGAGACATGAAGCAAGATAAGGGAAAAGGGTACCATATTGAGGTGTGAGATAAAGGTCAGTAAATCACATGAGCATTCTTATGTCAAGACTGAGCCACAAGGTAAATTAGAGTCCCACGTAGTATCTACAGAAAGTTATTTAGAAATTCAAAACCTGTACAAGCTGTTCTCCTGAAAAAGGCTGAAAATCAAAATCGTGAGCTCAGTCACCTCCAAGCAGATAATAATAAGTGAAAAAGCCCAACATAAAGCTTGAAAATATTCAAACACAGAAAAAAAAAAAGCTCTTGCTCATTTTGTCCCCACTCTATAAAAAGCCATTTAATGTGCACAAAAAGGAGTGGAATGTTCTTCACTGAATAAAAACTTTTCAGAGCAATCGTATCAGAAACCAAAGGCTTTCCACCACCCCAAACTAAAACCAGCTCCACCTACAAAGACAGTTCTGCACTGGTTTTTGTACTGTTGTTGACTTTTTTTGAATGTTCCCATTGTGTCATCAGGTTTGTTTTGTCAGGTAGATCCAGTTACAACTTTGGCAATATTTTGCACTGTTTTGCCCTCTTCCCCTTTCTCAAATATGTTGAATTATTTGCTTTTGAAAAAGGTTTTATGACAGCATAAAATGGTGATCTTATTCTAACACTCAGAAGGAATGAGTACAACATTTGCAACATGCTTTAATCTGAAACTCAGCACAGAAAACCAAAACAAATATATATATAAAAAAAAACAGCAGGAATTCAGGCTTTTTGTCGCTTTCCCATCACCATTTTGTTTTTCAGGTTTTATCTGCATTTGTTAGGAAACAGGGAAACACATTAAACCAACTAGACTTAACATACATTTAAGAAAAGACTAGGTAAACAAAGTGGTGTTGATAAATCATAATTTCAATGTCCATGCATGTATACAATCTGAATAATGAATAATCTTTTATTTTATTTGACAGATCAGCTAGGAAACTTTGCAACATTCTTACATTTTCTAGGAATAGCTGAGCATCTGGGGTTTCAAGGGACAACAGAACACATGGAGGATAGAAAGACATTTCAATATTACTATAAGCATTCCTTTTTTTTTTTTAAGGAGGAAGGATGATCTGAAACAATGCAAAACACAGTAGAACTTCCAATAGATATTTGTGACTTTGACACCGTACAAAAAAAAAAAATACCAGGATTTAGAATTCATGACACTGAAAAGCACACATAACATAAAGGTGTATTTTGGAAAGTGGTTAAATATAAAAGAGTGGTTGAGAAGCAGGAATTTATTTCCTAAGAAAGTGTGTGAGAACTTTAAGCATTACTCCAAATGTATAACTACACAAAATGAAAGGGGTCAGCAATGCTCTCTACTTGATTTTGTTTGTTTTCTTACCACCTTTTTGATCATTACAACACACAAGCTACTACTCAAAAATTTACCACAATAAATACAAAGTCTCATCAATATCCATCTTTCACTACTTCTTCCTGTTTGGCCATCACAAAAGTTACTTTAATAAGCAAAGATTGGTGGATTATGCACTTAAAGACATGCCAGTTCATACTGCACTGAAAGTGCTTCAGAAACACAGATGAACTACTTCACCTCAGGTATGATAGCAGTCTCTGAATGTTCTTAGCCTATATCAAGTATACAGTAAATCAGCTCAGTGTAGTCTGAAGTGAAGAACTTCATCTACATCAAGGTTTACTTGCATTTGATACTGGCAGGCAAGTATCAAGCATGGCAGGGACAATTACCTTAGGTCAGCATGGTAGCTGTTTGTATTAGCTGTAACTCTCATTTCACAGAAAGAAATCAGGATCTAGAAGCCAAAGGTCTTTCGGGAAAAAAAAAAAGTAACAGAAAACAGACTTTCCTGAATACTTTTCTTCACATCTTTAGCAGCTTTCAAGGATACATATAACTCTGCTAATGGAAACCTAAAACTATCTGCCCACTTACTGAGAAAACTATTACTTGCACAGTTTCATTCTTTCTTTGCCTCTGTATCAAAATGATTTTAGTGTCACCGAAAAAATATATGAAGATGTTTTAGGCTTTTACATCAATACTGATAGTTATTACCTGCCCACACTTCAACAGAACCTTCAGAAAACTCCTGGCTCTGTTTCATATTCTTTATGGAACATGGTTCCATAACAAAATATCTATTACACATGGTAAGAATCTGTTTCATTACATGCTTATTAAACATACACATAATTTAGATAAAGAGTAATATGCTCAATTATGTAGGTAAATCATCCTTTTGCCCTGAAAATACAATTCCTTTTTCTTTCCTACAAAGTAAAGTGACTACATTAAAAGAAGTGGATTTTTTTTGTGGGGTTTTGTTTAAGAACATGTTCAGACTAAGTGATCACAGGAGAAGTAATTCCAAAGCCTCAATTTTTATTCCCAAGACTACAAGATCTGCCACTTAACTGGGAGCTGGAATGTTGTTAGTGAACTTACATGAAGTATGAACTTTGTGTAAGGATAAAAAAGGAGCATTGCAACAAACAAACTTGTAAGGGGGAAGAAGTGGATTTAAACAATCTCACAAATTTCACTTAAGAATGACTGCACAACAAAACCTTACTGTTATTGGTTACAGCATTCATTATCAAATAAATTACTTATTCTATGGTTTTAGTTAGTCTTAACCAATGATCTAGATTAAAAGGCTGATGTTAATTGCATTCTTCTGTTTAACAGAAAATTACAATTGTTTATTCATCAGCTAATATATTAGTTATATCAAAACATTATATTTACAAAAAATAGAGTGAAGGAACACACAGAGGGTTCATTTTTAGAGCAGATAGAACATTGCTGTGCTTTCCTAAAGACTAGTCTCTTGCAATATTTTTTTATTTCAGTGGTCACAACATTCCATCCGCCCTTATACTGGCAAATTAATCCTTACATTCTGATTAAAAATATCTCAAGTTTATACTTTCATCTGATTTTACAGTTATCTGCACTAATTTGTATTCCCATGGACATATCTAATTTTTATTTATTTACTTCACTGAAATCCAAGTTGTTCATATAGAGCACCAAGGACAAGATTACAGCAACTTCACTTGCAATACTTAGCATCTTAAGCCACAGCCATCCTTTCAGAAAGGAACACAAAGTAACTACACAAAGTACTTCACAATTTCTTTCTTTTGGTCCCCAAGCATGAGAATCTTCAAACATAACATATTTCAACAAGTAACATTAAGTGCTATGTTTTCTATTGTCCCTTCAGAAATTTCTTCACTCTGTATTTAAAAAAAAAAAAAAAAAGTTTTTGTGAAATACCCATAATTTACATCAAGCAGATTCAGCTCATTGAAATTGCATCTCTTCACTCTGAAAAGTTACCTGGAAAATTTGCACAACGTATTGTTAGATGTCTACTACTGAAATAATTAAAAGAAGTGTCTGAAGTGCTTTCACTATTGTTGCTTTCTCATTTACACTTTTGTTTGCTATTCCCTGTTTTTCTTCAGCACTTAAAAATAATTAACAACTTTGTGAATCTTAACAGTTGCAAATTTGCAAGTTTTATCCTAATCTCTATATTATGCCTAGGAACAGACTCAAACCCAGTGCGGTTACTGTTGCTCCCATTTGCTTAAAAACAGGAAATTAGAAAAGGAGCACCATATACATGTGGGTTTCGTAGGGCATTTTTAATTGTTTTTCAGCACTTCATTATTTTAAATGAAACCAAGAACATGGATGAGCACTAACAATGGAAGAATAATGTTGATCTCATTTACTCAAACATTAAGAGTAAACATTTTAAGTGAAGTCAATGATGTAGGATTAAAAATAGACACATTCAGAACCTTCTAACTGTATCTAATCAAGGAAATTGGAAATGTATGATGCTTCTCAGCTAGTGAAATCAAAACCCATAAGAACAGATGGAAGTGCAAGATCTTGTAATACAACAGTTTTCATCATATCCTGAGTTCACACAGACAGCAATTTCTGACAAGAGCAAGTTGGGCTATGGAGCTTGACCAACTTTGAGAAAAAAAAAAAAACACTTTAGTTAATTTTTTCAGATATTTTTTGTTGCCTTATATATATTTTTTTCAGTGATCTCATGAAACAATGTTTCCTCCTATAATTTTTTGGTTTTCAGCCTAAAAGGATGCTTTCAGTCTCTCTCTGCCTTAGATCACTCCCTCCTGTTGGTCTTCAAAAAAAACAGGCTGCCTTAGAACCAAGCATTCTAGTTTGAATTAGATCATCATTAGCAGAATCACCTTAGGAGAGCTGAATTAAATCAGGATTAAAAAAAAAAGAAAAAGAAAGACACTTTTTTCTGTTCATATGCATGTCACTGATTTGTGAACCCGTACACCTTTTGAAAATCCAGGCAGATAGAAGAATATCTGAAGATTTTTGCCTAGGTCACCTGTCTCAAAGCACAAAGAATCTATTCCATGGACAAATGTCTGTAAAAAGAACTAATTATATGAATGCTAGGATAGTAAAGATAGTTAACATCAGAAAAAAAAAAAAAAATCACATATGCATCATCAGAACTTCTTTGCTACTCTGTAAACAGACAAATCTTGTCCTAGCTTATACTGCAATTGAAAAAAAAAAAAAAATTCTCATTTTTGGAACAATATTATCAGTCAAACATCTTACATTTAGAAATATAAACTTTGGAATTTAAGTCTAATTTTAAGCTGAATTCTATTTAACAATGTAAAGAAGACTTTTAAGTACTATGTGTCCATACAAGCTGCAGGCATCATTACTTATCCTGTCTGATGCCCTACCCTATACCTCTGCATCATTAGTCCCTTCAACAGTGCAGTCATGGCTAACAGTCCCTGTAGCTTGCTTCTTCCCTGAACTTGTAATTGATACACAGTCACACACCTTCAGAAACAGTTGCTCAGGGTACCAGCTGGTTGCATCAAGGGTGTAGAGTTTATAGAACATTCACTTGGAGATCGTCGGTGTAAGGATTTAAAATTCAGCAGCAAGAATGTTGCTTCAGCAGCAAGAATGTTGCTTCAGCAGCAAGCAGCCTAAACAATGCATTCCTACACAGAGTATAGCATTACATAAAAGAAGAAATCACTGTAACTTAAAAATATAGAGTGGATGCTCAGTTTTTGTCAGATATTTTTCAGATATTTACTTTTAGGATAAAGCTACAGGTCTGTTACAAGTGTAGTTGAGGCTCCAGAAGTGATGGAGTCTAGATTTACTACTATCTTTAGTTAGCTATCAGATTGCTAAGAGTGCAGTCTGCAGATGGCACCCTAGAAACAATCATGTTACCCTTCAAATGGTGAAGGAAGCAAGACTCCTAACACGACACTGTTACTTTCAGTTCAGTCAGCAGCTGTCATGAAGCTATTGGAATTCCCCTTTCCCCCAAGCTGAGCTCAGATGTCTACATGGGATTGATGATTTTCTGAACTACAGTCTCCATAGTTAACTACTAAAGCCAGTTGAAAGTTGTGTAAAGGTTTTGATTCTCTTGACATGCACAGAGCAGACACAGCTTTCCCCTTGGCATGCATTCACCTTTCATTTACTGCTTCAAGTAAGAAGGATGAAAACTTGGAGCAACTGTTTATTGCAAAACCGTAGCTGTTTCAGAAATCTAAATCCAATATTTGAAACAACACATTGTTTTAATTTGAGCAAGAGAAAGAAAAGAGGCTGTTACATTTTTTTTTTCTATATCAGCACATAGTTAATTCTAACAAAAATAAACTTTAGCTCTGGGTTAAAATCTTTTAGCAATCATAATGATAATAATAGAACAATAAAATTCAACACTCCCAACTCTAGTGTCAGATAGAGGAACATAAACAAGTAATTTCACTAAAGTCAATTGGATAAAAATAAAAATAGAAACACATTCAAAGTCATTCCAACCACTCTCTCTTGTTAATACTAGCATGCTGGTATCACAGATATATCACCTCTTCTTCATGTGACTTTTAAAAAAAGATTAATTTTATTCTTGCTGGCATTTTTATTTGATATTGGAAACATTAAATTATGATAAAAATATTATCAGAAGAAATTAAGCATTTAGATTTTTTTAGACATGTTTTTAGATTTGTAGAGCATAGTTATTTAGCCAAATTCTCCATTTATTCTTCTTGTAGAGCCCAAAGGTGCATTCTGATGAAATAGTACCCTACTTATGGAAATGAAATATACTTCAGACATAGGTCTACAGGACAAAAAGCTACTTTAGTGAACTGTCCTCTTATCTGTTACTTTCTGTAAGTGAAAAACTATTTCTAAATCTACTAATATCAACAGCAGATTTTAAATGCAATTATATAATTCTAATGAAGATTAATTTAATTTTCACTTTTATGAGCTTTTTGGATACAAGTCTTGCTTCCAGTGGAAGCCAATTGCCAAGGCTGTCACAAATTAGACAACTGAGAAGTAAGCAGTAAGTTTGCTAATTATGAGGATTAATTTAATGAACTTACTCTCATTAAGCCTTATGAGCCATGCTGTCTATAGGAGAGTGTGAAAGTCCACAACAGTAACATAGTGATGTCATGAGGCAATCAAGGAAAGTGATGAGGAGTTTTGTAGGGGGGTGATAGCAAAGCAAATGTTTTGTGGAAAACAGCATTATCACACAAATTTAAAGCCAGCTAATTGAAAGAGTCAGAGGTAATTTTAGTACCAAAAAAATTAACAACAAAGTATATTCCCTTCTGAAAGCTGACAAGCATACACTTTAAATCATAGTTCTACATCCCAGTCCTTGGGTGAGAAATTGTATAACAATTTTCCCACACCTTCATCTACTTACTGCTGAAACCTAGCTGCTAGATTTTCCTTTGTATACAAAAGTGAAATCAGCATTCATATAAAAACATTTGTAAGAGACCGTAATCTAATAAAGCAACATTACTTCTAAACACTTGTTAATTTAAAATAGAGTTTATACAACAAACCTACACCCCCCAATTAACCAAATTTGTACTAGTAAATACCAGCACCAATACAGATTGGAATTGTTACAATTACACAGGACTGAAAAAACAAATTTTTTTTTTCCTCCTCTTTAACCCACAAATTACAACCTCCAAAACTCTCCAAGCTCCAGAAAACTGGGTTTGAAGTACCAGCTGAATTTTCAGCTTCCTAAAAGTGTTTCAAAAAACCTTAATGCTTCCAGGAGAAATAAAACCCTCAAGACAGAGTGCCTTGAGCATTCCCTTAGGAGCAAACAAAAATTACTTTGAATGTGCCTGCAATGCTGCAGGCAATAGCAAGGCCAGTCAACAGACAGCCACCACTCTGTTGTTGCTTTCAGCTGTGACCACACTAAAATCTCTGCAAGCCCCTCCGAGCACAGACTTATAGACTTGAGTGCAGTCATGTGAATCTGCACCCACTGGGAGTCTGGCTTCAGCTGAAACACATAATAGACCAACACATGTATGCATTGGGTTTGCCATGCAAGGCTTTGGTGGTGGGAGTTGTGGGGTGGTCTCTGTGAGGAGAACTCAAGGCTGCCCTGAGATGGGCACAGCTGGCTTCAGCCAGTTCTGCAGTGGACCTGTCACAGCTGAGCCAATTAGCAAAGCCAGTGGTGCCTCTGTGAAAGTGTATTTAAGGAAGGGTGAAATAATGCCAGGACAAGCAGGTGGCTGTTGGAGGAGCTGTAACCTCTAGAGAGTCTGTGCTGGAGCAGGGTTATTGTAAACGACTGCAGCATGTAGAGGCATGTGTGCTGGAGCAGGGGAAAAGTGAGGAGGAAGGAGCAGCTGAGAGTGCCTCTTATGGGGTGACTGCGGGCCCTGTTTGTCATTTTCCAGTGGCACTTGGTGTGGCCCTGAGGACTTGGGAGTGAAGGACTGAAATTGTGCATGGGTAAAGGAGCTGGGGGAGGGAAATGTTTCTAGTTTTGTCTCTTTCTC
The DNA here is from genome assembly GCF_012275295.1 of Melopsittacus undulatus. NCBI lineage: Eukaryota > Metazoa > Chordata > Aves > Psittaciformes > Psittaculidae > Melopsittacus > Melopsittacus undulatus. Next base: position 94,545,825 of record NC_047557.1, on the reverse strand, counting down.
ACCATCAAAATCTAGTTTAATTAGTAATAAGTGCATTGTCCCCAAGTCTCTTTCATCTGTAAAGGTAACTGCAAGTGATCACCTTGTCTTTACCTTGACCTGCAAGATTTTTTGTCTTATGTTTTTCTTCTACCTTGTTGAGGCTGGGGAGTTAAGAGCAGCTTGGTGGGCAACTAGCAGCCTGCCAAGGTCAACACATCACAGTGTCTACTGAATTATATACTAAGGTGAAAGTGCAATATTATTCCCTGAATTGTATATGATATGCCAAATGCATTGTGACTTATGTATGCAGCTAATGGGTACACTATCATAAGTTTATGAGGAAAATATGCAACTGTTCTAAAAGTGTGACTAATTAGCATTTGCGGTAGAAATTACTGTGTAGAAAAGATACAAACCCACTATTTATTCCATTTCCTTGAAAGGCTGCTTATTATATATAAACTTTTAAAATCCTTTTTTGATTCCAGGAAAAGTATTTAAATAAGAGTAAGTAAAAGTACTTTTTCTAGCTTCTCCCTCTAAATAATTAAAATGTGATATGAATGTCTGCTATTATCTTAAAGTAACAGATATCCTATCTATCTTATACTGCTTTTTGAGAGCTTATGGTACAAATGTATTGATACTGATAAGGCTGAACACAGTAGGAAGAAGTAAGAAGTCTTTTTTGGTATAAATGAGTGGGTGGTGAAGAATAAATCTTCAAAATGGCTACCCTTGGGGAAGAAATAGAAATACAGCAACATTTTTCTATTTGTCTAACATATGGTATAGATAAATGCCTGATGTTGTAAGTGACTCTGCACTAATTCCCTATAGAAGAGCTATTTGTAACTTTCATCAGTATACAATTATTCAGATATTAAATGCTGACAAGAAAATAATGGATATGATAAGTGCTACTTTTGGTGTTATTTAAATACACAATTTTGTGAAGTTAAATGATTTCAAATAAGTTTTTTTTATTTTACAGATAACTAATAATTAGTTACTCAAGTATGTTTCAAAAGCATGGTATTCTCTCCCTTCTTTATAGATTATTCTATGGTGTGTTTTATTCCAGTATGGCTTTTAAATTTTCTTTTTTGAGATGTGAATATAATTCACTTGCTGTTTTGAGCTTCTGCTGGATGTATAGGTGGAATTGGGGTGGACGCATCCCAAAGAAGTTTTTTTTTTTTTTTTAATATTGAATTAACTGCAGGGGAAAAGCCCCAGAACATAAAGGTCTATCCCAAGCTTTTTACATTGTAAGATTTTATTTTGCTGTAAGTCAAACAAAACGCCTTTTTTTGACAATGATACAAGTTGAAATAGTATGTTAATTTTAAATTTTAATGTCATAATTACTACGATAATCACATTTTATCTGGTAAAAATACAAAAATAGCTGGGTACAGCACTTGAGGATTACACTAACAGCACATGTTGCAAATAAGTAGGTAATGGAGTCTGTTTCCAGTTAAGATTCTACATGCTGTGTATTTTACCATGGCCAGCTCAGCTTGAAACGTATGGATAGGCTCAAAGACACTTTGTATGCTTCTTCAAGAACTGTCTCCAAGAACTGGAAGGAGATTCACTTTGCATTGTTGTTTGTTACACATTCAAACAATATATATTTGTATCTAATGTCAGAGCAAAAGGTGCTTTCTGGTATTACATCTTTGGTGTTACAGTATGTTATAGTACTGATTGGGAAAAGTATGGAAGTACAAATAAAACACAGGCTAGGACACATGTTTTTTCTGTGGAGAAATCCTGTAGCTCACTCAAAGTGAATGGGATTTCTGCCTGTGGGTCAATGAAGCCATGAGCCCTGTGATTTTTCATTCCACATTTGTTAATGTGTGTGTGCACATATATGTGTATATATATATATATATATATACAGATATGTAAAATGCAGAAATGCTGTGGACTGTTTTCCTCCCTCTGTGTTCTTAAGAAGGATGCTAGGTATTTGTACTTTTACAACCAATATGAACAAGATAGAGGGGTGTGGAGTCAAAGCTCAGACAGTAATATTTCAAAATAATCTTTAGCACAGTAGCAATATGAACATGACAGCATCTTTCTTCCCTACTGATGCTGGAATGTTGGACTGTTAATACTAGAGGAGGTCTCTGAATTTTGTATTCATAACATCCTGCAAGAAACAAATAATGGCATAAAAATGCCATCTCCAATTTGAGATGAAATAGAAAATGCCATTTTCCCAACCTGTAGTGAAAAGAGGGGGCTGAAAAATAAAAGGCCAGCAGTAGATGTTTGGATGCTTTTTCTTATATACCTGCTTTAAAAAATCTTAAAATCATTGCATATGCTAGATTTTCTGTACCTGTTCAAAGGTATATTCTTTAGTCATTTTTTCAGTTGCAACATTATTCTTGCTTATAAAAATCCCCTGTCTCTAATAAGAAATAGTTATCACCCATTGTTTAATGAGTCATACCAATCCTGCTAATTGTCTCAGCAAAAGGTTAGCATGGTGATTTATTTCTACTCCTTAGCTACTACTCTGAAACTTAGGTGTATTGCAAATATTTGACCGAAATGCTTCTTTCTAAAAACAATTTGTGTGTGTGTACCTATATGTATAGGTACATTCTGAAATTTTCAGAATTATAACAAAAGACAATTTCTAAAGACGTGATGGGTTTCTGCACACGCTGCACTTATTACTCGCATATATCATACCATCTTTTAGGAATTTCTACATAATGATAAATGCAATGATTTTTTGTTTCAGGGAAAAATCCTGTCATTTGCTGTTGCTCCAAAATAATTACAACATAAAATAAAAGGGTGAGAGAGACTGCTTTTTTATTTGCATATGTTAAGTAGTACTCATCTTCACAAAAGCAGTTTAAATCCAGTATAAAAGTGTCTGATCAAACAGAAGTTACTTTCAGGGCTTCTAATATAGTTATGGTTTTAAAAGTTCTAAGACTTGCATCCTCACCAAGAACCATAATTCCTTTAAAGTACAGAATTATTATTTGCAAGAAAAGTACTTACACTTTTGGTAACTAAATTTTTTTATTTTTTCTTTTTGATTGAAGGTTTACACAATTTCCACTACAAGCGTGAACAAAAGCTTCACAGTACTACAGCTGCAGTGTTTGATACCTGTCCCAGGAATGGTGAAAAAAAGTGATGAGTGTGGAGAGAAAATTACTTCAGAATGACAGAAAGCAGCACTGCAGAAATAAATAGCATAAGTTGCATAAGTAGCTTCAGTAAGTGACTGGTTACACAGACAAGTCCAAGATTTTAAAACAAATTATGTGGAAGTGGGTAAAAAGGCTCTTATCTGTGTACTGACATCTTGCTTGAACATGTTATTTATTTGCTTATTTATCTGTGAAACTTTTAGTAACACAAATATTTAACACTCTAAAAGGCAATAGGCAAAAGTTGCCTACTTAACCGATACGTTAACTATCTGTTTCCTAATGAAAGTGTGAAGAAAAATACATAGAATTTCAATCCTGGGTTTTGGAGAAACTAAATTAATGTTTAAATAGGTTGTTTTCCACTTTTCCTGTTCTTTCAGGATGGCCTATAGGAATACAAATCGGCTTTTGCAATATATAATGGTTTCTTAGACTTTTGAAAAGCCTAAAGTCATTAGAATAAGTAAATTAAAGAGATAATATTTTAAGAAAAAACAAAACCTTTTTCGTTAGGGAAAACCACTGATATTTAAGCAAACATTTTGCCGTAATTTCCATAAACATAGACATAAAAAAAAATAAATTAAACTGCGGTATAATTAGTGGGGAAGAAAGGTAACAGCTACAGAAAATAAATATAATAACACATATATCTGAGAGAGGCAAAAATACCAAGAAAAACATTTTGGGGTGTTCGTGCTCAAATGTTCAACAGAAAAGATGGAAACTTGGATTATTAGCCAAAGATGACCAACCATGGTTTGTAAGGGTGGTTTTTTGTTTGTTTGTTTGTTTTAATTATTGTTTTGCCTAGTCATTGAAGTTTTCTGAAAAATGGTCCAGGAATGGTAGAAAGCTAGTTACTCAGAGGTGTATTTTGTTCCACCACACAGGGGACAGAACTGCCACAGATTAATTTTTTTTTTGATCCCTTGCGTGTCTGTAAGTACATTATGAGAATAAAAGCTTCCAATAAGATAAAAAAGGAAAAGTAAATGACATCAGAAGGGGGACTATTTAAGCAAACATAACAAAAGTTAATCTGAGAACAATGAGTGACAAATCTATAGTAACTTTCTATAGTACTCTCTTTGGATTTACTAAGAAAATATCACTGAATGCTTCTGTAAATGATTGGCTTTAAATAGATACTTGAGCTATATTTCTGCCTTCTGTTATGTGTGTGTCATGGTTAGTGACTCAAAATCGTTAAAAGTATTTAAGAATAAATAAGGTTTGCACTACTGCATTTTGTCTTAATTTTTGAGAAGTGTTTTTCATTTTTTACTTCTGTCTACTTTCTATGTATTTATTAGTGTCAGCTCCTTTCCCATAATAACATATATAGTACATCTTACAAAAGTGCAATGTTTGTTTCTGTAAAAAAAAAAGAGTTAGCAAACTAATTTAAGATTAACAATAGGCAAAAAACTGTATTTGGATGAGATCTTGTTTTGTTTTCTGAAATTGTTTTGCTATTTATACTGTAATGCAATAAACATAAATCAAAGAATGGGCTTTTTGAGTGTAGAGAATAGTCATTTGTTTTGAATCACACCTTTCAAATCTTTCACTGTGGGAAAGATTGATATAAAAGTTTTAGGCTAAAATATACTTTTTGGTTATAAGCTAATTTAGGCATTGGGGCAGAGAATCAAAAATGCCCATTAAATTCACAAGATGGATTGTCTTTTCATATTGAAGAACTCTTTTGCAGATTTCATGTTTAGGTTACTTTTTCCACTGTCACCTGAACTTTTCCACACTTCTTCCAACTAAAACATCACAACTGTCAACATTAATTCATTAATAACTAGCATTTCTGTGACATAACCTCTTTCTAGTATGTGGCTGCTACTATCCTGCCCTTTGTATTGACCATTCTACTTTGAATTTTTTTCCTCAGCATATTTGTTTACCTTACTACACATTTCTTCCCCTAGAATATTTGCAATGTAGCCAATACATTCGAAAGCAGGTTAGGAAACTGATCTTTAGTGCATCTGCATTTACAGCTCTAATTCCCCATGTCTTGTCATTCATATTTGCCCTCTGTCAGTAAGATCCAATCAAGTTCTGCATCTTTGAGCTGCTTGTAATTTGTAATTTACTGATCTTGCTGATGAGGTGTTTGTATTTTTAGATTGATTTAGCTAGATTAGCCTTTTAAATATTTTCACTGTATATCTAAAGCAATTTCTTGAATACACTAGTAAATTTCAGCTAGGGATTTTCCACTCTAAATTATTAAAAGGAATTTATAAAATGCGTTGCAGTGATTTCTCATTGACAAATTTATCAGATGATCCACAATCAAATAATAAACCTCCACAGGTTTTCTCTACCATAATGTCTGATAAACCTTTCTAAGCTTTATTTTATGCAAACTCAAACTTTCTCATCTATTTCTGTTATATGAAACCAGAAATACTCTCCTTATTCTTCTCATAAGTCCTGAAGTGTTATTTTATAGTTCCTCTTACTCATATCTGGACCTAGGAACACATTTTGCATCATGGATTTCTATAGCAATACAAGCTTTCATTGATTCTTGACAGGGCAAAGTGACTGGGCTAGAGCTAGACTAAAAAGACAAGGTAATTCTGACACCTTATTTTCCTTATAATAGGATACACATTTTCTTCAGGTAATGAGAAGCCTGTATGTTGTTCTGAGACAGTGCTATTAGAAATGACATCTACTTCCCATTGAAACTAACATCTATAAAGGTAACATGGCCTTTTATTATGGCTGTTCCTAGTCACTTGAAGCCTTGTTACTGTCAGCCTTCTCTAGTCTTTTTAAGGGTGACCTACTAATGTGAAGCATCTTTCAGATGATTGCATTTTTTAGCTCCTTGCTGCTTGTTCATCATCCTCATCCAAAATGCCTGACCTCATACAAGAAAATCTCCTGACACCTACTAAACTACAAGAATAGGGTAGCTTTCACTGGTGATTTTGCTCAGGGCACTACCAACTTTGTGCCATCAACTATAAATATCAAGCTTGGATTTATAACGAACAACTTATGACAGGTAGTCCAGCAATCATACTTCTGGTTTCACTCAGCATAAGCCATACACGTACTCTATCTGCTCTTCTCCAGTATTTCTACCAAATTTCCATTTTTTTTCCCCCATCAAAGATAACAAACTTTTTCTTTTTTTTTTTTTTAAATCTGATTATAATCAGTACCACTGCATGTTTACTCTTTCTAATCACTACTGCTCTCATGGTGCTAAACTTTAATTTGATCATAACTGCTGCTCTTGGATCACTAGCACAACTGAAGTCATCCATTCAGTTTGGGCATCATGAAATTAACACAGGATAAATCAGAATAGAAATTGCTATATGCTATCTGTTCCATGTAATTCCCTGGATGAGTTTCTGTGCTCAATTGTGAATATACTTATCTTATTTTTTCCCAAAATGACTTTGTGTTGCCACAGACATTAATTACATCCTTAAAAAAGTAACCATGCAGCACCTCAAAGATTCTCATTAGAAGTCTATATGACAATTATAGGAAAAATGCTTCTTACTCTCTTTAGCTGACCATTTTTGCAGTTGAGTAGTATCATTGCAAAAGTCATTCCAGTTTGCTAGATTAGGAATAGAGAAAGTTTAATCCTTAAGTAGACAGATACCTCACTCTTCTCAATGATTTGTATGTCCTTTTGTCCTTATAAAACACCTGAGAATATACATATAACTATTATTTTTCTCATGTTTACTTTTTTCCAGTACATGTATTTTCACTGAGCTAGCACCAATATCCATTTCAATTCCAGACACTGTCTCTTTTCAAGTATCAAATATTCAAATCCACATTTGTTTTCAATAAAAATATGCAGTCTTTGTCCTCCTGGGCTCCTTTACATACAATTATTTGTTTCTTCCTTTATGGGATATTATGTCAATGCTTAATTCATGTCCACTAATTCAGGTTCAAAACAATAAGCTTGAGTTAAATTACTTTCTTTAATATTGAAGTTCTTAAGCCAAATTCCCTTGAGAAGCAGCTCACTCTGCTTTTGAAGTCGATTTCTGTTCTATATTAGAGAAAAGATAAGCTTGTTCGTAAACTCAGATAAGTTCTGACATACTTTACCCATCACTGCTCAAGCACTTCATCTGATGAGCTCTCTAATGAACTACTCAATTGCAAAGCTACAGGTAAGCTAAATTTTTTTTCTAAGCTTCTCAATATAAAACCTTTTTAAAATATATCACACAAGTAATAAAATTATTCTTCTTTTTTTTTCATTTTTTTCTTCTTTTTTCATTTTTACTATCCATATGGATAGGAAGCTTCCAGTGTGTACTACTTCAGATCTAGCTGACCCTCTCTTCTCTTGCACAACCCCCCTTGTATGTGCAGTAGCTGTTCTCAAATATCTATCTGTTATATCTCAACAGCCTCAGTCTACAAAAAAAGCAGTGGATTTTGAATAGAAGTTACAAATTGGATTAAAGTATGTAAGATAAACAGCAGTATTTTCCACTTGCTGTTGAACGGGGGCAATGAAATGTTATGTGTGATCATTCAAAGTTGGCATTTTATGTGCTTTGTGTATAGCTCTGCAAAGGACTTGATTTCTCAGCTTCTTCAGTAATCACTTTTTTGTTGTGACTTTATACCAATGCATTAGACCAGGGAAAATAAAGACTGGAGATAAAATGTCTAAACTCCACACTTCAATGGAAGCCAATTAAACTGTAGGACAATAGTAGACTTTACCATTTCATGCAAATTATGTCTTACAAAATACATCTGGGTAGCACAATCATCAGCTTTCTCAGTGAGTTCTGATGGGCTGTTAACTGACCTACAAGGAGCCAGCTAAGCTGTCCTCTAAATATTCTAGTTGATATGTCTGCCAAACTACATTATCCATCTGGCTGTGCAAACTTCCTTGTGTATACTGTTTGAAATGCAAAGGCAATAGGTTTTCTATTAGGTGTAGGAACAGCTACAAACAACTTTTCTAATAAGAAAAAATAGAATTGTGAGCATCACCAGTTGCTATGAAAATGGAAAAGTGCTCAGAATTCCTGAGGAACGGACTATTATTTAAAATTCTAAACATGAATTTCAGACTCTGACTTCTAACTCCTTTTTAAATGCCTCCTTTGTTTTGTGTGTGTGTGTGTGTGTGTGTGTACTAATAGAAAAAAATGTCCAAAACATCAGAATGCGGGAATATTATTTAGGTGATTAATACCATGGAACACTGCAAAAAGCCAGTCAAAGGCGGCTGTAAAGCACACAACATGCTTAACAAGAAGCCACAGGCAAGCTTTGAGCACAAATCCCTTAATCCTATTGATCCTGCCTCTGAAAAAGAAGTGAAGCTCTTCTGTGACTCAGAAGGGTGACAATATACAGTAAGTGCACATGGCAAGCAATGTGTGCTTCAGGAAACTTAATAACGTAACCTGCTTCATTACTTGAAAATCACTTCTGTCAATACTCAAGCCATATCCTCACTGACTGCTGCTGTTTAATATGCTGTCAATCTTCCCATATGATTTTGTGAACCAAATAAATTCCAAACCATTTAAAGGTGTTATTATCTCTGCTGATAACATTCCCCCATTCAGGAGTTGCAGAAATAGGAAAAATAAAACTTATTTCAATCCCTTTGTTCTGGCAGTTTCTCAAGTCTCCCAGCATAAAAACACTAGGTTTCAACCTAGAATTGGAGACTGAGGAACTATTTAAAGATATTTGCATAGACATAAATCTGCTCATAGCATTCATCCAGGAATATATTTCTATTATAATTCAAAGAAAAGGTTGTTTTTTGTTGTTTTTTTTTATATTTGGAATTATCTTTGAAAACAGGCATTTTGTTGATACAGATTATCTGACATGCTAGAACAACCTGTTTGGTTAATTTTTCTGTAGCTTTTACCAATTGGTTTTACACACATTTCCCAGAAGAATGTAAATTCTTCTCCTTAAAGTGATTGTTATTACTCATGTCGGATATTACTATTGCTTTACTTGGTTTGATATATCACTCAAACCACAAAGTCATAAAAAAATTATTGTTGATTCTCATTTGATTAAAAATGTGCTCAAAACCATCTCCATTTTTGGGAAGAGTTTTATCAAAAGCTTTTTTCCACTGGCACAGAGCAGCTTTTATTTTTCAGAACTTGAGCTATGCAAAATACCAAAATGTAGGCTGGCAAATTCGATTTTTGTTCTGCTTCAATCGGTAAGATATCAGCAGTAATCTAGATATGTAAGTGGCTGATTCAGAAAATAATATGATATTTCGTTTATGCAAGATAATCTAGGGAAGAGACTGTAAATACATTCTGGCCCCTGAATAACAAGCAACAATTATCTTGTGTTGTCATAACTGCATGTCATTTTGATAATCATAAAATGTCCTTAGCAGCCTAACTCTCTGAGAAAATAATCTACCTTTGTGTTTCACATTCTTAATTCTTTGTGTTAATGTCAAGATGATAGTAAAAAAGCAAAAAGATCTCTGCCCTTTCATGCTTTTCTACCTGCAGTAAACACACGCACGCAAAAGTTAAAAAAATGTAGTAATTATGAGATTCTTGTTCTGCCAGGTATATTGTGACTAACTATCTAAATATCCAGCAAAGAAATGGGGCAATTTATTATTCCCACTTACTATCCTGGAAAGAACATAGAATCATTAAGAATAAGTAGAGGAAAAATTTCAGATGATGATTCATCCCTTTCTTGACGTAAGGCATAATCAATGAGTGGCAAGTAACAATATAAAATATGCATAAAAAGAAACAACAAAAATTATTGTTCATCTTGTTGATGCATGTTCTTTTTTACCTTGTATTAATTTTAACTATAATTTAAATAAATATAAGATGCAGAAAAACTGTCTGCCGAAGACAGTGGAAAGATAAAAACTCAGGTGCAGGAATGGCAAAGAAACTGCATTCTGCAAAAGGAATATATTGTGTATACAGGTTTGCACACTGAGAGAAATGGATGACACAGAATCAGATTTCTCAAGTGAAGGATGAGATCATCAGAGCTTGGTGGGAAACCACTCTACGGAAACATGATTAAGTTTCTAGAAAATTGGCGATTATCAAAGAAAACACCAAGTGACAATCATAGAATCATAGAATAGTTTGGGCTGGAAGAGACCTTAGAGGTAATTTAGTTCCAACCCCATGTCATGGGCAGGGACACCTTCCACTAGACCAGGTTGCTCAAAGCCCCATCCAACCTAGTTTTGAGAACTTTGAGGGATGGAGAAGCCACAGCTTCCATGGGCAACCAGTCCTTGTGTCTCATCACCTTCATACTGAAGAATTTTTTCCTAACAATCAACCTAAATCCGCCCTCTTTCAGTTTAAAGCCATGCCCTCCTTGTCCTATCCCTACATGCCCTTGTAAAAAGTCCCTCTTCAGCTTTATTGTAGGCCCCCTTTAGGTACTAGAAGGTTATCTGAGGTACCCATGGAGCCTTCTTTTCTCCAGGCAGAACAAGCCCAGGTCTTTCAGACAGCAGAAGTCCTCTAGCTCTCTGATCATCTTTGTGGTCTTCTCTGGACTTGCTGAAACAGGTCCACATCCTTCTTATGTTGGGAGCCCAACATAAGAATTTTCCATGTACCTTGGCATGGGTTCTAGGAGGATCTGCTCCATGATCTTGCTGGGCACCTTACTATTCTCTGGCATAGGCATTATAACACAGCATCATAGAATCATAGAATTATTTAGGTTGGAAGAGAATCTTAAGATCACCAGGTCCAACCATTAACCCAGCACTGCCAAATCCGCCACTAAACAATTTCCCCAGTTGCTACACAAAAGGTAGAACCATCAGAGATGGTGACTCAACCACTTCCCTGGGCAGCCTATTCCAGTGTTTGAGAGCCCTTTTGATAAAGAAATTTTTCCTAATATCCAGTCTAAACCTTCCCTGACACAACTTGAAGCCATTCCCTCTTATCCTATCACTTGTTACTTGGGAGAAGAGACCAACACCCACCTCATTACAATCTCCTTTTTGGTAGTTGTGCCATCCTTCACTGAAAGATCTGATTTGCATTAGTCAGGTGTATAGACACAAAATTTAATTAGTAATTACAGCCTACTCAGAAAAGACACAGCAGCTTGCTTCTGTCAATCTTATACAGACCCAGTCTCCACCTATACTGCTGGCAAAAATTAAGTGTTAATACTTGAAAGACAGAAATCCAAAATGGAAAGACAAGGGAACACGAACATTCCACAGCATAAGAAAGCAGAATATCTTGGAGATACCTTTCCTATCTTTTCCATTTTGCATGTGAATAAAAGATGTTGACATTGTTTTTCTATGTCTCCTCATTTCTGTATTTCTCACATAATCATAGTGATGATGTTGAGCATGTAAAATTGAGTTACAATGTCCTTGAGTAACTGAAGACCTTCATTCACTGCTACTGTGCTGTCTCCTCCAGAGCTAGAGAAATTCTGGCTAAGTAGGCAACTTCTAAAGCTTGTGGATAATTTGTAAGAAATAATCATGTGTCAAATTTAACCTATTGTCAAGGCTAATATTTTTCACTGGTTTGCATTAATTGATCATTTTTGTAGCAAAGTTGAAAATTACAACAGAAAACACACTGAAAATATAGATTTTGTGACTACAAAACATTAAAGTTTTACATTTAGCAGGTATTCTAATAAAGTTTGAGTGTACAGATGCTTCCAGAGATTAATTCAAAAAGGTTGCAAAAAACAATGATAAATTTGTTTGAAATTCACATGAAGACTCACAGCTTTATTTTAGCACTATTTACATGCAGATTGTTAATGCTAATAATCACTTAGCATGAAATTTGGCTGAGACACTAAAGCTAATAGTCATGGTCTTGAAAGAAGAGTTCAATGAAAACTCCAGTGCCTATAAGTGGTTATTAGTTTAATGTCTTGTTGGAAAAGCAGCACCTTCATTGCCTTCTGATGCCAGGGTATGGCCATCTCTTTAGAGTCAAAAATGGCACTTATTGAATTACCATTACTGTTCTCTACAATTTGTTTAATGACTGTTCTGTGCACAGATTTCACTTCTGTTTGGCAAGCATGGATTCAATGTCTTAGTAATCCTCTGTGCTGCACTCTACAGAAATTTGGCATGTATTGGAGCTCTATGTAAAGAACATGTTAGAGCTGAGTTACACCAGAAAGACTGAAGGAATAAACATCATCTCACTTTAGTCCTGTACTGTTTTAGTTTGGATTTTTGTTTGTTTATTTGTTTTTCCTCTTTTTCTGTCTTTTTACTTTTGTTAACAGACTGTACCAGGGAAGTCAGGCATTTTTGTAACCATTTAAGAGTGCTTAGCAAAGCTGTTCATTGGTGCTGAGGCTGTATTCTAACTATACAGTAATCTTCAGAATCAATTCTGAAATATTTTTCAAAATTTTATTTTCAAGTTCCTCATACTAAAACTAAAGCAAGCATACTAATGTAAAAGAAACAAAATGGGTAAACAGCAGTTCACCAGAAAATGCATGGATTTCAGATTTCTTGTATCTGCCACTCCATTTCATTTTCAAAACATCACTCCCCTACTTAGTCCTTCTAAGCTAAGCTTCTCCTCAAGTGGAATTTCCAGAAGAGTCTTAAACCACTGAAAAATGGACTTTATAACAGAAATGTTGACAGCTGGCTCTTAACAGTAGCAGTTACCCGCCACTGCTATAATATAGTAGTCTCTATCTACTCTAATTCTGATGAAAAGTTACTGTAATGTGACTCCCTATCTATACTAGGCCACATCATTTTTCTTCTTTATGGGCCTCATTATGGTAAGGAAAATGCATGTCCCCCTAGAGAAAGGTGGTAAAAGAGGCTCTAAGTACTTGTAAGATATGTTTCTTTTACACCAGTGCCTGCATAGAAGACTAGGAGACCTAATGTGTTTACTGTAATGAGAAACAACAGTCCTCAGAAAATGCAGACTTACATGTGGTACAGAATTCTAACAAAAGTTAATTTACTGTGCCTATTATCTTGAAGGATTCCTAGGTGTTTTAATGAATAATGTCCCTGGGCAGCATTCACTCATCCTAAAAACCACAGCCACCTATAGGATGGACAAAGCATCCTTTCTCCATCTTCAATACTAGAAATCTCTTCATGCTCACAGAAGAGGGAAACAGAAAACTGGTTCTCAGCTGAACACACAGCTTTACATAGAATTTATTCCTAAAATGCGCTACCAATTGGCAGGCAGAATGGTTTTGCATCAAATGTCTCCAGATACTTCCTATAGGTACATCAAATAATTCTTTATAGTGAGCCAGCTGCATATTTGTTTTGATTAGAAAACAGAATTCCTAGCGTTTACTTTATTATTCTTGTTATGGAACAGCACTACAATCACATAATGTCTCTGTTCTAACTGTGCACTTGCACTTGCTATTTTTTGTGTTAACTGGGAGGAAATAAAGTGAAAGACTGCAGATACTGTTTTGCAAAATTTAAAATTAAAAAGTATATTTTACATGGAATTTTCCAATATGTTTAAGTATTCTTTCTTCACTTTGTATTTTCCAATATTAAATATTTTTGATTTAATGTTTGTGTTCACAAATACTATGTGTTTGTATGTGTGTTAGAGAGAGACAGAATTTATGCACATAAACTGTCATTTCAAGGTCAGATTGTGAAATGCAATTGCTATTAATGACAGTAAACAACAGAGGTGGATAAATATGGGTAGCTTTTAGCAGATGAGCAGCTTAGGCCATTGCTTAATATTTTTTAGAACAGACAAAAGTTTTTGATATGCAGTAGCAAAGACAGAGCAAAGTCAAAGCTATAATCAGAATGTACTGTGATTAAAAAATAATAAATCAGATGGATATAGGAGATTATGACCATCTGTATATTTTTGCCTCAGATGTCACTCCTACACATGCTTAAGGCCCCCCAAAATCTCGTCCCCAGCATATTTGCCTAGGAATGTATCTCATTTCAGCCTTGTGGGTTAACAAAGCATGAAGCTCCAAAAAAGGTTAATCAGTATCAACAGGTAGCTAAAAAGGAATTACTACTAGAAGGAGATGGAAGGTATCATCACCTTGTAAAGTCTCCTTTTATATTAGGTGAAGCTTTCTTACATGCGAATTATGTGAAAGCATATCCGTAACTCACTGATCTGGCCTGGTCAAATACATGCGATAGTATTTGGTCAGTATTCAAACGTTCATATCTTTTGGCCTGGTCAAATGCATGTGATAGTATTTGGTCAGTATTCAGACATTCGCATCTAACACAGAACCTAATTACCTGCTACCTCTAAAATTCAAACAGAGTGAGATGTAAGTATAGCATTAGTTGTATTTGTACATAAAATGCATTAGTTAACCATTCTGACCAAAAGTAAATTTTTTGCTCACAGTGAAGCAAACACAACTGCTAATTTTATCTTGCTCTGAAAATGGAGCCAAGTAACCTAACTCCATCTTTCCACCCACCTGGTGGTGTCATTTCAAAAATACACAGTGCATAGTGAAAAAAATCCATAACTTATTTTACTCCTAGAAAAAATGGTGAATAACAAATTCATTTCCTTAGAGTCTGCTTTAGATACAAAAGCTACAATACTCTATTGTTCCAGTGTTTCCTGCATTACCAATTAAATGCTGACTTTTTTTTACCCTCTCCCACTGTATGTTCAAGTCTTTTCTTAAATTGAATAGCTATGTGACACCGTTGGTAAGGTCACTTGCATAAACAAGATGACCCATCTAACAAAGTTTGGCAGATCAGATTTTGGATGGAAGCTGTGAATTTTTTGCAGAAAAGGAGACTGCAAATGTAGACCCCAATCTTCAATGACTGTAATATTTGAGAACTTTCATATGCACCAACTCATTACACAAAGTATCAAACCATGCATATTTGTGTTGGGTCTATATTTAGGGGAGTATCAGTGGCTGGGTAAAAGTATTAAGGATGTAAAACTGTCAATGGTACAGTCAAATGGATTATCTAAGTAGGATGTATTATGCGGTGGAATTAGGAGGCTTATACTAGAAATGCTGTTTTAAAAAAACACATCAAATGAGCTAAAGTTAATACAGTGTAATATACGCATGCACAATGTAATGGGATCTTGCAGAGATCCAAAAATGTAAACTATTTGTTGTGATTCCTATCAATAGGATTACCTTCCATATATTTTTCTATGTCAAGAGTAAAAAATCAGGTACTTGAATTACCAAAAACTTGGTATAAAGGTCCACATAAAATATTGCTGCTTTTAAATAAATTGATGCAAAAATACTTTCAGATCTTGAGTACTTTACATTTATTAATAAATATTATATGAAGTTTCACCATGCATGCTATTTAAACATGTGATAAACCTGAATAATTAGTTTGCAGCACATATCACAAATAAAAGAGATTACTTGGAAAAAAATGCATAAATCCCAGGTTTACCTAAGACACAAAATGAGGATCTGAGATGAGGCATTGAAATAACATTAACCTTGATTAAGGTTACTGCCTAAAACTGATTGTCAACATAGGATCTTTCAATGCATTACTCTTCTTCCTGTTCTGATATTTCATCTTTATCTGAATGAAATTTTTATGCTCTTTTAAAAAACACATCAATAATTACATGGAAAAGGAATATGTCAGAATCAAATATAATTTTTCACATGGTAATTTTCTCTTCACATTACTCCCCCCTCTACACTGGCTTTATTCCATTAAAGCAGGGCTTGTCCATAACTGTCATGCTACGTACAACAATCTCAGGAAGAGTTTTTTGGGTCACTCAGCTTTGACCATCTTGGATCTTGTTTTGTGTGAGAGCAGGGTTTCTGACAGGCTGACATGATTACTGCTGTGTTTTCTTCTGCCTTTTTTAAGCTTATCTGCAAGATACTTTGTCTCTGAGACCCTGCCCTGCTAACATCAGCCTGACAAAATCCATCCTGTTAGTGATTGATTACCCTCCCTGCCAGGCTGAAAAGATCAATGAGCAGATGGACTTGTCAGACAATCCTTTAGAGATCTCTGTGGCAGCGTCTGCAGCAGTGGAAAACAAACCAGGCCAGGGACCTGCTTCTTCTCTTCTAATATGCATGTGTGGTCTTTTACTACTCCAGAGCCAGCAGCTCTTCAACCTGGCTGGAGAACTGGCTTTAGACCTTTGTGTTTTAGAATGGAAAGTTTGTGCAGTAACTTTGTAGATTCACCAAAAATTTAAACTTAAAAGCATCACAGATAAGCCTAGCAACCAGAAGGTACAATCCCATACCTTCATTACTCTGTGCAACTGCATTAGTACTTTAGCTTTAATCATGACTACACTTTTGAAGCCCATCTCCCAAGAGCCTTCATTTACCACGGACCACAGAAGCAGTCATGGAGAGGACAAATTTGATCCCTTTCAGTTGTACTCCTGGACTACATTAGGTTCAACCACTGACAAATTAGGCCATGGGACCAAACGAACACTAGTCTGAAACAAGCCTGCTTGAAATTCCCATAATGCGGATCAAGCTCTTATCACTGTTTGGCTTCACAGACGTGGTCATGTTTTGTCACACTACTAGCTAATGTAGCTATAGATAATGTGTGGCTACTGCTGTGCATTAAAAAGGGAAAGAAAAACTAAAAGCAAGAGTAAAAGGATAGAAAAAGTAAAAATGGTTGAAATAAAAAGCATACTATTATGTTACTTTAAAGTAATTTTCAAACAAGTGATATTTAGGAAAAAAAAAGCAAAAATATATTACTAAAATTTTTGTATGTAACAGCCAAGGACTTCAACATTTTTGTTGATGTTGATGGATAATACCTTACAGGAGTAGAATCATCTATGATGGTTCAACTAGATTAACTTTAATAATATGCAAAGCATTTATTGTTAATTGTCTGAGCAACCATACAGTCGGTGCGCATATACTGCAAATAAGTTTCCTGGCAGCTAACAAATTGTCAAAGTTAAATTGCAGACTTAGAATGGTAACTATTTTTTTAGTTGAATCTTGTTTAGTTGTATTTTAGTAATACTTGGAGACCATAAGCAAATGCAGGCCTTAAAATGTGAGTAGCAAGGAGACAAGACTACTTAAGAAACACCATATAATTCCCATTCCAGAAGGTACTTAAAACACAGCCTGTTGGAAATAGTGAACAACTGCAGAGAGTTCCAGGTCAACTCACTGCAAATCACTAATCTAAATTCACACTGATATTGATGTGACATAGAAATGTCCTAAATGTAAAATAACAATACATCTGACAGTCCATATCTCAATCAGTGCATCGCCCTTCTCACAGATAGGGTGCAGTTGTGGTTTAACTCTGACCAAATTTCAGTGTTAAAATTTTTTGAGAATTATGCCATAAAAACCTGAATACAAAATCATTGGTAACCAGATGGTGAAAATGTTAACTTTCTATAAGACAATAAAGAAAACTACTAGCTTTGTTATTCAACAAATATCACATTAAATGATTGACATAATCCAGTTTTGTATTAAACTGAACACCTTACATACCACAAGAGTACTAAGTATAACTGTTGCACAGCACATCAGATGGTAATGCATTGGCAGATGGTAAAGCAGGAGTTCCAGTTGGTGATGTTAACGCCAAACAAGTGGTACAGGTTTCTCAGTGGAAAGAACTGTGTTGAAGTCAAGTAACAATAAAGGGAAAGTGCTGCAGTAAGGAGTAATTGCTCTATTTCTATACCCAGAGGTGTCACCCAGATATGCTTAAAATACTTCAATGTAAATGTTTGCAAAACTATAGTACCACAAAAGCTATAGGCTTGCCAGATATAAAAAGGAAGACACATAAGAACAGGACTAAGGACATGTTAATTGTAGTACTAGTGAAGAAATCAAGCAGTGAAAAAATTGACTTTGTGATGGATAGTGAAGTCTTAAACACTGGCAGGACTGCAAAAATAGTACAGCAAATTGGGCATATTATTACAAAACATAAGGCTTTCTCTGCAAAGATAACTGACGGTATGTGATTTTCTTTTATGAACAAAATGTAAAAGCCATTAGAAAAAACCCAAGCATTTTGAAAACAGAAAGGAAAAAAGGATATAACCTTGTGCTTACAAGTACCCTTTTAGAAATATCTTTAAACATTTATAATACATAGGTAGGAAAATGTTCTCTTTTTTTCTTGTGCTATTCAGCTGGAAAAGACTTATACCTTTGCTAAAGACTTTCACAAAAACTTAGGCATCATTAAAATCTTTCTTTAGCCCTGAAAATAGAACATAAGTAGAATAGACAATTTGGTGGTCCTCCCCACAGAAATCCATTTAATCCATTTTCTTTTCCTTAGTATTAAAGTAAAGGAGGGTAATTAATACTTGACTTGAACAAAGGCTGAAAAAATACAATGATCAACAAATTTGGTTTTGTTTTTCTTTCATAACTCCTACAATAGATCATAGATTTACTTTTTCAAGCATCTTGATGACATATTTTAACACAAGCATTGGTTTGTGGCTTGCTTGTTTTGGCTTGGTTTTAGAATTTTGAGGTTTATTGCTTAGATGTGATTATCCATTATTTCTGGCCTTAAGGAGAGCACAGTATCTGAGACAGTGAAAATCAAATTGCATGCAGTAACATGAAACAGTAGATCCCAAAGTAAATTTCGTAGACCTTTCAAGTAGGTACAGAGTCTTCTCTGCACACCATAAACTGTAAAATGGAATAAATGCCTGTCATTGGCTCTTCTGAGATAATTATGGGTCCCCTGTCCTCATGTGGTGAGCAGGAACAGAACATCAACAGCCTGTACCAGAGCCTCACTGCTCTCACAGTAAATAATTTCTCTTTATAGCTAACCTGAACTTCCCCTGCTTAAGTTTGAGCTCATTACACTTTATTCTATCGTTATAGTTCCTGATGAAGAGTCCCTCTCTCATATCCTTGTAAGCCCCCTTTAGATACTGGAATACTGCTATGCACATCTGTGAGTCTCTGTTCCTTAAACCACATAGCTGAGTACAGTCCATGCTACTGGCAAGGGAAGACCTTCCACAACAAACTGCTAGTGAACATAGTCAGTAATCTGACGATATAGATAACTCACCCATGGGAATTAGAGATGACAAAAGCATAACAGAATGATATCCTATTGAATTATAAGGCTTTTTTTTTAGAAACACTGGGTAAGACTGTGTGTCCTGACAATGGCTGTGGCACAACTGACGTGAATTATATTTAGAATACATTTATAATGTCATTACAGATGAATGAAGAAGATGTCCTATAACTCACAACCTACCTAAATAGCAAGAGCTGCAATGGGCATATCAATGCCAGACTGCTTGTGCTACAGATTTATCGGAGTCTGGCAAGCCCATTGACTGCTGGGTTAGGATGGGAGCCTGGAGACAAGAATCTAATATCTTCTGGTCCTGTGAGTGGAGACTCTGAGTTAGAATAACAGGATGGTACAGATCAATGTCTGGGTATTTTATTTTGTGTGGTTTGAAATGAAACAGTGGTTCCATAGTTAATGCACTCATTCTGTCAAGACTACTACAGACTCACTTTTTTCTTCATGACTGTAAAAAGATCCAATTTCCACTATGAAGTCTGCAAACTTATATCAACTACCAGGGTAGAATTAGACCTGATAGAAGCTTGGTGATCTTAAAGAATACAAGATATATCCATCTTTCATTGTAAAAAGATTTTAGCTTTCTACTTGGCTTACTAATCTTTTGCACTTCTATTGTACTGTATTCTATTCTATGTACATTTAATAAATAATACCAGTGAAAGACCTTTATTGAAAATGCATGTGCACATATTCATTTCTTGATTTATAGCTGCATTTTTAGCTTTCTGATAAATTTAGCATTTTTATAAAATGCACACGAAAATAAAGGACAGGAAAATCCACACTACTCTGTACAGAGGTGAAGCAAACAGTAAATACATTCATTGCTTTCCTCAAAAGAAATGTATTGTGCAGTTCCTGAGGAATGCGACATTGAGATGAAAATGAAGCTGCAATGGAAATGGAATGAGAAATACATATTTACTTCTGGGTGAATTCAACAAACCTCTCAGGTACATAGTTAAAAGCAGCAGCCCCATCACACCAATTCCTGATGACTAAATAAACTGTAGGTAAAAGAACAGGGAGTAAGACAGAAGGAAAGAAGGAAAGAAGGGAAATGAAGCTGCCAGATGAAAAAGAAGTGTTTCTGCAAAGGCCAGTAAGGGATAAGATTAGTTTGGAGTAAGCCAATGCTACATCATAATTTTAAATATTTTCAAACACTTCAGAATAAACATTTTGCCATTTTTAATACAGGCTTTGAGCTATGACTATCTAAATAGACAGAGTAGGTATTAAAAGTTCATAGGTCTTGATATTGCCTGTAAAGAGGGAGCCCCTACAGAATTTTATTTTATTACTAACCTTTATTAGCCTTGTAGCCAATGCTGATTAAAGTATTGTGGCATATCTGTCAGCATGCATGAATGCATGGAGATTATTAGCAACTGCATTTAAAAGTCTAAAAGACAAGAGGCAGAGTCACAAGCCTGGAATACTAATTCCTATTTTATTCAGTGTAAACAAAGGGATGGATAATAGCTTACTTGTCTACTGTTATTGGCATGTTTATACTTTTGCTCTTCTCTCTCAGCACATAACTAAGATAACAGAAAATAGTACAAAATACCAAGTATCTACAAGTATGGGTCAAATTGATTTCCATGTAGAATATCCAAATTTGTCTGATCAAAAATAATCAGATCCTATAGGCTAACTACTTCATTGGACTAACTCCATTCAGAATGCTGACAGACTGGTTTAGACTAAATCTTAATGGAAAATATGTATTCAGCAAAGGTAGCCTTTTAGTATTGTGCATGTAGACAAATTCCACACCTTTACTGAAGTAATTTGTTTATTGTGTAATGAATCTTTTTGTAGATTCAACTAAATCAGTTGACTCAAATTTATTTACTGAGAATATTCCAAATTCACAACTTGAATTTAGCTACATGAGCAATGTGTTCTTTTGTCTTGAGACTTAATAAATTTCTTAACGATTTAAGAAATTTAACCCCATATTAATTTTTGTGATGGCCAAACCAATTTTTTCTCTGTGACTGTGACAAATTACTGTGAAGGTAATTTAAAAAGCCAAGTGTTGTCTACCAAAGTATTTTTGTAAATGTCTCACTACTCTATTTCTGAAAATATCATGTAGTTGAAAGCTGTCTGATGATCTTGTCCAGTTTAATGTATCTATGAAGTAATGTGCCTAAGTATTTTTAAATAAGTCTTGGTAATTTAACGTCCTTTGCTTCTTTATCACTTAATGACTTTAATATGTCTGTCTATAATACTTGCAATTCCAATGCAAAGTTGTATTTCTTTGTGTTTCTGTAGTTAAAGATTTTGTTGTTATCTGTAATCTAAAAACCCTTAAAGACTCTAGAAAAGATGAAATGCTTCTATATCAGGGATGCTCTATCGTAAGCATATGAGGTCTGATCAATGCCTGTTACCATCTCAGTGATCTCTAGTGGTAGACTTGAGTAGGCTACCCAAACAATATTCACAGTACTATCTAGAGATATCAAACCTCACTTCCTAAACCTTAAACATCCTAATATGTCAAAGGAATTTATATAATGAATCACTATTATTTCTGTGATGAAGCAAAAAGTGCTGAATTAAATTTCCCCAGTGTTTTCCAATCCTCTGTAGCATCCATATTATGCTAATATGGATTACTGTGATTTTTCTTCTCTCTCTAAAAAGAGTGATCTGTATTACATTTTTTCATCTGCTCATTTCCTTTATGTTGTACTATTTAGAGACTCCCCCATCAGCTCTTCATGAAACTTACTGTAAAGTACAGATTTTCAGTTACTGTGATTCTCATTTTCAATGCAGGATGCCCTGAATATCTAAGTAAAGTCTATCCCACTCTGATTATGTAATACTTTTAGTGATATTGTTTTATCACAAAGCATGCAGACTATGTTTTATGCTTTTGTTTATTTTTCTGCTGAGGTTTGCAATTCTATTCATCACCTATTTCTTTTATTCTTTTATTTTACTTCTGTTTGACTGCTTTCCTAATGCCCTTGCCACCTGGTCTGACCTGATAAACTGACAGTATATACTATTCAGTTTGGTGAAAGGTTAACTTTTCCAAAGGTAGATACATATTTTTTGTTCAGTTGGTCAATGTTGCTTTCATAAATACTCTGGATTTAAGCTGTTGCAGAACTATCTTTGTCAAAAATGAAACAAGTGAATATATATGAAGGTGAATACCAGAACATGAGTTTAAGTATACTTTGATTAGTACATGTTCATTTAGCAGTATGACTACTATTTCACATAACCATCTATCCTATCTCTCTCTCTCTATCTATCTATCTATCTATCATCTATCTATCTAATCTATCCATCCGTCCTTCCATCCATCCATCCATCCATAATGGCAACAAATTTGTGTGCAATTTACCTTCAGTAGTACCTCAGAGATGAATGTCTCTATTTATAAACTGGGGGGGGGGGGGAAAGATGAAAAAAATGTAACTATCATCACTAGCTATATAAAGAACTGCCTCAAATCTGAGGTTTCTTTTTTAAAATAGAGATCAGCAATTTGAAAGGTAGCAGAAAGCAGAACTGTTTAAAATCATTATCTAATTTCATTGCCTGCAATAAGTCCACAGCTGAAAATATCCCTACCAACTAAGGGTGCTTCTTTCTGGGATTCCAACTCACTGCCAACATTTGGTCAATTTAATCACTTTTTCTATTATTTGTTAACCGGTTTTTGATACTGAATCATGTTTTCAGCTTCAAACGGCAGTTTTGTCTGAGAACTGCATAGAAACTATGTAGATTGAATCACTATCTCTCTTCTTCTGAATATAAGGAAAAATGTGTTTGCAGTTGCTGAGGGTTTTACAGCACATACAGATACAGAATCTGTCAGAATTCCACATAAAATTTTTAGAGATTCTTAGCTTTTAAATAGCTCATGAGAACAAAAGGCTTACTTCAACTTGTTTGGATTCTATAACTCATAAGAAATAGTGCAACTGTAAAATTTAGGTTCATATGGGCCTACAAGGATGCTGGGGAGGGACTCTTCATTAGGGACTGTAGTGACAGGACAAGAGGTAATGGATTAAAACATAAACAGGGGAAGTTTAGGTTAGATATAAGGAAAAAGTTCTTTCCTGTGGGAGCGGTGAGGCACTGGGAGGGTTGCCCAAGGAAGTTGTGAATGCTCCATCCCTGGCAGTGTTCAAGGCCAGGTTGGATGGAGTCTTGGGTGACATGGTTTAGTGGAAGGTGTCCCTGCTCATGGCAGAAGGGCTGGAACTTGATGATCTTTAGGTCCTTTCCAACCCTTACTGTTCTATGATTCTGTATAGAGAGTCATAATTTGTTCAGCATTCATAAAGTACAATTCCTGCAGCATTATAGTTATCTCTAGTGATATTTGTGTATAGAATGTAAATTCATGTCTACAGACAAATGTAAATTGTATTGTGTATTAAAATTGATTAAAAATTGAAATATAATTATACTGACACATCCTTAAGAATGATTGCTGCTATTGACTTTAAAAACACATGACATAACAACATAATGTACACTTTACTTGGCTGTCATTTAAGAAACCTAAGAAGAACATATATATATTTTTTTTCTTAAATCAAGCATATATAAGAACATTTGAAAAAACAAATTGTTGCTGGTATTTGACTTGACTCAATAAAACCTGAACAGGATATTAAAATTAGATTTTATTGCTACTGCGGCATCAGATGTTCTGATGTAGTTGGAGTGTTATCAGTATCTTCAGTATTTTCACCTTCTGTATTTGTTAAATATTCCACTATATTTAGCTACAAATTAACAAGTAACTAACTTAGTAATTAAGTATTTGTTAACATCAGAGTTAACTTGCCATACTATTCCCTTTAGCATAGTTAAGATATGCTTCCCTGGACAAGAACAACCTAAACAGATTTGTTTCCTATTCAGCTGCTTCTCCACATAATATGCTAAACACTGGTTTAAACTAGAACATAAACTTAGTATTAAGCTAATTGTTCTGTGAATCTCTGGTCAGTCTATGCTTTAAGGCATAGACTAAATGTATGTCATGTTTGGGTATCTGATGTTGTATCTGCTTTTACTGGGAGAGATAGATCTGATAGATTGTAGTTCTGGAACATTAATAGCTGAAGAATTATTTTCTTCAATTAAAAAAATAAAGATTATATGAAACAGGCAGTTTAACCTTGTTTGTGGAAAACTGGAATCAGAACACAAATAACTATTACTGTTTTATCCACTGAACCCAATGATCCAGAAATGGAAAACTACTAGCACTGCTACAGAGGTTTTTTACCAGGTAGGGCAGTTTAAATTCAGAGTCCTAATGTACTTTCAGGAGACAGAAGCTAAAGAGAACATTCTGGGCAGGTGACTGTTTGAAAAATATAACAAAAATGTGCATCATGCTGCAAAGAAAACTCTCTATACTGCAAACTCTTATTTGTGTATTCTATATAAACATACATGTGGGTGTATATATATGTATATATATACATATATATACACTACATATATGTAGTGTATCACAACCCTAGGTCAAAATTCTCTAACCAGCTCTACTAAATCATGTTAGATTTTCTTGTCATAGTTTCCTCTCTCTCCAAGTGCTTCTTGTCCTTAAACAGACAAGTTTCGCG
The DNA here is from genome assembly GCF_012275295.1 of Melopsittacus undulatus. Taxonomy (NCBI): domain Eukaryota; kingdom Metazoa; phylum Chordata; class Aves; order Psittaciformes; family Psittaculidae; genus Melopsittacus; species Melopsittacus undulatus. Next base: position 94,520,860 of record NC_047557.1, on the reverse strand, counting down.
CTGAAGTTTGGTAAGATTTTGTCTCTATATAAGTCAGCATTTGAAAATGTTGTACTGAATGCATTTTAAGTGTTGAGAGATTCTTCACACTTCACATAAACTATGGGACAAATGACATTTTCCAGCCATAGTGCTTCTATTGAATATCTAGCTATTTGAATTAGGGAAAATATACTTTCTGGGTACCTTCCTGACTTCTACAAACATTTGTTTGTTCCCTAAGTCTTCAAGTTTATGTTTTACTAGTTAATCTATATGGGTAAGAAGATTTTCAAATCCAGAAGTAGATTTTCAGAAACTGGGACTTTGAAGTTAATTTTATATGCTCTGTAACTACTAAACATGTACACCTAATGACTCCTTGTAATTTCAAATTCCACCAAGGATGCCATAGGGCTCTCTAGTCAGCCAGCAAATAGCTGAAAAACCCATTCATGCAGAGTACTTCAACACTGTCAAGTGGCTGGCCTGCATTTGATTACAGCCTACCATTATTCACAGGCTCTTTATTACTACTTTCACTGCTCCAGACGCAAATGTTGTGCTGAGTGGTACAATGGCTGGCAAGGTTGCATAGTAGAGAATTTTTGCTTTAAAAGTAGACAAAAAATTAGCCCTAACATTCAGCTTTCTAATTAATAGAATTATATTAAAAGAGCTTTTTAAGTAAGTTTAATTACACAATTTCTGAACTCTCTGCCTCTGTAACCTTTTCTTCTAACATAGTGGATAGAGCTGTGCTTTCTACATGAAAACTGGTACATCTAGAACACTTCATCTTCTGATTTCTTAGTTTGACAGGTGCACAATTCAGACCATTGTTTTCAATCTGCACAGGCCAGACTTTAACGTACCACAGTGTTACATAGAAAGGGACAGATTATTTATTTGTTAATTTAGGAGGATCAAAACAGCTGTGAACTGTACAAGCTTTGGGACATATCTTGGGGTGAAGAGGGAGGGAGCAGGGATAAAAAATACTTACCTGAAAATTAGCCTTTGGGAGGCACGACTGCAGAAAAGTTAAGCCGGTCAAGACTTTATACCTTCTTTTCATCAAATACAGATTTTTTTAGATCAAAAAGGATTAACTGAAAAACTGGAAGTGGACTACAAAAATATTAATTCCCAGATCTCTTGTGCCAACAATTAATTATGTTTCAGGAAAATCCTACTTTGTGAAAAAATGGATTAATATGTATAATGGCATGTTCCTGTACTAAAAACTTTAATATGGAAAGTGCTATGCTAAGCCATAGTCTACTTAAAATTAGACATTATAATGAAAGAGCTTTGGTTGTAGATGTACATTTAAAAAAATCTGTTTAATGCACTTGTTGCAGTGTTTCACAGTAAACAGCTGGGGATTTTATATCCCATAAACACACTTGGCCTATTTTAAAGAACAGTGTACAGATGAACTACTGTAGGTACTATGTAAATAAATAACATATAATGCATTTGTACTAAAAAGCTAACACCAGTATAATGTCTTCAAACAACCTCATATTTATCCCTAAAGCCTTGTACTGATAACTTACATGGAAAAGAAATAAATATTTAGCTTTACAAAAACTGATTAAGAGACTGAAAAGACATTTTCTGGCAGAATAATTGTTTATTTTCCATCAAATATAGATGACTTGGAATATTTCATTTTATTTTTAAATTATGTGACTGAAAACACACAGTGAGAAATTGCCCTACAATACGATTAGAATAAATAGATGAGAACAGAGGACATGGTATCAGTATTGCTACAGTACATATATTTTTCCAAAGTTATGCAGAGTTCTAGAGAATAATAGTGTTTAAAGAATATCCTGATGGGTTTGACATATAAATATGCCTAAGTCTTCAAATAATAAATAAAAAAATACAATCATAAATTAGAAAGTAATAACATATCCATGGATAATGTAAGAAGTCCAGGAACTAACATTCATTGGTTATTTCTGGATAATTTGTTGTTCCATCAATAGCTATAAAAGAGGGTGAGAATTTATCTAATGCTCTACAATATGAGAATGTCTTGGGAATATATATATATATATAGATATTTTTAATTTTAGAGATACTGTAATCTATTTTTATGTCAGTACACACTATGTTGATGGTAGGTTGCAAGAAAAAATGCTATTAGGATTACTTGTTCATACCATTTTCCTCAGTTAAATGAACTGATGTTTCTATTTATTTGAGTTGTGACTTTGATTTCTCAGTGGTTTGTTCAAGAATGTAATCTTCAAATTTCACAGAAAATTTGGCAGATGAAATGACAGCAAAAATAACGAAAAACAACAAAACTTTTCCCAGCATAGTTTTGATGGATAACAAAATTACTTTTTCTCATCATATTTCCACTCATCTAAAGACATACCTAAACCTTGTTTCAGTGTTCTTAAACAAATCATCAAATACAGGACTAAGATTCCAATGCAAATGATCTCCAGTCTTATCAATGTATTTGATGATTAAAACCATGATACCTGAGAGTTATAGTGACAGGCATAAAAGCAGAATTTCCGATTTATTATCATTGACCTTTTGGCATCAGTTCCAAATTTTTCTCTCTAAGAGTGACAAAAATATATTTCACAATACAGCATCTCACAATACAGTATTTAACAATGTCTGTGGGTGCGCTTGCAAGTCTTTTTGGATAACCTCAATTTCCTGTTACGTTTTTTAGATTATTTGAATCTGGGAGAATATAAAGGGCAGAAAAGGACAGATTATTCCATGAAAAAGGTTGTCTTAGGGCACAAGAGGTACAGGATCAAGTATTGGTCAAAATTGAGCAAGGAAAAAAGTAAAATAGTATAAGCAGTACGGATGTTATGCAGTGAGGATGGGAGAAATAGTACAGTCTATATCTAGTCTGATACACAAATAGACTATACCAGTTTACAGCAGGGACAGAATGGAAACAGCAGGGATAAAATTCATGAAGGTTCAGAAATGGAACTACATCAGACATGGAAGCAAATTTTAAAAGTCATGACACTCAAATCAGAATAACCAAAGAATCTTAGTTCTCACGAGAGAACTGATTCATGATGTCAAAGTCTAGTTGCGCATTTAACTACATTTACACAATAAATAAATATATTTGATATGGTAGAAGTTGAGAATAGCAACACAACCAGTAAAATGTGGTTAAATACTTTTCTACTGGTCTGATCTGAGTGGAATACAAAGCTTGCGATAAAAAGAAGACAAAAAAGTCATATAGGTAAGGAGGGAACAGGAAACAAAACATACTGTCCCCACCTTAACTCTTGTTGGAGAACATAATGAGATTGATCAGTATAAGAGCCCAGTAGAAACTGATTTTTTTTGCGTGTGTGACATTTTTAGCAAATTTAATTTCTCTAGAAAAATCTGAATTCACATTAGTATAACAACTTGATTACAAAATTTTCCATAGCAATCCAAAAGTCTTAAGAAAACAAATTAATTTATTACTGAGTAATAAGCACTAGCTTTGAGTCTTCACAAGATTCCTAGCAATCATTATTCCAAAATGGGAATTTGAAATTGAACATTAAAATACCTGCTTTCAGGGAAAGGACATTTTTATCTCCAAAGAATAATAAACTGAAAATACTTTCTGTCAGACAAGGTGCTAGCCTTCTTTATGAAAGCTTGAAAATCATTAAAGCTGAAGCCGATAGTGTCAATTACATATAAATGTTCTGATCAGAATATATTAAGTAGAACTGAATCCTCATTAGTGTCCACAGTCATTGCTACCTGGGCATTGAACAAGGTGTAGAAATTCTGCAATGCCTTCTTCCCTGAGTGGCTTTTAGCTGTCTGTCTTCAAGGCCAGCTTTGCTACATTACTGCTGCATAATCTTTGATCAGACTTCTGTGATAAAGTGAAACCATGTGAGAAAAAGCTGTAGGAAGTCTTGCTGGGGGCCCACAATTAATCTCAAGCCTTCTGCTTCCTTGTCTGAGCTGCAGTGTCAGTTTGTCTGTGCTTGGCTAGGAACACTGCTGATGCTGACACTGACCTGCTGACTTGACTTCAAACCTACCTCATCGTGACAGACACATTTTGCAGTCCCTGGACTGTTGGTCAGCCTTGCTGTGATTTCCTGGGCACTGAGCCTCTTTGTGACTCTGGCTGAGCCTCTTTGTGGTGATTGCTGCTCCTGCCTCCTTTTGATGTACCCCTCAGCTCCTGGCTCACCTTCACTTGCAGAGAAGAATTCTCTTTTGCTGCTTTGCTGACACTGAAGTGGTATCTTGGTGAAAAGATCTTTTGGTAGAGCTACATTCTGTGCAGGATGGGTCACTAGTTCACAGATAGTAGTACCACATGGTATGCTGGTTTGTAGTTTCCAGAGCAGTAAGAACTGGAGAAAATGACTCTCTTTTCACTGTTGTGTGGGGGACAGACAGGTGTCTGTTTTTCTTGGGGGGTTTTAAGGCCTTGGTGCCATGCGTTACAGCTGGGAGGTCAATTCATTTTGTAGTGAGTGGCAGGAAACCGCAAAGCAAGTTCCTACCCTAATTGCAGTTCATAGGGAAAATTGTCATGCGCAAAACCTCTGAAAGTTGTATGAATACTGAAACTGTTGAATGCAGCCAGCAAATACTCAGCTGTTCTGGAAAGCATGGGAGCTCTTTGACTTTTTCTTAAAGAACAGCACTTAGGAAACAAAGAAACAGCACAGCCAATTAATACATCAACTCTGACAGTACATGGAAGTGTTTGTGTGTGTGTTCATGTAGGGAGGGGGTGTAGGGAAGAAGGGGAGAATGAGTGGGACCTCGTTATCTACAGTTGAAGCAGTAAAGCATCCACTGTGAGCTGCTTCTTACAGAAATTTGGACGAGAAATGGTAAATAAAAATCCCAAAATATCACCACAAGACAAAAAACCACCAGCTGTGCATAAAGGTATTACCAAGGTGAATTGAAACTGCAGTTTCCTCACATAGCTAATTTCAGTTAATGATTTTGTAATGTTTGGAAGAGTCCTTATGACCTTCTATAGGTTGCTGTATGATGCTGAAAGTATCAGATTTCTTTGGAAAAACAAATAATCCCTCCCTCAAACCAGAATCTTGTGCTCTGAATTACAGTAGTGATCTATTTACAAAATATACACCACAATTTATCTGCAGATTCCAAACACTGACTAACCAACTCTAATAACAGTCCTCTTCATTAATATCTTATATTTCAAACACCTTATACAGTGTGTAAGCTACTTAATCCAAACTTGTCAGTGTTGGATATAAAACAACGCTGGTGAGTGGTTTGAGGCAAATGCAGGAATGGCAGGATTAAAGCTTGAATTTTTGCTACCTTTTGGTGTGAGGTCAAATATGAACCCAGGGGGAATGTGAGTCATTACCACATGTCATATATTTGATATCTGGGGAAAGACAGTTCCCAAAAATGACTAAGAGACATTTCTTATAAAGGTTACCAATATATCTCACTTAAGGCATACAATACTGTTACTCAAGTTCAGGTTATCCTCACAAACTAGAGATAACATGAAGTGCATTCTCTATCCGGGTGCAGAGTGACACAAAACTAGACTACTGATAGCTGAATCTAACCCTACTACAATACCATGCAGTTCTATCTGGAAACAAAATGCGAATTCCTATGTGTTGTAAAGCTTATATGTCTGGCAGGAATTCAGTTTGGACCATTCTCCAGCTATTCTTGGCCTTAAATAAAGTAATAAACACACATTAACACAATGGGCAAGAAATGGACATTGACACTTTAGCAACTTCTTGTAGGTCATGTCTGTAGTTCATTACTCTAGCACTTCTGTAATTTATTAAGTGACTTCTGTAATTTATTAACTGATGTCCAGAGACAGCTAGTGAGTTTTCATGTAGCCAACACAATTAAATATTAAAGCAAAATATTATCTCATTCACCTGAAATAGACACCTTTATGTAAGTTAGCTTACTGATACTCAAAACATAGCTTAACGTTCTAGTTGCTATTTTTCAGTGAATAAAAATTGAGTTACTTCTACATTAGCAGACAAATTCATAAACTGGCGCCACCTTGCAATAACGACAGATATGAATTTGGAAAACAGTTTGTTCATTAGTAAAATGTTATCACTAGCTGTAGAGATAGATTATACGTTTCTTTGCAGAAAGATTAATGGGAGAAGGAGAAAACTTGCTACAGACCTTTGGAGTAGAAAATGTTCATGAGGCAATGTAAAATGCTGTTCTGAGATACCTTTCCATATACAACATGAACAGGGAATTTAATTTAGATGTTCAATATAAAAGTCAAGCTCTGAGAAGCATTTTGGATCACAACAGCAGCAATTGACAAATATACTGTTGGCAGACAAATTCATTCAGGGCATAAGTTCAGAAAAAGCACAAATCTCCTAGTTGGTTTAGATTTCATTATTAGTGACCTATTTTTTTTAAATGGTTTAATTTAATTTGTAGCTGGGTTTTTATTTTTCACCTAAGAAAACCTCTGTACCAAATTTGGAAAGCGCAGGTCTGCAACATCTGTAAATTTCAACATATCCATTCCCCCAGCACTGCAGTTTTGGCAGGTCTCAATAGGTGCCTTCTCTTAGATCCCATTAGGATGAACAACTACATATTGAGCTTAACTACTCTGCAACTGCTTCAATCTACATTAACTAATGGGAGCTTTTATCATCTAAATGCTACAACAAAGGTGTAAATGCTGACATATCTAGCATAGTGAACACACCTCAGCTTCAAAAAGAAATGGTATCACTCCAGTTGAGGTGCCTGGGATACATTAAGTGTCACAAGTAACCAGCTGAGCTCTCACAATTGTCCATTCTATATTGTTTGATACATCAATCTTCACTAATTATAATCATTGTCATTTTTAAAATTCATTACACAGAAGGTGTTTTATTTGTAAGCCAATTATACAAAAAACCCCAACATTAACAAAATCCAAACTCCAAACTAACATTTTAATTAAAAATATTTGTCAAGGAAAAATTCTGAGCTTTTTTCTTTTTTGTTTGTTTTTAAATTATAATCAACAAAAACTTAAGTCTCAAAAGTTTCTTTCAGCTCCTTTTCCCCCCTCACACTAAAATAAAGAGAAAATGATAAATTCTTATAGTAATTTTCCAGTCATATTGCTGGGAAAAAAAAGAATCAATGCTCCTAAAAGTTTTTAATTATTTTTTCTTTTATTTTTATATATTAAAAACCCTCCACACTGGGAAAGAGCAGTGGTAAAAACAGTAAGCTTATTGTTTTAAAACTTAATTTTTCCTTGGGTTTTGGTTTAGTTCTCTTTACCACTCATAGGAGTGTTATGCCTTTTAAGGAAGATTGTGTTGTGATTCAGGCTTTGAATACAATTGATATAGCAAAGTAATATTTTAACCCCTGCCTGGACCTCTCTTGAACAGTGATTGCCTATTGTGCCAAACTATGCTAAAATTAACTAAAAAAAAACCAAAAAACCAAAACCAACTACAGATGTTAACCAAAAATAAAAAAAGCCCAAAACCCAAACAAAACCCCAAAACACCAAAACCAAGCTTCAGAGGAAAAAAATTAGCCTGTCCTGATCAAGGACACAAGAGCAAATCCTTGTTAAGGAAGAATTGGTCAAATATAAATGACAATCTCAATGTTACTGGGCTAAAGGTGTAAGGAATCTGATTAAGCTTTTAGTAAGACCAATCAAGTCAACAGAATACAGAATGAACATCTCAGAAGTTCTATGCAATAGGTAGCAATGTTCCCACTGAAATGGCATGGAAACATCTGGATTCAGTTCCTCAGTTCTGCAAGGCTGGGCAACTACTCACAAACAACACAAGTTTTAGAAAGGAATTACTATGCCCCATTGCCATTTTTACCAAATACAAAATATATTTTCAAACTCAAAAAAAACAAATTGGGTCTTTAATCAGAAAATTGACAATTCAGCATTTTTGATTTTGCAAAAAACAATCAAAAGGCTTTGCATTCCATGGAAAAACAAACAATGGCAAAATCTCAAAAGCTGCTGCTAAATTGAAATATCCTCTGAAGTTCCCTGCTGTATAGAGGAGAGGAGGTGTAATGGATGGGAACATAGCTGACAGCTGATTCCCTCCCATGACTGAGAGACATAACAAAACATATTTTCTGTCAAAATGTATTCAGTAAAGTATACATGCTTATGTTTCTTGTGCCTATTTGTCTGAAAGAGGCAAAAAGCTAGGTGTGCAGCTGTTCTGTGACATTCGTACTTAGCCACACCAGGGTGCCTGGCTAACACTCAGTGACTGTCATCAACAGTAAGATCATGAGGAACTGCACAGCCCTATGAGTGAACCATTACAGATCTGGCATAAAGCTGGTTGTTTTTCTAAGGGTATAAAGACAGGGCTCTTGTGTAGCTGAATCTGGAGCCTCACGTATGGGTGGGTGCACTGTGTGTGCACCCAATTTTCCCAATTACCTGAGACTCCTGGAAATGGCTGTAATGGAGCTTTCCAGTGTGGAGTGTGGTCCTGGATGATGTTTGGTTGCTGTGGTTTAAACCCATGTCTTTCTTCTTAATCTCTGTTCTCTCTATGCAGTAATGATTTGATGCATTGTTAGTTTTCCTCTGTACTTTACTTATATATATCTATCTGACTTGCTTTATTGTACTTATTTACTATATATAGAGAGATGTATCCAATTTCCATCAGTGTGCTTGTTTGCTTTAGTGTGTTTATTTGCTTTAGTGTGCTTGTTTAATAAACAGTGCATGTTATACAGCTAGTGTATGATCATTTTGTTGCATACCCTGCCGATCAGCAGAGCAGGAGGCTATCTTGACCCAAAGAAGATCACAGTGAGATATTCTGGAAGAAAAAACACATTAATGGTAGTAAGAAGAATTTGCTCATTCCTAAGGTTTTGAACCTTCATGTTAGTAAAAAAACCTGGTTCTGCCTCCTGGCATTATATTTTGCTTGGTCACTTTTTTAAACCCTATATAACATGGCAGGTCAAGAACTGGAAAGAAAAGCTACTTGAATTACATTAGTACAGCCAATTATCTCCTTTCTTAGAGTAGAAATAATGAAATTGCTGGAAAAAAATGCTGTATTCTGCTAATGCTTTATTAGCAGGCTCAGGTCCTCTCTAAATTACCAGAATCACTCACCTAAAATATGTGTGTTTATTTCTCCACAAGTCTGAGAAGAAAATGGAGGAAATAATAATATCTTCTGGATCTGTCAATGGTACTTCTGCCCAGCAGTGGAAGAATAATGCCCTGCAAAGCTTCCTCTTTTCTTTAAACACATGATTCCTGCTCTTTTTGCCAGAACTGATGTTTACTCTGTCAGGCTTAACATTTCAGTGATAAAGGCCCTAATTATTGCTTTCCATTCTGTTCCTAAGATCAGGACTTTATGCACACCACTTCAAAAGACAATACTGAACTCTGTTGGGTATTCATATATATTTGTTGCACTCTTCTACTGTGGCAGCAATTTTACCTGCTGTTTCTTTGTGGCTATGACCTTTCAGCTATCCAAAATTAGTCTAGATAAGGCTGTGCCTCTGGCACAAACGGTAATTTAGCTAAACACTCTGAAAGGGCAGTGGTAAGTTAAAACAACCATGACAAACTTGAAAGAAACTGCAAACAGAATAGGCTTTCTAAGTTAGGTGAGGGCTGACTAATACGAATATTGACTTGAGGGAACAGTAGGAGAAACAGTTTTGATGAGTAGTGATTTATGAACGTAAAAGTTATAGGAATTTTTTTAACAATAAAAATTAATATGCGAAGTTACCAAAAAATTGCATCTTACTGGCTTTAATCTACAATATCTCACAAAACCAGTAATTACTAAGTAATAATTAAATTAAAACTCACCTGCCTCAAGAGATATTTTAATGTCAGGACTCTTAATGTTGTAGTTTTCTACAGTAGAAGGGGTCTGTGCTTACCACTATAAATTGTCACATTTCATTTGTTTTTCTCTCAGGGATTTAGGAGAGCTTGTACATCTTGTGCTTTACCTTAACAGGTCAGATTGTAACCTATTTAGATAGCCTATTTTGCTGTCACAATTTGTTATCATGACAGAAAAAAATCATCACATAAAAAAATCTTTTATTTCTCCTAACCAATATTCTCCAAGTCCTTTTTGCATTTGTTTGGAACACTAGAAGAAAAATTAATGTAGTAAGACTTTTAGATTAAATACCATTAAGAGACTCTTGATACCTGGATGGGCTGCCAGAGGCCATGGAAAAGAACTCTGCAATTCAATAGTACCTGAATGTGTGTCTTCGCATATCTCAGCACCTCAGGCACATACATATCCATGGCATGAGTTTTCCTTAAAATAGGCTTTCTGCAGTTTAGTGCCTTTAAATTTAGTTCACTAGTTCTAATTTAAACTGGTACATGGGAATTGTCCTATGCTAACTCAAACTATGCTTGTGGAACTTGAGAAGGTAAATTGCAAAAACAACAGAGAATTCATATCGATGATTACTCCAGGTGTAAGAAAAACAAATTGTCAGGAATTAAGTGCAGAATACAGATAAAATATTTACAGAAAAAAAGGGAAATAGTTTTTAAAAAAATAAAGGTTTTTCCGGTTTTGATACTAAGCTTATACTGAGAATAGCAAACCTCAATACTGATAGAACAGTCAACTCCCAAACCACTTCATGCAAAAATAAGAATGATCATTGAAGAAATATATACGCTGTATATCTGTTTATCTGTAATACTGCAATGAGATACCCTTTCTCTCATCATTCTCTTCTCTAAGCTGAATCACAGCTCCCTCCTCCTCTTTTTATATATCACATGCTTCAGCCCCCTAAACATCTTAGTGGCCTTCCGCTGTAGTCTCTCTTACTCACATGGGCCCAAAACTACATATAGAATCCAAGATGGTTCCCCAAACCTGCTAAGAACAGGGCAATAATCTTTTTTCTAGAACCCCTATCTATGAACTTGACAGTAAGTGGGTGCTGACTCATGTTCACCTTGCTGTCCATCTGCCCCAACCACATTCTTCTCCGTAGATGGCTACCCACCCTATCAGGCACTATCCATATAGTTCTACAGGCTTGCCCTGTCACAGCAATAAGGCTTTGCCTTCTTCTCTAAATTATCTTTCTAGAGAGTCTGATGAGACTGCAAAGCCTTTATTTCCCTACATTCCCATTCTTGCCTGGCATAGTGTTTGTAATTTTCCAGTCATCAGGCATCTTTGACCAAATACTAAAACTTTTCAAGAATTATAGACTCTAGCATGCCAAGGAAAATAAATAAATTCTTGCCTTAGAATTCTTCCCTTAGAAGGACAAAGAGTTTTACTAATACTAATGCTGATCCAGAAGTGCCATCGCTGCCTATTTTGCTCAATACATATTGAATTGGACAGTCATATCTGTAGCTTCAAACCACTTTTTGACAAATTCTGTCCAGCTCATAGATAATACATTAATTTACAGAGCCCCAAGCAGACAAACTAGCCTTGGAATTTAAGTTCTAGCTCTTCATCACTGAATCATCCAGTGGTGAACATGTAATTAGGTGCAACCGTTGTGCAGATTAATTAATATCTGTCAAGATGATGATGGTTTATTGTGCATGAAAATTTTCATGCCTAAAGTAACTGTTATCAAAATTTGAAATCTTTTGTTCTGGATAGGAATACAAAAGAAGTACTGCTGGCTAGTAGGCTGAGTACTCTTCAGTGAATAATTCATTTAATGACAGAACTGTCATAACTCATTTTCAGTACATTGGTATTGAATCCTTATGCATGTTCTTCTGGATTATGTTTTGTCTTCTTCTTATAGCAAGACCCTCTGAAGTATATTTTTCAGTTGTAGAGATGAGAATTTTCAAGACTGTGATTGAAGAAATAGATCAAAACCAAAAGAAGAGGGAGAGAGGAAGGTGAAAGTCACATAAAAAGAAAAAAATAAAATAATAACTTTATCTTTTGTTTTCAGTACTTTAAAGTCTTTCAGTTCTTCTATTTTTCTCCCCTCTTATGTATATTTACATTTTGAAATTCAGTGAAGAGAAAAAATAAGAATCTTTCCAGTAAAAATGCCTCTTCCTTCTAAGAATAAATTTTTAGCACTAGTTCTGAAATACTAGTTACATAAAGCTTCTGGTACTGCTTCAAGAAAACCTTGAATAGTAGTCCGGAGTAGTAAGGGTTGAAAAAGCTGGAATGTACTAAGCCATTGAACTTCCTTTTATGAAGTCTTTTTCATAAATGACTGCAAAACTGAAAAATATGATTTAATTACACTTCTATACAGCTGACATACAAGGCAATGTTTTCACCTTGAGAAAGCAGAGTTGAAATGTGTGAGTGTACATATAGTCATCGTGCACACATGCACATACATAACTATTGATTACAAAAATTCTCAAGTGACTACTTGAGACCATTCAAATGTTAACTTTGGGCATTTTATTAATCATTAAAATACGCATGAATGCTATTGCTAGGTATTCAGCATGTATATGTGTCCAAAATGGTACCCATACATTATATCGACAAATCTGAAGGTAGGATGTGGGCTGTATTTTTAGAATAATGAACATGATAAAAGGTTAGGTATTTTGTTATATTTCTTCTGAAATATGCAATCTGTTACAAGTTATATTGTCTGTGAAAAGAATCCCTACTGCAACTCTAATGTGGTTTTTTAGTATCAAAAACATAAAAGCGCATCAGAACACATCATGTGCAAACCATGGCATTAAACAGATTAGAAAACTAAATGTCATACTGTAACATGACCGGGGTTTTTGCAGTTAATTTACAAGAAAGGCAGAAGAGCTCTGCAGGAAACACTTTCTCCAAATATGCACCCTGCAGCTAAAATACCTCATATACCTTATTGCTCTTACAGGGGTAAAAAAAAAAAAAAAGAAGGAAAAAACCCTTGACTAGAGTAATAAATTTAAAGCTTATGTGGATTTTTAAGATGACTAAATGAATTCCATGTGAGATTGTCCATTGCAAGAAAATAAAAAAAAAAAAAAGTAAAAAAAACACAGCAATCTTATCTATAAAGTACTTTTGTAATCTACCATTTGTCTGTTTGCACTGCAGTGGTACTGAAATATTTGTGAGTTTATGAATGATTCAATTAGCAGTAAACTTTTTATTGAATTCCTATTTAGTTGTATTTTCTTCTTTGTCCCTTTGCGTCACTGTATTTCTGTTATTGCACTTGAGAAAATAGGCTGCTGTACAGTCCCCAGTAGCCATAAAGATGCTATTTTGTTTTATTTAGTAAGAAACATGTTGGAATTTCAAATGAAATATGGTTTGCTGCTAGGCCTGAAGTAGTTAAACGGGACTGTATACTGTTGAAGAAACTGAAGTAGAAAGGCCTCAGTCTACTTAATTAAGGCTTTTCATATAAGCACTGCCTGAAATTCCCATTACCTGCCTTTTCAAGCCCTCACCTGGTTCTAATTAAGCTCCTTGGAACATTAACCTGGCTTTTCCCTCATGATTCATCTCATTAGGAAAAAAAGGTAAATGACTCACTTTAATATGCTATTTTATATAGTGGCCTTCTGCTAGAGTTGGTGAAATCCTTGAACATTGTCTTTAATAGAAGCAGGATTATTTCTTTGCAAATAAAGTGATCAACATGTTAAACAATTCCTTAATGAAAAAGAATAATCCTGACAGAGATTTATTATATAATGACAGTGCCTACTCCATTTTACTTCTGGACAATTAGCCATGTCAACAACTGAGATCACCCAATAGGCTTATGGCCTGGTAATGCAGTTATCAAAAAGTATACAGTAGTTCTAACTTAAGTACTTAAGGCTTAGGTACTTAGGACACCTATGTTCCCAATACAAAATCAAGTAGTTGGATCATATAGTAATCCATCCAGGAATGCCAGCTGCTGTGGTAGGCTAATATGCAGCATACATTTGCATTCTGAGGGATAGTATGGAAAAGCCTTTTCAAAGGTCAAACGAGTGGGAGTGCCAAACTGCATTATATCCTGGAAATGAGATATACTAATTTTTTCCTACTTGTGTAAAAACGCAAACACTTGGAACAAGTTAAACTCTTTATATATTCATATGTTTTACTTTATCTTTTTAGTATGTATATTCCGTTAAAATTTTACCTCCTTTAGCGATTTGTTGAACAATAACAATTTATCCAGCTAAATGATAAAACATAATTACTTACAGCTGTTGCAAAAAAAGAAACTGTAGTCAACCTGAAGAAAAAAAAACAATAAAGAAAACTTTTGGACCTTGTCAAAATACAATAATTTTCAGACTTGAGTGAGCATTATTCTTTAGTTTAGCTGAACAAAAGGAATAAAAAGCATATTAGTTGGGTCAAGCTGAAACTTGCTATTTCTGTCAGTAAATTTGTTTAAGGTCTAATGAACAAGGTATTGGACTCAAAAGGGTTTGCTTTGTTTTCATACAATAAAAAACTTTTACATAAAAAAGGCACTGTAGTACTTCTCTTTCCCCACCAACTGTATAGAATCCTAACACAGGATGTGTGACTATACAACAGCCATCTGAAAGTGAACCAGGGAAAAAGCATATTAGAAGCAAAACTCTTTCACCTTGCTCCCAGTTCTAAGTAAGTTGTCCTCACTACCAGGTGATGAAGTCATTCTCTCACTTTGACAAGTGAAAACAGTCTAGGAACAATCAACACAAAGGTATGTGATAGCAGAATTAGCAGATGGTGTGAACATCCTGCACAGTAAAAAAAGATACATTCAAAAGACACAAGTGAAATTTCTTGCATCCATCTATAAGCTGGCAGACAAACCAATTACCAAGCTGCTTGGTGTGACACATTTACAAAAACACTGAGTAGTCTCAGATGCCCTAAAATTCTATTTGTTGAAGATTAGGTGGTTTGCCCCCCAGTCTTTGACTGTTTTACTAACAAGAGAGAAAAACTGCTTAGTTTCTTCATTGAAAAAAATGCAGCAAATAAATCATCATTCTCAAACTAATTTATTAATGCCAGGGATACCTATGATATAGTTGACAGAACTTTTATAAACATACTGATTAACAGCTTGGTTATGAACATCTTGGTTTATACCAGCTATTTAACAACCTGCCAGTAGCTCCTGATTACAAAGAAACCAGCAATATTTTTACTTCTTATATTCAAATACCTTTGTCTTACTAGTTCAGGAAATGTACTAAAGCAGAGCATTTGCCAGTGAAGAAACACACCTCATAAGAGGTGCAGGGTTTTTCAAGGCCAGGTTGGACGAAGCCTTGGGTAATATGGTTTAGTGTGAGGTGTCCCTGCCCATGGCAGGGGGGTTGGAACTGGATGATCTTGGGGTCCTTTTCAACCCTAACTATTCTATGATTCTACTGAGACCCAATGGTAGTGCAGAGCTGGCAGTAGTAAAGATAATTGTTCAACATGGAGTATGAATAACAAATTTCAAAGACTATTTCTCAAACAAATACTAGTAGTATTGCAGATTAGATCTCTGTCTGTTTTGTGTTGCTTTCTGTGGCCTGGTATGCTCCAACCACCATTTCTCTTTCTTTGTTTTCCCTGTTACCCTTTGTACTTACTTCTTTTTCAATGAACATCTTTCAATGTAAAGTGCTGAATAAGTTCAGAACAGATTAGGACATAAGTGAAAATTATGTCTACCTTTTCTTATTATGAAATATTTCCTCCTAAGGAGAAAGTATGATAAACATTATTGTATTTAAAAGCTAGTTAAGAGATGCTACTTCTGTTTAAGCCTTTTTGTTCTAATTCTGAGACAGTAACATGAAAATGAGAAAATTGTGATGGTAGTTCTCACAAAATGTCATTCCTGGGTTTTTTTAAGTAGATTGGATTCTACGGGGCAGTATGGTATCTCACCTAATAGCTGCTATACCTGAATGTGAATAATCACAAGTTGACGAACATACGTGTTTGTAGTTAGACTCATCATTATGCAGCCTTGAACATAAATAGCCATAGGTCAAATTTCTGTATGAAAACATCCTGAAATTAAAATCAGATGGGATCAGATGTGATACAAGCTAAACCAAAGTTCAAGTAACACTTGCTTTTGTTTTTACTTTACCTCAAAAATCAAGTTTAAAAAAATGGTGAGAGAACTATAGCTTGTTATTTTTCATTCCCTTTTCACTTTGGTTTGGTGGAAAAACAGACTGACCTGTTCAATGACCTAGTATAAACAAACCTGTAACATAATATCTTGTATGTAAGTAGAATTCAGGTAACAAAATAGTAGGAAAAAAAAATAAAACAAATACATTTAAATATTTAATGCTTGTGGAATTTTGGGGAAATTTGGGGAATTTTTAGGAACAGGCTGTTATCTAGCTGCTGAGATTTTCATGAATAAGACTTCTGCATATCATCTTGGTGAAAATGGATTCTGAGTTTTTTGGACAGCAATAGTCTGAATGTTGCATTAAATATCAGCAAAATATTAAAGTGGGATAGCCGGGCCACAGACAAGAGTGTCACATATTTTTAACTTTAATCTTTATCTTTCATCTTACTTTCCTCACAAGGGTAAGATTAATTAGGAAAACGAGTTATTCTAAATCCTGATATTTTGCAAGCATTAGTTTAGCTGAACACTGGAATGACTGAAAATCATATTCACGTGCTACTCCAGTGCCAGAAGAAGCATAGTAAAACAGTGCCATTCACTCATTATAACATTAGTGGGTACCTTTATGAATAGTAGGAACATACAAGGCAGAGCAAAACTACTTGCAATCCACTTGCTCATATACCCTTCATAGTATGAGGCTGGGGCTTAGGGTGCAGCAACTTCACAGTATCTGGATATTCACCATTCTTGTATTTTGAACATTCTCACTAGTTCCTCATGCTGTTAAAATAATTATTGTTGTACTAAATTTCATTGTGGGTATGAATGCTGAGGCAGAATATTCATAAGGACCCATCATGTATGTACCATGAGTAATTTAGAATCTTCAGTGTATATTCTTGCACGTAGCTCTCACTTAAGTACATATCAATTTAACCATCCAATGGTTCCAACACTCAGCTATAGCTATTATCACATTCTAGAAGCCATCTTCCCCAAATTTAGCAAACTTTCGTATTTTTTTCTGAAAATCTCAGCTTGAAAGAGCCATTAATACCCACACTTCTTGCTTGTCTAAAGATGAAAGCAATAGCAATAACAAAGTAATTTCTAAAAGTAGCTCTGATTCTTATGGATCCCTTACAGTATCTAAAATATTCAAAAGAACTTTAAAGTGTTTCAAACTATTCTCACATATTTTGGGGATCTTCTCAACTGATAAGAGGTATTACTTTCTGAAAGGGCAACAGCAAAGTTATTCAGAGATGCTAGATGAGTAAGTGAAGATTTAGTTCATAATGGAATATGAAACAGAACTTCCAGCTGATTACATGAGACTTCTTTGCTTAGATGCAGTTCTCCATGATGAATTAATTTGCAAAAAAACCTCCAAAACTAGATAATATGCTACCCAGGTATACATCAGGTCCGTATTAAATCTTGTTCCTTCAGGTTTCTCCACTGTAATTTCAGGAACATATATGAATAAACATATATTTTCTTCATAAGATGAAAATGTTATTTTGGATGCTTGTAATGGAATACATTTGGAGGGGGAAGTTCTAAAACAAAAAGAAATTATTTAGATCTCCAAGTTGAGAGAGGGCAAAGAAAAGTGATTTTAGAACTCATTAAGCCTGTCAATATCACCAGCAGCTATGTTGTGAAGGAATAAATATTTAAGCTGTTCCCCACGCCAAACTGAGTTTTCAGGTTTTTTCCATTTTATGTGTTGTAACTGACAACCAAGAAATGCAAAGCAAGGATTTAAGGTGCCACACTTAATGCAGTTCCTAAAACATTTGTGTATAACTTCTCCATTATTTCCAAATAAACCCTCCAAAGGGACACTATGAGGTAGACTTTTAACTTAAAATATGAATTTATGTGATTCATGAGATTCATTATTTCTTTTATGTTCACAAATAGGGACATCAGAATTTTAGAGATGGAACCTGTAATTCCAAACACAGTTCAAAAAATAGTAAGCATTTTGTACTTTCTACAGCTAGTTTACACTAGTGAATAATATACAGAGTAAAATACATGCATACATATAGGTACATGCATATTTATACATAGTTATGCTTTGTATATTTATTAAAATATATTATTTATTATATGAAATAATACATTTATTAATATATATTATTTATTGGATAAAATATATTGTTTGTATGTATATATGAATATATATGTAAATAAAAGTCCTACGGCAGAAGTCTGGCAACAAAAATGAAGCAATTCCTTGGTAGAAGCAACTGCTTATTCGTTTGTTCTATGAAAACTACGTATTTAAAACAGCTATCTCTGCAAACCATAGTACTTATAGTGCTTCTGGGATAGAGGATTTTCTTACAGGAATAAATATAAAGGTACATGTGTAATTTTTGAAACACTTTCAATGCAAGATATGACATTTCTCTCTCAGGCTTACAGCTGGAGTAGTCTATTCTGCTCCAATGCAGTAGGGAAGGAAGTCTCTTCCAATTAGGACCAGGCAGGACACCAACAGGGAAAAGAAAAATGCTATGAATATTTTGCTGGTCTTAAAAATCTCACTGTTGCTCATCACATTGAGTTTTGGCTTTGTTTTGTATTTTTTTTTTCAGTCTGCTGTATTTAAAAACTACAGACACGAAACTTGGAATAGTGGGGGAATTCTCAAAATGCCTGAACAAAACCAGAGATTCACTTCTTTGCAGATCAATGCCTACAAACTGCAGGATTTACACTTCTGTTATGTCCTACCCCAAATGACTGATTTGTAATCCCTCGTTGTTTAGTATACATTTATATCATCTGTATATTATCTAAAACAAGGTTTAGAAGACAATTTAATTAAAACAAACGTGCAAAAGTAAGGGAGAAATCTGATGAACTCACTAAGGTTCCAGTCTGAATGATTATCACCCAACAACATAACATTGCCATATTGCAACTAGCATTTTGGAATCTCTGATTTAAGGGAATCCCTGCAGTCGTGTCTGAGACTTTACAACATTTGCTTCAGATTTAAAATATCCATTAGTTAACGCTTATAAAAAAAATAGGGGGAGCACTGTAAATACTAAGCACTGCTATTATTTTAATATAAGTGGGGTTTAAGGATGTTGATGATTAACATTATGAAAACTAAGGGCAATATATGCACAATATCTTTTCTTCTAGGAAGTGTGTATTGTGCATCCGAAATCAAAGTACTTTGGGCAATACCAGTTTGAATATGTTCACGTTGAACACATTTGTAGAGATTATTTTAATTTTTGTCATGTGGAAAGCCATGGATTTTTTTGCTGACTTTCATATGAATCAAACCATCCTTCATGTGGAAGAAATTTTCAAATCTCTCTCCTTAACATGAGTAAAATGTAGGTAAAAAATTAATACAAATAATCTGATCCTGATCACTTAGGCATGCCTCATATTACCACTCAGTTTCTTCCATCCATCTCTATTACAGAAAGATTCATCGCTGGTTTTGAACAGATGTCAGCAGCACTAAACAATCTTTATTTCCATAACTTACAATGCACCTGTGGAATATTCTGAAGATAAACAAAAATTAAACTAATATAATCAATTTTTGTGGCAATAACAACTAATTTCTTCTTGGCAGTTTTACAGGCAGTTGAGATGCCTGGGGTTTTGGTGGGGTGGGGGACATTTTTTTATTTTAATTAAGAAGGCCTTCGCTTGTTAAGCTTTGATCTGTCTTCTCTTTCTTTCTATATTGTCCTTTGCATGAAGCTTTGTCTGTTTTGTGAATAATTCTTCACCTGCAGTCTTCTTATTCAGTACACCTTTAAAATCACTGCAGGTCATTCAAAACCAAAAGGAATATAGGTCTCAAGTCTGGCTTTAAGAAGCTATCTAAGCCTGCAGTGCTATTGTATGTATAACATACAGTCCTACTTTGGTAACCACAGTTCCACAGTGTTTTATATCCTCAGTTCAAAGCCTGAGTTGCCAATAGTTTATCAAACCTGTGCAACTGTTTATAAAACCGTATTTTTTCTCATAATGCTACATTGTCTTTTATGATAAAAGAAATGTGTTCTGCAATGTCTAGACTTGAAGCCTGAAATTTCAATGGTTTAACTCTGATCTAAAGGAGGTTTGGGGAAGGAAGAGACATATCTAAAGGGCTGCAGAAGTTATGAATAATTTTGTCCAAATATTGTTTCTTTATTTCGCCACTGCTTTGAACTCATCTTCCTTGTAATCTGGATTATGCAAGACTCGGAAACCACTGCTAGAGGAACTGAATTACAGTGTCCTAGACAGAGATTCTGAACAACTTTACAACGCTTTCTCAAAAACGTGATAAATAAATGACGTCAAAGGAATAGAAAGAAGACAGAAAGAGGTGATGTAAAACCAGCTAGTCATTCTTTTCTTTCTCATTAACTTCCATTTTTTTCCTCTTATTTTTTCAATCTTATATTAGTATGGATTCCTGTCTCAAAGTTCTAGGTTTGTTTTGTATTTCTTTCAGTTACCACCAACATCAAATCAGCCTCTTTTGCCATGCTAACTATTCAAGTTTTAAGTTTCCCGTAATTTCCATGATAATGCATGAGTTCTGAAAGCTAGAGTTAGCCCAGGTAACACCAAGAAGAAGTAATGATTTTGTCCTGATCTTGAATTCAACGTTTTTCTGAAAATGCCCATATATATATATATACACACACATATTAGAAAAAAATCTTGAAACAAATAAAAGATAGTTCATGTTCATGGCATCTAATATTTTGCTTGCTTATTAAAGGTTTTGCTGTTTCCAAATGCTGACAAATTTGCTCATAAAGTTGGATATAATTTCTCTTTTGCATTCACCTCTGGAATCTGGATAAAATGAGAATTTACAAGTATTCCAGTAGATTAAAGGTGGCTGCTGCTTTCTGTCAGGTCTGAAACCAAAATGACAATGAAGTTTCAGCTCACTAGCCAAAAGAAATTCCATGCAGTCTCTACTGATTCAAATCCAGGTCTAGCTGCAAGAGAGAGGGAGGTTTATCATACATTTCTCCCCTGAATCCAAACTCATCCCTTTAAGAAGTTGCTCATAATCTTCTCAGTGCTTTTGCTGTTTCTCAGAAGAGTTAATCAGTCTGTCTCCACTTATTCTATTTCTACTGTATTGTCAAGATAATATACTTCACTTATTTTTCCAAGATCTTATACATAAAATTACATGTATTAAAGCACTATTTTAAGTTAGTTGAGAATAATAGCTGATAATTTCAGGGAGGAAAAAAAATAAAAGAAGTGTAGGAAGCACTGAACACAATCATTATGGTTGGAAAATGGAATGTCTGCAAATGTAGCACTAAAAATTTCTCTGAAAAATAAAGGAAACACAACATTGCATTGTTGGTACAATGTTAGTTTTATACTTGTTGGTGCACTGATCTGGGTTACAGCTGAAAATTTTAAGGATCAGAGAAAGCAGTATCTGTTTAAAATATATATAGCAACTTAAGAAGAATCATAAAGTCAGCAACGATACATCTCTAATACATAACAAGTGAAATGATCCGAATATTCACTGTGAATGTAGCTTTTATACCTCCTTTTCCTGCTTTCCCCTTCAGATGCCAGCATATAAAGTCTGACATAAAACTATATATATTTAGAACACTAAAGTAGTGTATTTCTGAACAAGTTTAGAGAAGGTTTGACAAGCTCCATGTACTTCTATGAAAATTTCACTTTGAAAACTTTGGATTACATAAATAATTTCTGTACATTATTAAAGTGCACATCCAATGATAAATAACAGTGAAAAGTACTACTTTATTTTTAATAGGTATTCATGAAAATCTGAGATTAAACATTGAAATAAACACTTTAATACTCATGCATGAGCTAAGAATCATAGAATCATAGAACAGTTAGGTTTTGAAAGGACCTTAAGATCATCTAGTTCCATTAAAAGTTTAACAGGAAATACCACTGTGTTATTAAAACAGGCAATTGGGTAAGTAAATATTTTTTGTTATTATTTAATCATTCATATTAAAGCAGAGTAATCCCTTATTTTGAAGGCATTTTAGTGTTTAGTCAGAATGAAAACATTTTTCTGAGAAAATAGTGGTGTAATTGCTAAATACTATTTTATAATTTCAAACTTACTTTAAATTTCAGCATCAGGTAGGTGTGTTAGAAATTGCAAGAAATCTACTGCCTTTAACTGCTTACAGTCAAAAGTGGACTGTACAAAGTAGGAGAGATGAAGCTGTACTAAATTTTGAAAGGATAAAATGGAAAATGCCTAAATCAAAATGCACCGAGATAAAATTTTGAAAACATTAATTTTGGAAACTATTCTTTCTGCTTTCAAATAAAAATAATTTTGCAACCATCATCATTAGCTCAAAGAGAAATTTCAAGTTTCCATAACCATCAGATATATCAACAATGAATAATAATGTACAAAGGAGCACAGATTTCATCTGCTAAATTTAATCTATATATTATATATATACACATCACTAATAAAGTTGAATGATACGTTTTCTTTGAAGTAGAAGGACAGACGAAATGGTAAAAGCCAGTTTGATATCTAGAGGCTTCACACTGCCTGGAAATAAATTCACAAAGAGAGAAAGGCTGTATGGAAAAGAATGAACTAAAAGAGTAATGAAAAGTGAAAAAGATGCATATGTCAGCTGGAAGGAGGAACACAGAATAAATCTGCACGTTTGAAAAATTATTACAGCACAGGTAGCAATGAAATGCAGATTGCACTACAGGGTAAGATTAAAAAGGAAATTTTTAAACCACAACACATTAAAAAAAAAGAAATCAGGGAAGATGGAGAGGTTTTTAAGTGGTGCTAAGGCAAACTCTGACAAAGGTAATCTTGAAAAAGAAGATCCTCAAATAACAAAAACCACAGAGAAACCAATACAACTATTACAAAGATCAAATATGAGAGGACAAGCATAGCCACCTGAATGATGTATAATCCCATTTGAATCTGAAAAAAATACATTATCTTTCTACTACTATTTTTTTATAGAAATCAACATAGCATCATTGCATCATAGCATCATAGAATCATAGAATATTTAGGGTTCAAAAGGATCTTAAGATCATCGGGTTCCAATTCCCCTGCCACTTGCAGGGATGACCATGTGACCCAAGGCTCTGTCCAGTCTGGCCTTGAACATTGCCAGGGATGGAACATTTACCACTTCTTTGGGCAACCCATTCCAGTGTCTCACCAGTCTCACAGTAATGACCTTTTCCCTTATATCTAACCTGTACTTTCCCTGTTTTAGTTTAAACCCATTGCCCTTTGTCCTGTCACTACAGTCCCTAATGAAGATTCCCCTTCTGGCATCCAAAGATTCTAACAGCATCCCCTGATTTCCCCACCATGGTAACTAATGATCTGACTTTGTCCAATGAGAAATACAGATGTGCATAACTTTCTTAGATAAATCCAAGAAATAGCTTGAGAATGACAAGAATAGTAACAGGTTCCTGGAGTGGGTTGAGCAGACGAATGCTGAAGGGCAAATTGCTGTTCTTACTAATCTCTTCAGTAAACATTGTTGAGGGGCAGGAGGAAAAGGTCGTCTGGATCTGCCTCCTACTGAGTGAGAATGTGAGTATTTCAGGTGCAGCAGAACTTGCCATGTGCTGTGGCTTTTCCCTTTACCCATTAGGATGAGAGAGAGCAAGAGAGAATACTGAAAATGGACAGAAATTAAGAGTAATCCTGAGGCTACTCTAAATTATTCTTGAGGCCCTGGAGGAGGTAATTTTAGCTGAGCGTCACCCTAAGCTGTACACAGCAAATATTCAGAATAATTCTGGAAGAAAAACAGTGTCTGTCACCAGAAAAATACTGCCTGTGTTAAGTTCATCTAACCTTACTTTTAAAATATGAAGATTAATGCATACTGAACAGAAACAGCAAATTAAAATGGGCAAAATGATCATTACATGAGATCAGTTGAAGACTGAAAAAAAAAAGCAAGCTATTATTGTGGCTAAATTTATTTTTTTTTAACTATTTTTCATTGCTGATCATGGCTTAGGAGGAGTCAATCTTCTTTCCCTAGCTATGTGTAACCACTAAATATCAAGGAGATGCTCTTTAGTCACATTGTTTGATGTGTATGTCATGCTGATAAGGAATATGACTCAAATGCATGTTATAAATATTCAAGAGAAGTTACAGTCCTAAGTATCTCTGAGAATGTAAAGTCTTCAAAGCCTATTTATTATTAAGCAAATGTGTTTCTTGCTCATTCAACACTTTGGTCTTTGAATTTCCTAACAAGGAACCAAGCCTCATAAAGAAACTCCTCTCAAGAACTCTGAAAAAAAAAGGACCTATTTTCATCTTTATGTGTGCATGTATACATATAAAACAACAGTTGTGTTTTATAAAACTAGTATTTTCTGCATAAGCCATTGAATATGAACATTATTCTTTCAGTTTAAAATGCAAACTCTCTTGAAAAATATCACCTTTTAAAGCTAAAACAGAACACATAATCAAATTAATGGGATGTGACACTGAAAATCAAATCCTGACTGCATGTCGTTTTCTTTTTTATACAATAAAATCATGAATAGGTTCACTGGATGTTAAGAAGTATACAAGTAAATGCAATATTACTCCACCTACTCTGATGATCTTTTGCATTCATTGGTTGATTTCTATAACATCTTATTATCAGAGCCCAAAATAAAAAAGATAGAAGGGATGTTCAGAGGCCAATGAATCTAACAAGGCTTTGGTGATTACAGTAGAATTTACCATAATTTTGAAAGGAAAGATGTCTTTTCTAACAATTGTCATAGTAGTGTTTTATTGCTGATTTCAAAGCAGGAAAGTACAGAAGAAAGTTCTTATGATCAGAATAATCAATGATCATATAATTCTTACAACAATATTTTGATAAGGAAGAAAAAATATTTTAACAGAAGACAAAAATTAAAAAATGGTAATACACAATTATGAAACATATATTAAAAAGAGTAAGTTGTTTAATTACTAGCATATTGATCAAATTCAGCAGCTGGGTCTGACACATCCTAGGCAACCTGCAGCTATGCACATGTTGTTGTGTTCGTAAGTGCATCACCCCAGGAAACAAAATTATTTTACTATGTATTCTCCAACATCCAGAAGACTGGTTATGTAAGACTAACTTAACTGACATCTTCATGTATCCAATTAAACTGTACCTATTTTTCAATCATACCAATATATGCTTTCCAGCCACCCTTCCATCCTTTACCTGATCATGGAAACAGCTTGGAACCAAGTGTCTAGTCTGCTCTAATTTTCATAAGTAGCACTGCTGTGCCAGAGAGTATCTTCCCAAGTAATCCCTTGTTAATTAAAATCATAATTTGACCATGTTTGTCCAGTTGCAAATCTATGCTTAGGGATATGAAAACTTCAGAACAGGAGGAAAAGAACTGAGAGACACTCCTGGTCTTTTCCATATAGGAGGCTGATTTCACTTTTGTTTATCGTAATGTAAAGTTGGGCCTTTAATATACTTATTTTGGCTACCCAGCCAAAAGCTACAAAAGATACACTGCTGCATCCAGTGACAGTCTGATTTCCTTTTAAAAAAAAATCAAAAAAAAGAGAGAAATTCTATTTTTGAAAATTTTTATTTTCTTTCTAAAAGGGTAAAAAGATTATGCACACATAGACTGCATTAAACTACTGTGCTCCCTTGTCTTTCTGTGTTTTACAATGGAGCACAATTTATCACTGAAATAATATGTAAAACGTTTATGGATTTTTTTCTCATTTCTTGTGATTAGTGTCCTACTCTTAAATAGAAGATTAAAACAATTTTATTTTGTGCCTGTTCTATCATAAAACATTAGTGTTTCATCTCATTAGTATGCTTCCACCACAGCACTGTATTAAAAAAGGTGCCCAAGATAGGTATTTAATTAAATCTTCTAAATGGAATCCTAGGTTATGACCAAAAAATTAAGTTGTTTATTGAATTACTGCTGAATGCATGAATATGACAGGAAGATGATACAAATCTGACCAGAATATTCTAGGTGTGTGTCGTGGTTTAAAACCAAATCCGCACAGTTCGTTCACTCACTCCCCCCCTTCGTCTCCCAGCTCATGGAGAGTTAGGAAGGAGAATCCAAAGAATGTAGTCCCCACAGATAGAGATAAGCACAGTTTAATAGTTAAGGCACAACACAAATCACTACTGCCATTACTACTACAAATAATAATGATAAAGCCAATAACAAGCGAAGAGAAAACAACACCTCACCAGCCACCAACCCATAACTCACTCCACCCTGCCTGATCAAGCACCGACCGATACCTCCTCCATCCCCCCAGAGCTCCAGCCCTTCTGGGTCTCTCCTGGTTACTTCCTGGGCATGACGTGCTATGGTATGGAATACCTCTTTGGCTAGCCTGGGTCAGGTGTCCTGTCTCTCCTTCCTCCTGGCCTCCTCTCCTCCCTGGCAGAGCATGAGCTCAGAAAAGGCCTTGGACAAAACCAGACATTTGAGCAGTAATTCAAATCATACTTGCTATCAGTAACTGTTCTCAGCCCGAAAGTCAAAACACAGCACTGCACCAGCTACCAAGAAGGAGAAAAATGCTACTGCTCAAACCAGGACCCTGTGTAAACTTTAACTTTTTAACTATGGAATAACTAATAGATGACATTTTTTTGAAGGTTAGAAATAAGGAACTTGTAGTAGGCAGTAGAGTTGACATGCTGAACTGTCATGATAGACATTTTTTTGTATTATTCATTAATGTATTGAAATTAAATCTCTAAATTATTTTAAATTGAAGCTTCATTCTATGAAATTTCTGTGTTTCATATTTACTATATGGTGATTTACTGACTTTTTATCCATAGCAGATGGAAGATCCCACCAAGGAAATAAGCAAGACTTCACATATGCTGACTACTGATCTCACAAGAAACTGTATCATCACAGCATGCAGAATAATGTAGTACGTTAAAACTGCAGGAGATCTATAAAACCATTTCAAAAATATTTAAGGGTGCTTGTATAGTTTTAGAAGGAAAGGAATAACCATAGATTCTTTGGTTCTACTGTTCTGAAAGACTCAAGGCTACAGGCTGCAGCCAGGTGATGTGGTACAAAAGTGGCACAGAATTTAGTGCTTTTTGTTTTTCTCCATACTTCCCAATTGCAGTAGAACACTTATTCCCAGTCCTTGAAGAACAGAAGGCAAAAAAGCCCTCTTGTGTTTCCAAACCTTTATAAATGGAAGACAGCTTTTGCTTAAAGACCATGTACTAAGGGACATGACTATATACCAGCAAGGATAATTAGGGACTCTTTTTCCTACAGATCTATTGCCAAGTGCTTGACTAATAGAAGGCAGTTCTACAGTGGTGCTTCCTTTGCCAATAAGATACAATAAAGCAGAAGGAAGTCACAATCATGTAGTTTATAAGCAGTCTTCATATAAATATGCTGACATGTAGCAGGCATCTATTCTGCTGATGGTTAGAGCAGACTGTGCACCCCTCAAAAACATAATTTCATCTAAGGAAATTTCACACTGTTGAATCTCACTATTTCCATTCCTAGAAGAATATTCTTTATCCATCATTTGGGAATGGGGTATAAATGTCACAGTCTAGTCCCATGGCCTACAGAAACAAGCACAAAAATACGCCTATCCCTCTGTGGTTTATCATCTTTGCTTCCAAGATTGCTCTCTCTGGAATCAATAGTCTCTCTTGATCACTTCTGTTTCACAGTTTTCTGAGAAAGAAAGATAAGCACATTTGAAAGGAGGACAAAAGGTTTTCTATATACCATAGGAAAGATTATTGGAAGCCATTAAATACTGGGATAAAGAGCATGTTACACTGAGACAAACCACAGGGATTCATCCTCATGTGCACTTTTCAAAGTACTTAAACAGAAAGGTATTGCCTGCTTTGAGTATAACAATTGATAAAAAAAAGACTTTTCACTCACAAATTTCAAAATACATTTAAGGCAGAAAAGTTTGCAGATTAGAAATATTTTACCTGACATAACTATAAATGGTTATTTTTTACTTCTACAGAAAGAAAAAATGAAAGTAAAAATGAAATTATTGCAGTAAGAATTCAGAAATCATTGGTATCTTCTGGTACTTTGAATTGATGTGAATTCTCAAGGAGAACAAAGAGTAAAACTTGTTGGAATTAATTTTACTCTGTTAACAATTTACCCTCCCTGAGTAAAGAAGAACTTTCCACATCTGTGCTTGGTCTGTACTGATCTAGCTTTGCTGTGATATGACAACCAGAGCTTGAAATGGAAAACCAGAGATTCACAATTTATTGACAGCTTTGATTAAGGTACCACTGCCAGCATTAAATTGCAGTGATTGATTTTCAAAGTCAGTGACTACATCTGTGACATAAAAGCTTGGATTAGAAAAAAAAAAAAAAAAAAAAGAAAAGCGTGTAGTTCACAATATAAAGCAGCTGCCTAAAAATGTAAATAATTTGAGATTTTGAATAGTTTAATGAGTTTTGAATAGTTTAGTGAGTGTTTAGATTCCACTTACATGGTTTAAATTCTGACCATTGAAAAGATCAAGGAGATTCAGCATTTTATATGACTTACTCCAAATACTCCTTTAAACAACCTACTCCTAATACAAAACCAAAACAAATCTTTGTAAAGACTTGCTGTAAACTCCAAGCATTTTCTGGCTGAAATGTGTTGAAGGAATGTTTCTTCAGTGATATAGGAAAAGACTGGAAAAACAAGAGATGAAAATATATTTGCTGTCTTTAAACAAATTATGTGTTGTAGAGGCAGGTAAATCATGTATTTTCAAATGAATCTTGAGTATTTATCTATCTCCAATTCTGTAGTCTTGTGCTACTTCAGAGGTGTCATGGGTTCAGCAGTAGCTCATGCTCTGCCAGGGAGGAGGGAGAGATAGGGCACCTGGTCTGGGCTAGTTGGGGAGGTATTCCATACCACAGCACGTCCTGCTCGGGGAGGGGACTGGAAGCTGGCGAGGAGGTGGGGGGGTGAGCTCTCTCTTCCGGGCTGGCCTCGTGGCGGCGGGTGGTATCGTATTCTCTCTCCCTGTTTGTCTCCACTAACACTGATTTGTTATTGGTACCGGTAGTGATTTCTGTTATACCTTGATTGCTGGACTGATTTTACCTCAATCCGTGGGAGGTGTATTCCTCTGGCTCTCCTCCCCATCCCTCCGGGAGTGGGAAGGTGAGGGGGGGGGAATGGAAATAAAGGGGGAACTGTGCAGATTTAGTTTAAACCACGACAAGAGGCTGCAAGGAAAATACAATTCCTTAACTAAACTGATCTGTGCTCAAGGAAAGTTAAGAGGTAGAATATGCCATTTTGGTATTTCATCTGAACTATAGTGCTTTGGTGATTATCTAAGCCAATAATTATTTCTTGGCATACAAATGCTACACAGGTGCCACATGCTGATACTCATTTCCTTCACCTTGAGTACTGAAATCCTCCTCTGCATCACGGAATTATCAACGTAAATATTCCTCAATATACAAAAGAGCTCTAAATGTCGTTGAGGAAATGCAAAGTAGTTATCACATACAGATGAATGCTGAACTTCCAGAAATTGAAAGTTCACTTAAATCTAACTGCAATAGTAACCCTAATCCATAAAAAAAATTTGAAGCTCTTGGGGCACTATGCCATAAGGAGACCTTTCAACAGTACAGCCAAATACTACATGAGACTTTCCAAGCAGATCATAACATGTCAATAAATATCAAAGTTCAGGAGCTTTTGAATATTGAAAAAATTGAAATTATATTTGAACATAAAGGAAACCTAAACCACAAGAAGTGTGGTGGTATTAATGAAGAAATTAAGCACTTGGGAGACAACTAGATTAGCTGCTAGTTGCCTGAGTCCAGTAACTGGTTGGTTGTTGGTACTGATTTTGGCATTCCTTTTTTAGCTTGACTCTTATTGACACTAATCCTCATTCTGTTTACACCATGCTGCTCCCAAAGAGGGTTGTGATAAACTTTCTCATACATGAAACTTAGTTTCTCTTCCAAGAGCAAAGTGGCTACAAGACTTCCAGCTGAGGAGGGAGAACAATGGGAAAGCAGATTTTGTAGATTATTCTCCTCTGGCAGCCAAATATACATATGCATGTATAGGTTTTTTAACAGCAAAACTAAATTTAGAAATGTCTTTTTTTGAGGACAAGTGTGAGAATGACAAAAATAAAACAAACAAACAACCTTCAGAAGGTTTGACTCACAAATTTTGAAATAGCTTTACCTTATTCCTGTCTCAGCCCCCAAATATCTCTGCTTATAAAACTAGGTGTTTTCTATTGAGTTACATATTTCCAGTTCTGACAGTTTGCTCCTCCTCCACAAGATCAGGTTCAGACAGTGGAAGTGCTTTTCAATATTGTTAGGGACAACAGCCTGGCAATGCTATTTCCACCTGCAAGTGATAGATGACTTACTTTCTACATTGAGTTCTTTCTTTTGAATTGAGGAAAAGGCAACAGATACAGGTGAAAAATGTGTGTAGCTCTATACCACAATTTTATGTCTGGGTCTAGCATTAGGGATTAAAGACAATACGACAACAGTGTCGCATAAAAACAAACAAATATCCAAACCACAAATTTAAATAAATATAGATGGAATTTAGTGAAAAATACCTTTAAGTACTGTTTTCTACAGAAGAAAACACCTTGCTAGCTACTTACACTTTCAGATTTATAATTCTAAACACCAAAGTCCTTTTCATGGAGGTGATGACTTCCTAGATAACAACAAGCTGAGGCTGCACATTTAGGCTCCTATCTGTCAGTGCAGACTTATCCTTATAGAAATAACACACTTTAGTTTTGCTATGATTACGAGAGCCCAGGGAGCCTGTGTTTCTACACTGTTGTAACATACTGAATCAACTTCTGAAAGGAAACAGAGTGGAGAAAGGTCTGAAATTTTTAAAATGAGGAATTCCTAAACATATATGGATGATTCAGCATTTCAGGATACAATGTCTACATCTGAACATTGCTATATGAATGCTGGAATAGAGCTGTCATAAAGATTGTGAAAAGTGATTAGGAAATTTTGGAGTAGCCTAAACCAGCAATTTTTCATTACCATTTCTCTGAACAAATGAACATACAGTTCATCTCAGTGGGACACAACGCAATAGGGTGCCTCCTATTCTCAAGGAAAGTTCAAATCCAAAGTTTAATACAAAATTGAAGAGGGACTGCATATGAGTAAAGCTATAATCACTCATAGATTTATAGATTTATGAACCTAGTCTTTCTTCAGAAAGACTTCATTCTCCTGAATTTAGTGCTTTTTACTGTTCCTCTCTAGGAGCAGATTTTCTAGCTCTTCTTTCTTCCCTTGTTTATGGACGTAGTAGGTTCATATGCATGCATGGATTTGCACTTTGTCTTTGGTTTTCATTTCTTGTAAATTGGAGTCTGAACACAAATGGCCCTAGTTTGTATTCCAGAGTGTGTGACACACTTACTTACAAAATAATGTTGCTAAGACTGGTCTTCTTACCTAAAAGAGCTCTGACAGTTGGAGATGGGAATCAGGAAGTGACAAGCATGACATCTTATACTGACATGCAGCATAGACTTGGGCATGGACCTTCCTGTGCATCACTTATAACTGTCAATAAATTCAAACTATTTATAATAGTAGACACAAACTATTTTCTCTTAAATTTTACATTACTTATATTAATAGAAAATGTTTTCTAATACAAGTGACACTTGAGTAGTTTCAGCTTGATTTTTTAAGTTTTGTTTTAAAATAAAGAAATTTATCAAAAGAGGTTTATTTTCTGTTTTAATTAGATGATATCCCAGTCTAGAATAGAAGGGATACAGGGTGAAATTCCATCATCAGAGTATCCATTTACACCTGGAAAATATCTGTGGCTACGTTATGTTAGAAGTACAATGTGCTTTCTCTTCTCTCACACTTTACAGGGAATAAATAAACCTAGATTCCTTTAACCTGCAGGACACTAGACGATGCTTGGATCTTTCAGTGAGTGAAGACAAGGTTTCCATGGTTCCTTTCAAAAATAAATAACCAAACGAAAATATGCCCCAGAAATCTAGTATCAGTTCTTCAGTACGTGAGCCAATGATATAGGGGAGGAAGATGGGAAAACAACAAATTCATTACCGACTCTTCAAAACTGCACAAAACCCAGCAATTAGGCATCTGATCTTCAGGAAACATATTTTTTGTGAGAATAACAGAGATGATAAAGCACATTTTAGCATTCATATATATTTGTCCTCGCTCTTGTCTAATAATTTCATTACTTACAGTAAAGGTCTCTAAATATGTTTCTAAATGGTACTCTATGGATGATATTGTGGTAAACTGTCATTGATGCCATACTGAGTTTATGGAGATGCTGGTAAAAATGCAAAGCCATCTTCAATTATTCAGAAAGGTCATTTCAGAATATTTTGTGTGGGTTTCTGTAAAACTGTTTCTAGCCAGTTTAGAGTTAGATGTGCATTCAAATGTAGAACAGGCAAATTTCTTATTTCTGCTAGTATTACTGTCTTTTTCTAATAATTAGAAAATGGAGAACTATTTTTCACTCATAACTTTTATTTATACACAGGAAATCATGTATCATTATATTTAATGCCTTTTAAAAACAGGAATATTTTGTTTTGAAATATCATTCTGAAGATATCAAATGGTTACTATTGCTCTGCTATATGAATTCCAGCACTGTTTTTGTCAACAGTGGCAACATGAAGATCACTATTATAGCTGTAACACCAAAAGCTGCTTTCATCATGTTGCTGACTAATCCTCCTCAGAGTTAGCATAAGGTATGGGTAACTATGATGAAGAACTGGTCTGTTTAAATCTTATGATTTTGATATAACTGATAGTGGCTAAATAACCAAAGTGAACAGAGCTTTACAAGAACCTTGTTGTGAAAAAGTAAATGAAGGTGAGTCAATTGAGGAATAGTATTTTAACCCAAACCTGCTATTTCCAAGCCCGTGTCACATATATTGTTGCCAGTATGAGAAGTTGTTCTGTGTGGATAAGACTGACAAGAATTTCAAAATCAGCCCTATCACACTTTGAAAAGAATTGCTTAGTCAAACCTTGCCCAGGGCCTTTCTGCTCTGACCAATTCACACAACTAGGAACTAGAGCCTTTAACTTTAATGTGACTACTTATAGGATTAAACTGTGTGTCCTGGTTTGAGCCGTAGCAGTTATTTTTTCTCCTTCTTGTAGCTGGTGCAGTGCTGTGTTTTGACTTTCGGGCTGAGAACGGTTGCTTGATAGCGAGCATGTTTTGAGTTACTGCTTGGGTGTTTTTTGTTCAAGATCTTTTCTGAGCTCATGCTCTGCCAGGGAGGAGGGAAGGCCGGGAGGAAGGAGAGACAGGACACCTGACCCAGGCTAGCCAAAGAGGTATTCCATACCATAGCACGTCATGCCCAGGATGTAACTGGGAGGGAGCCGGAAGGGCTGGAGCGCTGGGGGGGAATGGAGGAGGTATCAGTCGGTGCTTGGTCGGGCAGGGTGGAGTGAGTTATGGGTTGGTGGCTGGTGAGGTGTTGTATTCTCTTCGCTTGTTGTTTGCTTTATCATTATTATTTGTAGTAGTAGTAGCAGGAGTGATTTGTGTTATACCTTAGCAATTAAACCGTTCTTATCTCAATCTGTGGGGGCCACATTCTTTGGATTCTCCTTCCTAACTCTCTGGGAGTGGGGGGAGCTAGAGGGGGAGTGAGTGAGTGAACGGTGCGGATTTGGTTTAAACCACAACACTGTGTTACATGTGAGGACTGAATTATCTACCTCTTTCCTTTCTTCTGAGGTGTATATCTGATAGCAATGAAATCACAACTCAGCTACAGAGAACACAATCAGTGGCAGTTCATTTATGCACCTAAAATAGAGGGAACAAAGCTTGCCCACAGAAATGAGAAGTGTAATATGGACCTTTTTTACCTTCTGAACTGTTTTTGGGTGGACTGTTATTTTAGAAAGCACTGAAGCTTTGGATACTCAGTGTTTGTTTTACAGAATATGTGCACATTTTTTAACTGCCTATACATGAATCTCGTGACAAATTGAAGCTGCAATTTACTGCTGTTTTGGAGAGAAAAAAATATTTTGCCCAGAGCAAGCTTGAAAGAGCAAAATTAAAGGTACATGCTTAAATGTCTAATAATACATTTGATAACTTCAGCACAAAAACCAGATATCCTTTGGGAGAATAATACATTTAACCTCTACAACATAGTTCTTGAAAGTGAACATCAGAGTACTTTGATTGCAGGTTAAAAACACAAAAAACAGCTCACAGGAAGAAAAAGCTTCCATGAAAATTTGCTATTTCTACTTCAGTTACATTCATCAGACCTTATAAAAAACTAAAACTATTTTCTACCAGTACGAAAGTAAGCATCATGATATTTTTTTTTTCACCTAGAAATGCAGTTAAATTTTTTTGCTACCTGTCAAATTGACCTTGTGATAGAGACATAGGGGCAAGAAAGCCTAGAAAGGACAAGAATAGCACGGCTGTGCTCTGACCATATAAAATACTTTTAAGACAATGTGTTCTACTCTTCTGTTAAGATGCTTTTCATTTTACAATGTGAATTCTGTGAAATTGTCTGTAAAAATCTTAATTTAAAAAAATGCTATAAACTCTCAAAAATTTTTGGTCTCACACTTTGTTAAAAAGACCTTTCAGAGAAAATCTTCAAGAAAAAAATAATTCCTTCATTACACAAAATAATTTATCCACCAGCCCACCAGCTAAGGTGACTTAGTCATGGTGACTGCTAACACATTTTGATTCAGAGAAAAGCAACTCTTTATCTCATTTTCAGCAGAGCACAATGGGGAGAAACAATGATTCCTCTGATCCAGAAATGTGTTACCCTGCTACATGGCATTTGTTTCATCATCTCAAAAATATATTTTAATTTACTGAAGATCTCTCACAAATGTGGCCCGTTTCTTCTTTCCATTACCTTGTCTGTCCTCCGGTTTTATATGGAATAGGCAGGAAAGAATTACAAAACTGCAACTTGCAAAGTTTACAGTGACTTTCTGGTTATCCTACATTTCTTTATCTTACATGGAATATGTTTTTCAGCAATTGAAGCAATCCTCTATAGCATAATTGTCTGAAGACTGTATAGATACGTACTGTGATCTAGTGAACGGTGCCAGATCTGAAAAATATGATTTCATCTAAATACTGCCTACTATCTAGCAAAGGTTGCTGTTCTAAATTTTACTGAAGTATTTCTCA
Organism: Melopsittacus undulatus; assembly: GCF_012275295.1. Taxonomy (NCBI): domain Eukaryota; kingdom Metazoa; phylum Chordata; class Aves; order Psittaciformes; family Psittaculidae; genus Melopsittacus; species Melopsittacus undulatus. The sequence goes on along the minus strand of NC_047557.1, from coordinate 94,485,400 downwards.
CAGTGCTGTATCACTTGTAGAGCAGACAGGTGATGAGAAAATTTTATCATGTTACAAATTTTAATTAACACTGAGAATCATAGAATAGTTCGGATTGGAAAGGACCTCAAGATCATCTAGTTCCAACCCCCCTGCCATGGGCAGGGACACCTCACACTAAACCATATCACCCAAGGCTTCATTCAAACTGGCCTTCAACACTGCCAGGGTTGGAGCATTCACTACCTCCCTGGGCCACCCATTCCAGTACCTCACCACCCTAACAGTAAAGAATTTCTTCCTTATATCCAGTCTAAAACTCTGCTGTTTAAGTTTTAACCCATTACCCCTTGTCCTATCACTACAGTCCCTAATGAAGAGTCCCTCCCCAGCATCCCTGTAGGCCCCCTTCAGATACTGGAAGGCTGCTAAGAGGTCTCCACGCAGCCTTCTCTTCTCCAGGCTGAACAGCTCCAACTTTCTCAGCCTGTCTTCATATGGGAGGTGCTCCAGTCCCCTGATCATCCTCGTGGCCCTCCTCTGGACTTGTTCTAACAGTTCCATGTCCTTTTCATGTTGAGGACACCAGAACTGCACACAATACTCCAAGTGAGGTCTCACGAGAGCAGAGTAGAGGGGCAGGATCACCTCCTCCGACCTGCTGGTCACGCTCCTCTTGATGCAGCCCAGGATACGGTTGGCTTTCTGGGCTGTGATTAAATGGTGATTTAACCTTACATGAAATTAGATGTTTTCAGTACAAAGTTGTTTGGTTAGAATATAGTTAATAATTCAGAGATGAAGGTAGGCAGGAAAAACCCCAAACAATGACAGACTATATTTCTTTTCAGTAGAAAATTATACATTGTAATGTTTACTTTCCTCCTGCACTAGAACTAGAACTGAAATGCAGACCTCTTCTGTGATATGAAAATATGCATGTGGTTAAGCTCTTTTGGTTTAGCTCAACATTAAAGTGTATTTACCTGCTGATGTATTTCATATGAACTGTAATTTGGGTGCTCCATACTTGCTTTTTTTTTTTATTATTATTGCCCAACTGTGATTACTTTTCTGGAGATGCAACAGTTTTCCTAGTATGAAAACTACCGTGTACAAAGACAGGCCTGGTAGGAGGGGAGGGGGAGTTGCCCTTTATGTTAGGGATAGGCTGGAGAGTATGGAACTCTGTCTGGGGACAGGTGGTCAGTTAACAGAAAGTCTGTGGGTCAGGGTTAAGGGGAAATCAGTGATGGGACACATTACTGTGGGGATATGTTACAGACTGCCTGATCAAGAGGAACCTGTGGATGAAGAACTCTACAGACAAATAGGAAAAGCCTCACGCTCACAGGCCCTTGTTCTCATGGGGGACTTCAACCACCCTGACATCTGTTGGGGCGACGGTACGGCCCAGCACAAGCAATCCAGGAGGTTTCTCGATTGTGTGGAAGACAACTTCCTTCTACAAGCAATAGAGGAGCCAACAAAGAGAGGTGCCCAGCTTGACCTTGTGCTCACCAACAGGGAAGGGCTTGTTGGAAATGTGACTCTCCAGGGAAGTCTTGGATGCAGTGATCTTGAGATGGTCAAATTTGAGGCCCTCAAGACAGTGAGAAGAGCGTGCAGTAAGTTCACTGCCCTGGACTTCAAGAGAGCAGAATTTGGGGCTCTTCAGGAACCTGCTTAGCAAGGTTCCATGGGATATAGCCCTAGAGGGCAAGGGGGCCCAAGACTCTTGGTTAATATTCAAGGATCACCTGCTACAGGCTCAGGAGTGTTGCATCCCGACCAGAAGGAAGTGCAGCAGTATGGCCAGGAGACCTCCTTGGATGGATAAGGAGCTGCTGAGAAAAATTCACAAGAAAAAAGAGGCTTATAGAAGGTGGAAACAAGGACAGGTGTCCTGGGATGAATACAGGAAGTTGTCTGGGTAGATAGGGACCAAGTTAGGAAAGCTAAGGCCCAATTGGAGCTAAACTTGGCAAGGGATGTTTAATAGGAAGGGATTTTATAGGTATGTAGCAGCTAAAAAACAGACTAAGGACAATGTAGGCCCTCTCCGGAAGCTTTCGGGAGAACTGGCTACAGAGGACTTGGAGAAGGCTGGGGTTCTGAATGTCTTCTTTGCCTCGGTCTTCACTGGCAAAGGCTCTGACCGCAGCACCCGAGTCTTGGAAGGCGGACGCAGGGACTGTGAAAACCTAGACCTTGGACCCACTGTAGGAGAGGATCTGGTTCGAGACCATCTTAAGAACCTGAATGTACACAAGTCCATGGGACCTGATGAAATCCATCCGCGGGTCCTGAAGGAGCTGGCGAATGAAGTTGCAAAGCCACTGGACATCATATTTGAAAAATCATGGCAGACAGGTGAAGTTCCTGATGACTGGAAAAAGGGAGATATAACCCCCATTTTCAAGAAGGGGAAAATGGATGAGCCGGGGAATTACAAACCAGTCAGTCTCACCTCTGTGCCTGGCAAAATCTGGGAGCAGATTCTTTTGGAAGGCATGCTAGGGCACATGAAAAAGAGGAAGGTGCTTGGTGACAGCCAGCATGGCTTTACTAGGGGAAAATCCTGCCTGACCAATTTGGTGACCTTCTATGACGGGGCTACAAAAGTGATAGACAGGGGTGGAGCAGTTGACGTCATCTACCTGGACTTGTGGAAAGCGTTTGACACTGTCCCACATGACATCCTTGTCTCTAAATTGGAGTGTCATCAATTTGATAGGTGGACCACTCGGTGGATAAAGAACTGGCTGGATGGTCGCACTCAAAGAGTTGTGGTCAACGGTTCAATGTCCGGCTGGAGATCAGTAACGAGTGGTGTCCCTCAGGGATCGCTGTTGGGACCGGTCTTGTTCAATGTCTTTGCCGCTGACATGGGCAATGGAATTGAGTGCGACCTCAACAAGTTTGCTGATGACACCAAGCTGTGTGGTTCTGTTGATACGCTAGGGGGAAGGAATGCCATTCAGAGAGACCTTGACACACTTGTGAGGTGGGCTGATGCCAACCTCATGAAGTTTAACCATGCCAAGTGCAAGGTCCTACACCTGGGTCGGAGCAATCCTAGGCACAGCTTCAGGTTGGGCAAAAAGGAAATTCATGGTAGTCCTGCGGGGAAGGACTTGGGGTTGTTAGTCAATGAGAAAATGAACATGAGCCAGCAGTGTGCACTCACAGCCCAGAAAACCAACCGTATCCTGGGCTGCATCGAGATTAGCGTGACCAGCAGGTCGAAGGAGGTGATCCTGCCCCTCTACTCTGCTCTCGTGAGACCTCACTTGGAGTATTGTGTGCAGTTCTGGTGTCCTCAACATGAAAAGGACATGGAACTGTTAGAACAAGTCCAGAGGAGGGCCACGAGGATGATCAGGGGACTGGAGCACCTCCCATATGAAGACAGGCTGAGAAAGTTGGCGATGTTCAGCCTGGAGAAGAGAAGGCTGTGTGGAGACCTCTTAGCAGCCTTCCAGTATCTGAAGGGGGCCTACAGGGATGCTGGGGAGGGACTCTTCATTAGGGACTGTAGTGATAGGACAAGGGGTAATGGGTTAAAACTTAAACAGCAGAGTTTTAGACTGGATATAAGGAAGAAATTCTTTACTGTTAGGGTGGTGAGGTACTGGAATGGGTGGCCCAGGGAGATAGTGAATGCTCCATCCCTTCTCTTCTCCAGGCTGAACAGCACCAACTCTCTCAGCCTATCTTCATAAGGGATGTTCCCCAGTCCCCTTATCATCCTCATGGCCCTCCTCTGGACTTGTTCCAATAGTTTCATGGCCCTTTTATGTTGAGGACACCAGAACTGCACACAATACTCCAAGTGAGGTCTCAAATTCCAAGTGAGTCTCAAATGTCCCAGTGACACATATACGAGGCCCACCAGGGAGGCAGCATCAGAGGCAGGATTGAATACAAGGACATTTGCAATGTAGCTCAAATGAGGACTAAAGGTTAAAGGTTGAGCTTACAGGGATCCCCAGGCCCATGAGAAGTGTCAGGGTTAAATCCTCTGGTGAAGCTGATTAGGGACACTATTTATGCACTCATGGTCCTCATATTAAATCTACTTGTAAGGAGTCAGAGCTGTGATAAAAGTGAACCATGTTTTCCATAAAATAGGCATGGATGCTGAAAGTGTTTGCTGCCTCTGAAGGCAAGTTTGTAAATCACATTCTGGGAGGCAAGTTGAAATGCACATTTGGTTAGAGGTATTTATGTGAATTTATGTGGATTAATAAACTTTCACTGCAAAAGCACTTAAAAGAGTAAGATACATGTTTATTCATTTTATCTGGAACACTAACTTACACAATTTTCCCATTTTTAGAGCATGTTTCTTTAATGTCTTCTATGATTGCAATTAGATCAGTATCTAGAGGAAATATATGCACTTAGAAATTGATTGAACCCACTATTTATAGTGCTTTTTGGATTCTGTACTATATAGCAAAGAGTCAGATGAAACACAAAGTGTTATTATAATTGAGCATTAATGCAAAGAGTAAAAAAAGGGTATCATACAAGATTAACAAACCATGGACACATTACCTAACTTGGACTAATATAAGAAATAACCACGCAAAACAAGGAATTGTATTCTCAATTTTTCTTTATATTTCAGCAACAAACTATGTAACAGTTGATACTCTTAAAAACATCATTTTTATACATTGTGCACACTTGAAAATGCTGTTATTTTGAAAAATATACCTAAGAAAAAGTGTGCTGGCCATTACAAATGTTCATTAAAATGTAATGGGTTTATGTTATAATGCTTGAAGACACTATTTCATACATCCAAAAGGTTTGGATGTCTGCACGTCTGACATGAAAGCTGATTTTCCCAATGTTGTTTCATACATCTCATCAGAGTTACTGGAAATCTCTGATACATGTACTTCGTGATTGGTATGGAACAATTCTTCACATTGCTTCACTATTTCTTGACCATTGAATTACTCAGTACTCTACATTTGGTGTTTATGCAGAGCTATGGACTGAAGATCCATGCAATTCATATTGTTTACAACATTATTTTTACCTTATCCAGGTACTTCTGCAGAATCATTCAACCTCTCTTGATACTACTCTTTAAGATTTTTCACAGACTGGTTTGAGTTGGAAAAGAGCTTAAATCTCATCCAGTTCCAACGCCCTGCCACTGGCAGGGACACCTTCCACTAGAACAGGTTGCTCCAAGCCCCATTAAAACTGGCCTTGAACATTTCAAGGGATGTAGCAGCCACAGCTTTTCTCAGCAACCTGTGACAGTGTCTCATCACCCTCATAATGAAGGATTTCATCCTAATATCTAATGCAAATCTACCATCTTCCAGTTTAAAGTAATTTTTGACTATTCAAAGTCTAACAACGAGAGCGGGCCTCAAAAAAACAATTATTTTATTGGTCAAACTTCGTTACCACAACCTGCTCCTAGAAACAGCAGGGCATATATATTTGATTCCCTCCTTTCCAACCCTAACTATGCTATGATTCTATAATTTTAAGGCATGCACTGATCAACAGGCAGCTGAGGCAGTTTTTAAAGTGTGCCTAAGCACAGAACGTCTATGCTCAGTACACAAAACAGTGCATTGTTCTTATGTTTCAGACTCACATAGTAAAACACTAAAGTACACAAATGCCTCACATTCTCTACCTCTTATGCTGTTTAGGATAACTCACTTTGGTGGGTACCAGGTTTTCTGCAAGGACTTTCTCACTTATATCTCACTGTCTACAGCCCTGATTAAGGGACACATTCTCAGCAGAGGCATTGAACTGTCAGTGTTTTCAACTAGAATCTTTTTATGGATTAAAAAATACTTGTGCTCATCCTGCAGTAAAAGTCTACATTAGATAACAAGCATAAATTTATAGAGTTCCAATTACTTTTTTTTTAATGTGAGCTGACCATGACCATTTCCACTTCTATTTCCTGCTCCTGCCACTCAGTCTTACCTCCTAATTATTGTGAGATACCTTCTAGAAATAATAGCCTCATTTTCAGTGCAGGAGTGCTGGCTTGCCCACCACCATCCTCTTGACAGTGACAGAATTAGTCAGTGAATTAGGCCTACAAAAGAGACTATAAAACAGCTTGCATATGTATCTAATACAGCCTGAAGACAAAACATTATGCTGTCTGTATTGGGTAGCTGCGTGTGTCACAGCAGTAACTGTTATGAAATGCATTTGTATGTAAGAACCACCCTCCACCCATTGTGAAAATAATCCGCAGAGCATATACAGATAATCTATTAGGTTCCTGAGCAAAAGATGAGAGCTCAGGGAAGGCCTAGAGAAGATGACATACCTGGAATATGTCTGAGATTTTTCAGTAATTCTCGAAGTATAGAAAGAGAATTTTTAGGACAACACTGTGTCATATGACAGAAGAGAGATGTAAGAGTAAGGAAATGAGTTCACAGTTCTTTTCTTCAAACACTTTGTAGTGAAACAATGCTTATTAATTCACTCTGGTAAACTGAGAGTCAGTTGTAAGATAATGCTGCTATACCATGGAAAGAAGAGAGGTTAGACTTCATATTAATGGATATTGAATTTAGCCCAGGGACTAAGTAGAAAGACAGGAGATAGAAGACTGAAGGATTAGCTGCATCTATACAAAAAATAAGTCACTGCTATTTGTCTGATTACTCGCAATCTTTTCAGTACTTCGTGATGAATAACAGTAAGTTTTATACAAAGCATTCATGTTTTCTCAGTAATTTTTCCATGTTCTTGGTAGAAATGAACTTCAATTTTTGTAATTCTATTTTTAAGAGATGAAAAACATATTTCTTTCTGGAAAAAATCATATAGACAAAAAGAGAGGCTTGATGCCATTTCCTGTTCAAGTAATTTGCCGTTTCATAACTTGTCTGTTTCATTATCAGACATGTTTAAAAAGGAAGCACCTTCACAAATGCAAGTTGAGACAGTATCAATGTATTCAGTACTAAACCTTTGATTTATAAACAAAAGCAATTTATTAAAAGTCTGTTACACTGCACCTAAAAGTAAAAAAAAAATCCAAAACAACCCCACCCCCTCCAAAAAAAAAAAAAAACAACCCAAAACCCTAACCATCCAACCAACCAACCAAACAGAACCCAAACCAAAAAAACATTCTAAACTGCTGCCTTGGTAAGTCTGCAGTTTTCACAATAATCAATAGAAACTGTCTAGGACTAAAATGGGGGATCTAGAATGCTTCATATTGAGCACAGGGTGGCTCCTTCATTGTATGCACACCCAACATTTCCAAGAAGAACAGAGGCAACTGAAGGTAGAAAAAGATGGTGGCACCAAGGTCTGCCTAACCAGATGCCTTTGCTCACTAATCCTGCGTTCAGCAGCTGCTTCATACAGGGACTGCTGATACACAAATTCCTCATTGGTGGATGAGAATGAGAGTACCAACATCTCTCTCCCTAGATATTCTGACCACTGCAAAAAAGGAATGGCCCTGACATTATCCATGCAGTAGGACTGGGGAGAGAGATGTTGGTACTCTCCCTTTTGTTCCCAGAACACCTGAGCATATTATTTTTTGTCATAATGGCCATATTGTGTAGAAACTCTCACTATTAAGCTGCTTAATTATTAAAATCACCACTCATGCCAGGATACTTGACTTCTAAAGGACTTCTGTCTTTGCCAAAGGAAAGCACTATATCAGTGGATGCCACTTTATCACTTTTTCCTCATCCCTGATTCCTGCAGCACTCTACACAAGAGTTTCTACACAGAAGCTTTTGCAACCAAAGTGGTGAACATGTCAGGGAGGCCAGGAAGGATTTTCTAAACAAATTTTACCTTAGTAAAATTAGTTTAAGTGCTACAACTAGTGCAGCTGGATTAAATCCTGGGATAGAGACAAACTGAGACAAAGAATAAGTGCAACACCAAATTTTTGTGTCTAAGAAACAGAAGCTTGAATTTGAATATGCCCTGCAAGAAAGAGATTTTGAGTGTAACTGCCAGAAAGAGAAAAACAAACTAACAAACAAGAGCATTTATTGTGCCTTTTTTCCTGATACAATAAGAAGTTAGTAAACATTGGAATAATTATCCTTTTAACTGCTGTAATTTAAAGGTAGCAACAGTGATTCTGCTTTTTATGGGGGTGGATTGTTTGTTTTCTTTTTTTTTTTTTTTTTTTGCTATATTTGGGTATGTCAGCACGATATGTTTGACTTTAGCCGTGTTAAACTAAAGATCTGGCCCTCAGTTTTACCTCTCTACACAATCTGTGCACACCAGTTGTTTTCTGCTATATGCAGGACAACCCCTAGATGGAGACCTTAGCGCAAACACTGTTGTCTCGTTTGGTTGGGATAATTTTCTTACTAGTAGCTGGTGCAGTGCTTTTTTTTGGCTTTAGTCTGAGAATAATGTGATAACACACGGGTGTTTTAGTTGTTGTTAAGTAGCACTTATCTTAAGTCAAGGACTTAGTCTTTCACGCTCTGCCAGTATGGAGTGGCACAAAAAACTGGGGGGGAGCAGAGCCAGGACATCTAACCCCAACTAGTCAAAGTGGTATTCCATGCCACAGCACATCATGCCCAGTATATAAACTGGGAGGAGGTGGCCGGAGGTAGGAGAAATTGCCAGTCGGGCATGAACTGGGCATTGATCAACAAGCAGCGAGCAATTGTGCTATTCATCACTTTTCTGTCAAGTTTTATTCCTCTCTCTCTTTTGTTATCTCCCTTTTAATTACAAACATTATTATTAGTACCATTGTTATATTTTACTTTATTTCAATTAATAAATTACTCTTATCTCAACCCACAAGTTTTACCTTTTTCTGACTCCCATCCCACAGGGTAGGGAGAGTGAATGAGCAGCTGCACGGTATGTAGCTGCCAGCTCGGGTTAAAATATGATACACACACACATAGTAGTTCCATGGGAATTATTGCAAATAATACAGGTTAGCATTCACAAACTTTGCTAACTATAAGTATTTCGTTTAAGTGATAGACTAAATGTATGTCGTCTATTATGATAATTATGTAAAGTGGTGATATAGTTAAGCTTGAGGAAGATATTATATATAGTAACAATTACACATATATTTAAGAAAGAGAGTTATACTTGTTAAACTCAGTTGAGCACTGTTAAGCTAAGTGAGAATACAAAAGATACTTTTCCAGTTACTACTGACTCAGTATTTCATTTGAAATTATTATTGGCCAAAATAATTCAAGTAGTAAAAACGGTACCAGAAATTCCTACAGGACTGAAGCACTCAAATTCCTCTTTTCCAGCAGAGGAATTGAGTATTGTTGCTTTGGAATAGTTATTAGAACCTGCTTTGTGGAAGTGGAACTGGGTATGATTTAACCTTAGGTGAAAAAATGGAAGTAAACACTGCCAGTTTCCTGGGTCTGACTGTTTTTTTAATCATTCAACTGCATGATAAAATTTCTCTTTTTTTTTTTTTTTAAAGGAAGCAGTGATCACTCACAAATATTATGTTGAAAATTGCCACAAAATGAAGCAAGATCAAGCCATTCAGAGAAAGGCTGTGGTTCAGCTCAGCCCTTAGCTGAATGAAGACATAAGCTCTTCTTTCCCATAGATGTTTGTAGACATGTGCAAGATAACAGCTCTTCATACTTAATAACAAAGCTGAGAATCTATGGCACTTAATGTACATCCAGAATCAGACTCAATCTGACCAGAAGAGAAAATTTTGGGGCATGGAGGGATTAAAAATTGAAAATACTGAAGTTCTTGCGTCTCTTTCAAATCTGGAATTTATCCTGTTTTCTCGGAAAAACTGTTACTATATTGGAAGACTGCTAATTGCAAGGATCCTTAATGTGGTTTTCATTCCCAAACCATAGACAGTATCTGAATTATTTAGAGTGGGTCAAAGAGTTTTATGAGAACAAATCAACTTTTGGGGAGTGGGTGTAATTTTTTTATCCAAAACTGCAAACGTTCTGCTGAACATGCTTTTATTCAGTTTGAAAACTGCAAAAACTAAAGCACTATATCCCCCACTGTGGTTGGATATTTGTGACAGGTATTTCCTTGAGTGCTCTCACAGCTATCATAAGCTTTCTCATCTTCAAACTTTCTCATCTCAAACCACAAACTGAATTCTGTGTTGTGTAAAACACATAATTCTTGCAACTTGATTCTGGAAAATGAATTATCATGAAAAAACAGTTTAACTAAAAATATCCACTCCAAGCAACTATGCAATAATTCTTCAGTTAATCTAGAGCCACTGACCACTATTATTTGTCCCACTGAATTCTGAATTAGATACCTGAGAGGTCTTTTTCTCCTTCGCCGTAAACAGTAACAGAATTTTCCTCCTGGTGCTTGCTTTGTATGGTTGTCTCTTCAATAAAGGATTACAAACCCAGATGGTAAACTAATTAAACTGTCTCAGGAAAATAGGAATTAAAACAAGTAGAATGCTTTTTTTGATGTTTATGTTTGTGTTATACATTCTGAACAGGCTCTTCAAATATTGTGCCAGTTATGAAATGTAACCCTGAGAGTATAGATCGGTAAATGATTTCTACTCAGTTGCACTTGTTTCAAAGGCGACTTCATCACGACTATCTGAAAGACGCTCTGCCCCTCAGTAACAAATGATTACAGCTAAATAAATCCCAAAGGTTTGCCATGAATGCAGAACAAAGGCATAAGAATGAGAGCTGTGGTTCAAGATCTATTTTTTATACCAGCATAATTTTTTGCTTCACTGATCTATCACTAAACAACAGCTGCTGGGTAGAGACTTGCTGCACTGTAGGAATGTTACCAAATCCTTCAGTGACTGGTTGCATGTGTTTGCCTCAGGCCTTCAAAAAAGTCAGAAACTTGTGAAGAAGGACTGGCAGGTTAATGTCACCTTATTTCTGTCATAGATTTAAAGATGCCAAACACACTGGAGTGACAGCCTGGAGTCAGTCCAAATTTCTAAAAGGCTTATATTGTGATCTAAGCATACGTGGCAAACCTCTGTTGAAAGGGTAAGTGCTGGGAGGAAAAGTGAGTAAAAATCAAGTTTTAGATATATTGTCCTAGAAATTAAACTTCTGCTGTATTTATAAGATGCTCTGTTGTTTTTCCTAAAAAAAATAAGTTATGCTCTAATTTCTGGATGCTTGAAATAGCCTTCCTATCACTTCCTAGGCAAGAAGAATCACAAAAATGCTAACATACAATGTATTCATAACTGGGAAAAAAAAACAGATTTTTATTATGTTAGATGCTATCAGATATTTTTATAAAGCAAGATTAAAGTAAAAGAAATAATGAGGATTGTCTAGATTTCCACTGAAACTCATTATTCTTTTCATTTATGTCACCTTTTTGAAGGCAATTATTAATTCTGTAGAAAATGTAAAACAAGAACTGTATTAGCAACTGAATATTATATTACTGTATATTACTACTGCATATAAGAGAATCTATAATTCTATGAACTATATTACTAAGTTACTTAAAGAAGGTATAGAAAATTGCTTTTTTTATAAGAAAGTGACTGTAATGAGCTATGTAGTTCATGTGATAATAAACTACACAAACATTAACTTTACAGTATACATCCAAACTAATAGAATACAGTAATTATAGATGTCATGTATCTATGATATGATACAGGAGCTCTTATTCTTCTCTGTAAAAGTTGCAGCAGAAACAGAGGGAAGCTTTTGTAAAGGCTGTACAACAATCAGGGTTTGTTTCCTCTGCAGTACTGGAGAAGCCCATTGACAACACTGAGGGATAAACATTTATGAATCTGTACAAGGTCCCTAAAAGATATCAAAGAATTCTGCTCTTTGTTACTCCTTTTGCTCCCACCACATGCTTTTACCTTTCTTTTTGATGCCGAAGGTGTTTTTTCCTCTTTTTAAATATTCTTATAATTAAAGTGCATTGAGCTAATTCTGAAGAACATGTAGCATTCAGTTTTGCTTGGAGATGTATTTCACATTACTGAGTGGACAGCTAAGGTGCCTTTGATCCTATTTGCATGTATAATGGAAGGAAGTGATTGATCTCTTAAAGCCTCTTACTGTCAGAGCCATAAGAGCTCTAACAGGCCTTAATGGCCCTGAACAAGCAAAGTGTTCATGGGCTCAGGGGCTCCACTTAGCTCAGCCCTGTCTATCAGTTCCTGCCTGAGCTATTCTGAGAAGTGTTGGGCTGTAGCTCAGCCCTGGCAATGTGTATAGCTGACTATGGAGCCTGTTCATTCAGACCCTGATGGGCACACTGGCCTCCTGGCTTGATCTTGGACTTCCCTCATTATTGTGGATCTGTCCGGTGATCACTGTGCTGTGTCTTGCCCTGGTTACCATCACTGGACCTGATCATCACCTGCAGATTGATTTCTCTGCTTGACCTGACTTGTCAGAACAAACTTGCCTGATGAGCTGGAATCTGGGAAAATCCAAGTGGCCATTCCCAGGTCAGGCTTGCTCACCTTACCGTCAGAGGTGGCAGAAAAAGGCCCTATGTGGCAAGGTCCCTTGTTTACACCTTATACCTTCCCACTCTGTAGGGAGCCCTTCCTACTCCCTGAAGGAGTTTTAGTCAAGAGGTGAAATGCAAGATCAAGCTGCTCTATACTTGCACCTTGTATTCTGCATTTCTTATACCACACACTGTAACTCCAAGTCTCTGTACCAGGGCCAGACTTGGCTGACCATGTTTTTGAATAATTTTGGAGAAACTGGAAGATGAAGAGGATTAACCCAACATGCTTTTGAAACATCCAGAAAGATAATTTCCCACGCTTCTTAATCCTAGTGACCTGGCAGTCAGAGCCCTAAACAGAGCAAATGAAACATGTAGAACAACCTGAAATTTGCATAGTTTTTGCACTCTTTTCAGCAGATGATAAGAAAACTGCATTGTAAACCACACAGATGTATGAACTAGATGATCTTGAGGTCCTTTCCAATCCTAACTATTCTATGATTCTATGATTATTTTTTTTAAGGTTATTTAAGTTTACTTTTCAAAAATAAGATGGTCTGTTCAAAGGCAGCCATAAGACCACTAGGTTCATGTGGCTGCTGTATTAACTGTTCAGCTTTATTGGGTATGTGGGTAAAGAACACTATTTCAAACTATATAGAGAGTACTAATTATTCTCTTCTAAATCAGCTTCTAGTACAAGACAATAAAGAACAGTATCTGCTTAAATTCTCAGAAGATAGAATAACAGTATCGGAATGTCTGTAAGGAAAAAGGTTTGTGAATGCTGTAGACTTTATTTGAGATACTGGAATTTATACATATGAGATAACAAGAGTTCAAAAATAAAATAAAACACATTGGAATTGCCCAAACAATAATAGTTTTGATACAATTTCCTCAATTATTTCTAGATGTCAGAAACAAACCTTGGGTCGATTTTTTAGTCAGAACTCCACTTGATTGTTCTAAATGCAGAAAATATTATGAAAACACCTTTTGTTTTAAACTTTTCTTTCATAGCATTTCTCTAAGAAATTCCCATACCTGTCAGACCAAAGAACTGACCTGAAAAATCTATCTACAGAACATACAGAAACATAAAGAGCTGCTAACTAAAAAAAAAAAAAATCTCTAATAGACATACTGAAGATCTGACTCCAGTCACTTGTTTCAGTATGGATAACTGCAATGAAGCCAGTGAGGAGATTAAAACTACCAAGTGGGAGAACACAAATCTGACAGCGCCTTACATTTACTGACTCCTTCTCTTGGATGAATATAAATTGATTTGGAAACACACGAAAACCTGCGGTAGACAAAGCGATGAATGAGTAATGGGAGAACCATCCCTGTGGAGGAAGGATGTGTTTGGCAGCCTGAGTACTTCAATTTCACCACATTCTAACAAATGCAGGTTGTGTTGCTCTGAGTGACAATGTGCACAGATGTGTAGCTCTGAAAATTAACAGTATATGAAAAACTGTGAAGTCCAAGTTGAAAGTTCAGAATATTTTGACATTACAGTTCACCTTGTTACATAAAGCATTGCCAAAGTCTTCAGTGGTGCTTGGCGTATTATAAAAAATTTATCTGCAAAAGTCAAATTTTAGTCCTGCTGTTGCCCTGATGCAAGTTTACTCCAGTCAAATGGAGCCATATCCGGGCAACAGTGCTACTCCAAATATGATTTTTGAGATATAAAATGCTATGAGAATAAAAGATTGTGAGGATGCAGTGTATGAAAGTTTTCTTTCTCTTTTACTTATGAAATCCCTAGGCAATGGTTGTTAGTTTGTAACTTCTTTTCTCAAATATAGTAGTTAGAAATATTTTTTCAACTCAGACTCAATAAATGCATTCTAATTGGTATTTACAAACTTGTTTATTCATATTCCTACAATTTCAACTTAATTATCATATGAATGCTTTCAAGTCCTTATAGAACATCTGCAAGCAGTGTAAAAAGCAGTGACTACATCTCAGCAGTCATAAGCTGGAAAAGCTCCTATGACCAATCACTAACCTATGTTTTAGAGAGTGGAAAGGAAGAAAAAAGTATAAGAACAAGGTATAGTTTTAAAAACCCTTTCCCCATGGCTAGGCTAACTCCATCTCTCAGACACCACAGAATATTGCTTTTTATGATCTGATGTTGACTATCAAAGTCAACAGATCTTCTACAACAATGCCTCTGTTTTAACTTCTTGCTCATAAATGCGTAGCACCTCCAAAAGAAATGGAAGAATGCAAGGATCACTGTTAGAATAGGTAGGAAAACAAAAGTTGTTTCTTTCAACTTTGTCAATGTTGCAGTTTTTGCATTTGAACTCTGCTAAGTTGCATATAAAATCTTAACAACGATGGTCAAAAAAGGCTTGAAGAGCAACTTGCTTAAGGCATAAAAGCTAAAAATAAAAACTTTTCCAAATACATCAGAAGCAGAAAGCCTGCCAGAGTTGGTAGGGCTGTCAGATGATCAAGGAGTGAAAAGAGAACTGAAGGAAGGTTAAAACCACACGAGAGAAGTTAAATGGACTCTTTTTCTTTAAAAATTCTGAGTTCTGGATTTCCCTCAATTTGAAGTGTCAATAAAAGAGGTTTTCAGAAAAAAAAAAAAAGGGATTGATGTCATCAAAAATTCACAGTACAAGAAACTACTCACCTGAAAGTTCTAAAGGAATTAAATATGAAATTGCTGAAATCCTAGAACGATGTCTTATCTATTAGCTAAATCATCTTCAACAGCTGAGCAGAAGGTGCCAAATGCTGCATCCATTTTTAAAATGGGACCCAGGGATAAGCTCACAAGTGCAGAAAAGCAAGTCTGACCTTTGCAACAAGTACATTGTTAGGAATCTGAATAAGAAACAAAGTTTCTAAGCAAATGAATAAATACTATATTGGCATAGAGTGAATCCAGCTTTATTGATTCATTTAATTCCCTTATGGATTGAATGGACAGATATGTAAGGATGATCCAGAGGATTAGTTTTTCTAAGTTCCTTTTAACACGATCTGTTTCCAAAGGCTCAGGAGAGAACAGGTATGGCAAAGGATAAAGGAGAAATTTCTCTTTAGAGCTATTGTCAGTTTAAAAGATGCAATCTAATGGATAAGAAGAAAGAGTCATTATCATAACAGGAAGGGTACCAATGGGATTATAGAAGGATTTATGCAAAGACGTACCCTATCAAACATTTGTGATCCAGAAGAATAACAGAACGATGAGGTAAAAAATGTTTGCTGATTGCACAGAATTAGTCAGGATATGAAATAGAACTGTTACACTGAAAGCTCTTGAATGACTTTACAATACTAAGGGTAATAAAATAACAAATATAATAAAATAATGATAAATGCAAAGATATGCCAATAGAAAATAATAAGCACCTGGAGACATATATATATACACACACATGCACATATATATATATTTAAATATATGCATATGTTTATATGCTAGCTATTTTCACTTGGGAAACAAAACTACATTTAATTTTGGATTGTTCTTTGAAAATGTTCAAATCCGAACAAAATGGTTCAAAAAAGTAAGCAGAGCATTAAAAATAACTGAAAAGAAAAAACACTACTATGTCACTATATCAGTTAGTTACGATCCAACAATTTTGATCACTTTTGCTTAAAATATAAAGCAGAACTAAACAAAAGATGAAGAGGCTGACATTACTGATAAGAGCTATGAGACAACATCTATACAAGAAATTAAATAAAGAAATGAGACTAAACCTCTTCATATGGGAAAAGAAATCCCCTAAAGGATCTGTGATAAAGATCTATCACAACATGGGTATTTTGAAAAATCTAACATAACCCAAATGTTTGAAAGAATACTCAATTCCTAAAGAGCAAAATTACACAGCATAGCAAAATTTAAAAACCAAAGCAACAGTATATTTTCTCACGCTGTCAATTATTCATCATGTTACAAAGCACAATGGCTCTGAAGACATCACCAATTCTAGAGGTATTTCAAGGTAAAACTTTTAGAAATGACAGGCCTATGTAAAAGCAAAGACCGTATTTCATCTGCCCTATGCCATAGATGTTCTACTGGCCAGAACTGTAAATGGGATACTAAATGAAATAGACTTTTGGTTTGACATGGTCTTATATTCATACCCCCCAAAGCTAACAAATGTCAATACCACCTCTGAAGTTCATTCATATATACAACTAACTTTAAAACATTAAATCATTATCAAATATTAAAAATCCCACTCTAATTACTACTTGTCTTCATAAAGAAAGGTTTTCATTCTTTCCTTTACCAGGTTACAAGATTTGCTTACCCCTGCCTGTTTTCTCAAACTTAAAATTTCCTTACAAACTATTTGCTGGTATGTAAGTTGAAAGATACACTGCATCTGGTAATGGACTCCAAACTTCCAGATTGCTGGTACAGTACTGAAGCAGCCACTATTATGTTAGTGGCTAAAAATAGTAACTTTTTGCTCACATTTTTCTGTGATAGTGTTTTATAGTGTGAGACCCGAAGAAGGGAGTGTAATCAGTTATGTGTTCTACAAAAAGGAGCTGTGAAGCAGAATAACACAGTTATCAAAACTTTTTCAGGATGGTTACCAGTTCATTACTGAATACAAAGTCATTAATTTCCTCACTGCTAAAGTGTGCATGATGGTGAATTACTGAAAGTGCAGAATACGTGTTCACAATAATACATCCCCGCTGTTTGCTCCGTTCTGAATGTGAATCCTTACTCTAGAATTCTCTGAAGTGCTATTAGTGAATAACATGCATGCTGCAGAGTAGGTCAGTGGGGGTTTCCCAGTATTTTCTTTCGGGTCATCATTCTTTGTGTTTGTGAACATTGGCATATTTTACTCCAGAAGCAGTTTTTATAGAGTATTTGTATTTTGCAAAGCTATTTATTAATTTCTATATTGAGATTTTTTTTTTGGTGAGTTTTTTTTTCACTAGAAAGTGTGTTTATGCATCATTATCTTCAATTGACATTTGCTTTTGCTAAAGTTCCCTTCATTTTTGCTATATCTAGGCTGTATACAGGGAAATGTTAAAGATTTTTCTTCAAATTACAGTTCTTCAGCTCTTGTGATTGCCCTCTGGGTTTCACTACAATCACTGCAGCTGAGCATGAAATCATGCTGCTAAGCAAAACATGGTGGCTTCTTCATAAAAGAATTCTTGATTACATTTCTTTTACATATTTATTTATACATTAGATAGAGGATGGAACAGAATGCCAGTCAGTGAGCTACATTCTGATTGGCAGGTGATATCCCCATACTATTGAATAGCACCTGTGCCTACACAATGTTTGCAACAAATCAAGCCTTCGTCAAAAATTAATTACCCAACCTAAATGTTGGCACGGCCAAGTGACACTGATTGGGAAATCAAAGCAATAGCTGAAATGTTACCTGCTCCCTTCTCTAAAGGTACAAGCTTTTTCATTATTGCATTTTTTTATTTCTAGTGGAGTTAGCTGTGTCTCAGTCTCAGCTGCAAAGGATGAGTTGTATGTGGTACAATCTGCACATCACAATGTTGTGGAACAATTGCTTGATACTGTTTTTTTTTTACTTCTGTTCAAAGAATAGGGTTAAATTATTTTAGACATTGATTTTTTGAGGAAAATCATATTAAAATTATGGCAACAATGTGATTCTATCTTCCTAAAACTCGATACAAATCAGGTCACTTCCACTGACAGACATCTGAATACACATTTTTTCATACTAGAGGCAACACGTTTAGCTATGATTGTATCACTCACTGAACACCAGGATTTCAGATTACATTCAAATACCACAGCATTTCCTGATTTTTTTTTTTGACACCTTGGGAGATGATGGAAAAAAAAACCCAAACAAACAAAAAAACAACTGAGTTCAGCTAATAAACAAGAAAACATAGAGGGTTTACAGTTATGGACAAGTTCCTTTGTCTTAGATAGATACATAGCAACAAAAGCCTGAGAAATTTCTTGTTTCTTGTAAGTGTTCCAGCCAGGAACTCTGTATGCATACTGTCTCTTTGAAGTCCTCTTTGTTTTCTTAGTAAGCATACAGTACTGCAAGACACTGCACAAACACTAGATACCACATACTGTTGATCTGATTCGGTAGCTACTTCCGTATCTAAACTACTTCATTAAAGAACATATAAATCTACTGAATTTGTTTGTAGCATCAGACTGTGTAGATCAGAATCTTGTTCTGGAGAAATCTCCATCACTTCTGGCATAACCATTTCATATATAAAACACATTTTTTGAAGCTTTTTAAATAAATAATACCAGTATGATAGTGTGTGGTATTTTTGAAAACATTTTTTAATGTAGTTTTAATGATCTTTTAAGCAACTTAATTAGTCTTTCTGTTTTAATATTGTGACAACCCATTTCATGCTGTTCAGTCAAAATTTTCATAGAATTTTCCAGTCCTTGCAAAGCTTATCAACAGAAAGGTTGGGACGAGGCAGAGGAAGGTCTAAATTCTCAGAAAATAACAGAATATAAAAATACCATAATACATGCAGTTCAAATGAAATCTTGACAGCTGCTATTCACAAATATTGCTGACATGTTTTATATTATATTAAAATTCAGAATTACTGCATTTTCATCAGATTCTCATCTCACAGCTGGCATTTCATGCTGTCAGCATCCTGTGATTTACAAGGCTGTATATGGAGTAAAAACGTTGTTCTAAATGGACAATTTCATAAGCAAGTTTACTAATTGATACACTGTAGCAACTTAAAATGTAAACATACCGTGTGTTTCAAAAGTCAGAGTGCTTTACATAAGAAAAAGAGCTGAACCTAATAGCTTCAGTTTCATTAAACTTTTATGAAAGTCACTAGAAAACAAACCTTTCTATGCAAATTTTTAAAGAATGGCTTAATTTGTGAAGTCACTTTTGCACTGTCAAAAATACAGTGTAAAATATGTAAAAAATGGTATTGAAACTCATTACTAGCAGATATAGAAGCTGTTAACCAGGCAGACCACGTAGTCCTCATAAAGCACTGTTTTCTAATAATGTTTACACAGGATTCATTAAGATATTTTCCAAAGGGATATAAAGCAAGCACAAAATGAAAATGCTCTATTCCAGCAATGGTTTTCTAAGACCTGAAGAAATGATAGAAAGGAGGGATTTCCTGGGAATTAAGCCAATATTTTATATATTTCATCATGCTTCTCTTTTCCAGTCTTCAGAAGGAATACAGGATAAAACCTGTGTTTTGCAGTTATTTGCAACATGAGGCATGCATATCAGTAACTTGGGAAGTTTGGGTAGGTCCACAGAATTTAGCGGAATTCCTTAAGAATGACATTAAACAGAATAAAAAAACTATACTGCTCTTTCCAAAGTTGTCTCTCCCTTTTTACATAAACCACTATTAAGCAACTCCAAGCCTGAGATAAACTTGTATGACTTGTACAATGTTTTTAGAACAGCAACAATTTAATCTTAAAATCTGAGGTATTCCACGGTATTTCTTAATAGAGCTAAGAGAATCAGGTGACAGAGCTGCAAAATGATTATAAGCCTAGCTCTCTTTCTCTTTGCAAGCCTTCAACTCGTTCATCAGTATGGCCCTTGGCTGTGTACAGGCAATACTTTCCACACTGACATGACTTTCAGGTTTCCCAGTCGTCTTCTTCAGTCTTCACCTTATCTGGAGAGTTTAAAATTTTTGAATAATATTTTCAAAAAGGTTTTCTCTTAAGATGATGAAAAATCCCATCCATCCATCAACAACAACAAAATGTTTAATGACCTGGATCAAACAGGTCATGATCAAAACCTGTATCTGAGCATCTGAACACCAAGAAAGTCCTAAATACGATAATTAAAATAATTCTCTCATCTGGGGTATGAGATGAAATCTGCCACCAACAGCCACTTGTTTAAATGAAAATTTGGATTAATAAATGTCCTGCAGGCTCTCAGAAGAGAACAAGTAAGCTTTCTACTTGTAGAATATTCTCTATCTTACAGAAGTTGACATTGGCTATGATACTTCTCCAGCTTTTAGCTATGAACAGAAGTCCAAGCATCTTCTTGCAGAAGCCTCTCACGAGACTTTCAGACCACTTTTTCATACACCTCGAGCATGAATTAACTGGAATATCTTACTGTTAAGAGTCCTGAATTAGACAAGAGGAAATAGATTTTCCTCAGCCATGCTAAAAAGAGGCATTTGTATTTGTATGATATTTTCTTTGTTTTTTACAGGTCAGCATAGTTCTAATTATACTGAACTATGAATTAAACATAAAATAATTTTCTTATAGAGAGGTGTTTAGGGGAACACAGATCAACACCTAAATTTGTCAAAGTATACCTTCTGTATCAAGACATTTTAACAGAACAAACAGTTGTTAGTCAACTTTTTTCAAAAATTTCTCAAGCTTCGCTGCAGGTTGTTTTTGATTAAGCACTGTGAAATTACTATCTTGGCTGGAATTTACTAATCGCGTTTACAATTATTATCTTATTCATGGAAGATTGTGTGTTGACATATTAGTGTAAATTGGGCTTTCAAGCAGCAAATGATAATACTTTATAATCAATAGTGTACAAAAATAGGGTAAGGTTTTCATTAAATTGGAGAAGAGTGCAGTTAAGGGTATGCTAATGAGTATTGATGTTTAGATTTTATTTATCAATGTTGTTAAACTCCTCTCCACAACATTGAGTTTATTTTTCCATAAAATTAAACACAACATATATATATATATATATAGTTTCTCTTTTAAACAGGATAAACAGTTCTATCCTGTTTAAAAAGCTGAGTTTTAAACAAGATACACTACCTTGTGAATTAATTTATTTTGAAGAAAAAAGAAAATAAAATTTGCATCTCTTCATTAAATTATCCTTAGCTAGTATTGATTTAACCCAAGTTTAAAAGGGAGGTTTACCAAGATAGTAAATATTAATGCAATAGTCAAGATAGTCAGGATTCTGTTCTAAAAGTAACATGAACCACCATTCTTTTCTAATTGTGTGAAGATATATTCAGCCATTTCTACTTCATGTACGTATTTATGTTCTTTGCTTGAACAGCTACTGATGTTTATCTAATCACAACAGTGGAAAAGGTGATAAAATATATAGATATGAGTAAAATGACATCTGGTTCACTTGCTGTGGAAAACAAGCTATGCATATTCTAAAGTCTGACACACACATCAAGGTGACTTAGAGGTTATTTTGAAAGAATTTTTCTTTATTAATAGCTAACAGCACAGTAATCTTTTCCTCAAAACATCACACTGTCATACATAAGTGTGACATACACAATATGTATTTTGGACCAGAAAATAATGCTACTCTACATAACAAATATTTAACAGAATTCCTCTTATTAAATGAAATCTATATTTCAACTTATTTAACAATTACACATCCGTGATTTTATTTTTGTTAAGTAACACACACAGTATAACTGGAACAATTAAGCATGACAGTTATCTTTCATGACACTTGCTGTGATTACCAAGGCTCTCTTCAAAGGAAATATTATTCTGTAATATTAAAAAATGTATTCATCAGCTATTACATCACAGTAACATCAACAGAAAATGCTGCTGTATTCATGTGGTGTATGGAAAACTACAGGTCAAAGCACCATATATTCTCTATATGTGGTATCATGGTATCGTGGTATCATGGTATCATGGTATCATGGTATTACGACTTTCTCAGAAAATAAAAAAAAAAATTATACAAAATAATAGTGACCATTATGGCTCATATTGGATTATTTCTGCTTGGAAACCGAATTTAACACAAAAAATGAGTCATGGATTTTTTTTCTTTGCCTCCTTCTCCCCCTCAGTTACTATTTGTGTTTCAGCTTGCTCTGTTCAGATGTAAAGCCTGTGGAAAGCCATGCCACTTAGCTTCTGTCTGGAGTTCTTAGTCTCCTGAGAGTACATTGACACCACTTATAAAAATTCCATAGTTCTATCATGTGATCCTTCAGCATATGACAAACCAGGTTTTTCTTTCTGCACTATTCACAAGGAACTGTGACGACTAATCATTAGACAACTGAGTTGCCCCGTAAAACTGAGAGGTCACAGTTTTCTCTACCTTCACAAGGGGAGGGCACAGGATATTTCATGAGGTGTGACATGAATCTCACAGTAAAACAAAAGTGGTGTTTTTCAACATTTTCATCATTTCGCTTCTAATAGATTCTCCATTCACTGCATCCTACAATGGAGTTTGATACATAGAGAGTACTTACCCTTTTGGTTAGGACCTTCTTTCCCTGAAGGAAAACACTCTTTTCCTAACAAAGGAAAGATGCTCTCTGCAGAATCTAGTGGCCATCTCCTGGTTCAGAAAGTACTTCAAAGGCCAAAACCTCAAGTTGTGTAAAACTGCCTTCACTCAAGTGAGTAAAGAAAATTTACATGTCTGAGCACTCACCTTTCATCCTTACTTCAAAAACAACATCAGGTTTAACATTATCCAGCTAATTTGGGTTTTGTGTGTTTTCTAAAATAATCAGAAATCCTTCCCTAAGCTTAATTATGCAGGTACCGGAATGTTTTCTCTTCTAAAATAAAAATAAGAATTGTGGAGGACACAATGTAAACCTGGTCAGAGCTATAGATTGAGAAAGTAAGCTCCAAATTTTCCCATGTTTTCCAGAGATTTACAGTTATGCTTGGAAAATTTATTCCAGACTGTCTGGGCATGTATGTATTTCTGTTTAATACATAAATATCAAAGCAGAATGAATAAAGTATTTTCGATTAATAATCATTTCAATTTTAATAGAAATTTTATTTCACTCGTAACTTTTTTTCCATTACTGACTGGCTGAACATTTCTATTAGAAAGAGAGGCAAAAAAAAGACTGTGGACTTACTATTCAAGTTGCATACAATATGTATTTAGTAATTCAAAATTATTATTACTTAAATTCTGATAAATTAATTTTAAAACAGTGCTATACTGGCTATTCCCAAGAAAAAAAACACACAATCATATGTCTTTCATCTTGCAAGCAATGAAGCATAATCATATTTTTTTTTCTAGTTAACTGTGACCATTTCCTCCCTATATGACACTGCATTGACCCCACTGAATTTGGAGGGTCTAGGTCTGTAGCTGATTTGTGCATGCTGTGGGAGGAAAGCATTATCTTTCCATACCATTGGTCAATGAAATATGAATTAGTATCTAGTATGTTAGATAG